>NC_063207.1:732903-737903 GCF_017589495.1 Alosa alosa | reverse complement strand
GTGTTGTCTGTGCGCGTATGTGTGTGCGTGTGTGTGTCTGTGTGTGTGTGTGTGTGTGTGTGTGTGTGTGTGTGTGTGTGTGTGTAGATAGAGGAGAGAGCCCAGCGTAAGCGTGTTGACCGTGAGCAGAGGTGCGAGCAGGAGGCCCGTGAGCAGGCGCACTTTAGGACCCAGCAGCCCTGGGGCCGCGGTGGAGGAGGAGCTCCACTCAGGGACATCACAGGGAACCTCATCAGTGTGTATAAACACCACACACACACACACACCATATACACACACACACACACCATGAAGACACCATATACACACCATATACACACACACACACACACACACACACACACCATGAAGACACCATATACACACACACACACACACACACACACACACACCATGAAGACACCTTATACACACCAGACACACACACACACACCATTAACTTATTGAGTGCCAAAAACGTAATATTACATTTTTAGCTTTTTTTTTTTAAATTACGAAACTAGACACTCTAACACACCTTATATGTGATTTTGGGAACTCCGTGATGAATGGAAATGAAATATATGACGATCGAAAACTCATGAAAACGCACAATCTGGACATTTTATCTGGACATTTTATCATAACTTGGTTGCTGCTTTGGGTCGAATCAGTGACGCATGCACGTCAGGTCAAAACCAGGCCATTTTCGTGGGTCTATCACTAGGTGGCAGTCTCGCCAGGTCACTTCCCGGAAACTTTACAGGCAACACTTCATATTTCATGAAAGACGTTATATCTCCATTTCTAGAAAAAAAAACAGCAATTTTGATGAAAACTGCCACTGTTTAGCTTGGGATTTCTCAGGAACAGAGGCGTGTAGAAATACACGGTTTGCACCCACTGAGAGCTTAAAGTCTCACCTTTCAAACGAGCCATTGTATGTGTTCATAGCTATAACACAGAATATGCTGTGGCTGTACAAAAATCATCAACAATGGTCTAGATTGCTGGCACTCTAGAACAAAGCTTCCGAAAACAGCTTGGCATTTAATGAGTTACGAGACCATATACACACCATACACACACACACACCCCATATACACACACACCACAGACAAGCACACACACACACACACACACACACCATATACACACACACACACACCATGAAGACACCATATACATACACACACACACACACACACACACACACCATGAAGACACCATATACACACCAGACACACACACACCATGAAGACACCATACACACCAGACACACACACACACCATGAAGACACCATATACACACCAGACACACACACACACACACACACCATTAAGACACCATATACACACACACAAACATAAATGTAAACAATCGACATCAGCATTGTGGATGTGGATGTTTTGTGTGTGTGTGTGTGTGTGCGTGTGTGTGTGTATGTGTTTGCTTCCAGCTGATCTGAATCAGATGCATCGGCTGAATGAAGAGGCTTACATCAATGGCAGCAAGTTACAGCAAGCCTCAGGTGCCCAGGCACATACACGCACGCACGCACGCACGCATTACTTTTTCTTTTCACGTTATCAACTTAAACTTTCCTACTTGCTAGATGTGACTATTAAATCTGTCATAGCCCACAGTACGTGCACAAGTAGTTTGAGTAGAACTATACATTCCCAAACCCCAAACTCAAACTCCATCCTCAAATCCAAACCCAAACTTATTACATGTTTTGTACATAACAAATTATAAGCAATGTATAGATTGCAATGGCTGTGTGTGTGTGGATGTGTGTGTTTGTGTGTCTGTGTATGTATGTGCACGTGTGTATGTGTGCATGTCTGTATCTGTGTGTGTGTGGGTGTGTGTGTGTGTGTGTGTAGGTAAGGGGCGTTCACACACTCCTCAGCTTGCCAGCTTGTTTTCTGAGCTTCCTTCAAGTAGTCAGCAGCTGGAACAGGACAAGTACAAAGCCTACCTCAAGCAGCAGGTACGTATAGTGTGTGTGTGTGTGTGTGTGTGTGTGTGTGTGTGTGTGTGCATTTGTGAAAACAGTGCTTCATATTGAAAAAAGATACCTTGTCCTATCCTACCATAGCTGTTTTTAATCAATTCCGTGTGTGCGTGTGTGTGTGTGTGTGTGTGTGTGATGGACAGATTGAGGATAAGCGTCGGAGGAAGGCAGAAGAGAGGGAGCGAGAGAGAGAGCAGGAGGAGAAGGAGGAGAGGAGGCTGGCTGAGCAGAGAGAGAGAATCCAGAGAGAATACCAGGAGGAGGTGGAGAGGAGGAGACGCAAGGAGCTAGAGGTACGCACGCACACACACGCGCACACACACACGCGCGCGCATGTGCGCACACACACACACGTATGAGGGGCCGTCTAGGCCTTAATTCATACTTGGTCTTACACACACTATCATAATCTTGCACATACAACACTATACTCATGCACACTCACTATTATAGTCATTTTACATGTATGTATGAGAGGGTATAGTCGTGTATGTGAGAGAGTATAGTAGTGTATGTGAAGGAGTATAGTAGTAAATGTGAGAGAGTATAGTAGTGTATGTGAGAGAGTATAGTGGTGTGTGTGAGAGAGTATAGTGGTGTGTGTGAGAGAGTATAGTCGTATATGTGAGAGAGTATAGTGGTGTGTGTGAGAGAGTTTGCATGAAACGGAAGGAGTTTGATTTCTCAGTTCCTGATTGGTTTGTCAATGTCACTTCTCTCTAGCTAGCCAATTAAAATCAAGGAAGGGGCGGGACCTACACTGTCAACAATGTTCGTGTAGACCTAGTTGTACAAGTGATACTACGATAGCAGTTATGTGATATATTTGTCAAACTAGGCTTTCAGCTCAGATCTGTGCGCGTTCTTGGTGTTGGGATGACGCTGGCCAATCGTGAAATGTGGAGACGCACAAGACCGCCTCTATTTAAACAATTAAATTCATGAGCGTTGGCTTAATCTACAATACGGTAATTTTTTGTGTCTAACCTATAACATCAAATAAATCAATGGTCATCAGTTGTTGTATGATATGCACGTCCATAGTGTGATATTTGCACGCACAGCACTATTAAAGCGCATTCGAGATCCAAAATGTTAGTAGAGGCGGAGCTCCACCTGTAAGATATGACAGAATCCTACACTTGAGATAACTTTGTTTTTAAGACAATTGATTGGTCAGTGTGCGGTAGATTACACGATTTAAGCTATAACCTCCTCCCGACCAGGTTTGGTTGACAGCATAAGATACCATGGTGATATAGCGACACTAAAACAGATCTACTTTCGTGTCACAGCATGGCTTTGAGCGCAACATACCTCGCTAACCCACTAATCGAGATTCGTAGTACACCCCATAGGTCTACACGAACATTGTTGACAGTGTAGGTTCCGCCCCTTCCTTGATTTTAATTGGCTAGCTAGAGAGAAGTGACATTGACAAACCAATCAGGAACTGAGAAATCAAACTCCTTCCGTTTCATGCAAACTCTCTCACACACACCACTATACTTTCTTGCATACACTACTATACCTTCTCACATACACCACTATACTCTCTCACACACACCACTATACTCTCTCTCATATACTACTATACTCTCTCACACACACCACTAAACTCTCTCACACACACCACTATACTCTCTCACATATACTACTATACTCTCTCACACACACTACTATACTCTCTCGCATACACTACTAAACTCTCTCACATACACCACTAAACTCTCTCACATACACTACTATACTCTCTTACATTTACTACTATACTCCTTCACATACACTACTATACTCTCTCACATACACCACTATACCCTCTCATACATACATGTAAAATGACTATAATAGTGAGTGTGCATGAGTATAGTGGTGTATGTGCAAGATTATGATAGTGTGTGTAAGACCAAGTATGAATTAAGGCCTAGACGGCCCCTCATACACACACACACACACACACATGCACACGCACACACACACATGCGCACGCACATAATAATAATACCTAATCGCGACGCATCAAGACACACATTCGCACGCACGCACACGCACACACACACACCCTATTGTGCACTGGTATGTTTGCTCCGCTATTTTCTGCTAAAACACTGGTTTTTGATTTTGTAAAAGTTACCAAGACATGGATACTGCATCATCTGATAAACTTTTATTACAAACAAATAATACTGTTTGCAATAATACTATTTCTGAGGCCTCTGCCAGCAGTGCACTAGTCTCCAACATATGTAGTATGCTGTATCAAATGTGAGTGCACCTTCCAACACAGCACTTCCCCAACGAAAAGTATCCAACAGTGGGCAAGTGTTTTCTGAGGGCTAACAACTTCATAATAAACATTATAATACAGCTCTTCACAATGCTAGTAGAACTCCATTGACAATGTCTAGAATATGGCCAGAAAAATCTACCGAGAAGTTTGAATATTTGAGTATGGAAAAAGTATGGAATTTTGAAATGGAAAATGTGTTGGAACCCTGTATTGTAGAATGTTCTGGAGTGATATATTTACTATTGTATAATGTTCTGGAGTGATATATTTACTAGTGTGGTTCCCTGAGGTCTGGCCATATTAAAGGAATTATCCGGAGTAAAATGCACTTTACAGATGATTGTGAGTACATACGTTGAGTTGACATCAAAATCATGTAATTCGGATGTGTTTTGAGAAAGTTCGATTGTACCGTTTTCAGTCAAAACTCTTTAGCCTGGAAGCGAATTCGGCATGTCATTTCGCGCTACAAAAACGCTATTTTTATACCTCTTCTACAGTTCCAAACAACATTACACTTACGTGGTAGTGAGTAGAGGGTCCCTAAAGCCAAACCGGTATCCCGAGGTCTTTTATGTGGTCGGATAGAGAGTCCAGAATGAATTTCATCAAGCCAGTACCTTTCCGGAAATGTTGCTGCTGCAGCTGCCATCTTTAGGGGAAAGTCCGTTGGAGTCGATTGGAGTCGACATCACGTCAAGTGACATTTC
>NC_063207.1:632903-730403 GCF_017589495.1 Alosa alosa | reverse complement strand
AGGTACCAGTGTTTAGCTGTGTCACAAAACAATAAGCTTTGTCAGACTACTTTTAAAATGATATTCAGGGCTATATACACATTTTAAACATTCGGGGCTGAAGACCTGACAAAGCCTTGCTAATTCTTCAGCTGGGAAGTGTCAGGAATTTTCATACTGAGAGACGCCTCTCATTGGTGGTTAGTATATAGAGTAGGGAATTAACAGCAACATATCCAATCACATTATGAGAGATGCTGAATTTAACATTAACGGCGATGTTTGATTTTAAATGAATGTAAATTTAGCCGGGACTGTAAGCTGGCACACGTGGGTGCTCGATGTTTTCAGTGGGTGCCCGAGAGACGGAGCATCCACGGTATCGGGCGCCTATGACAAGCGTATCTCAAGGGTTGCATCCATTACAAAACAAACATGCAATGTGAACGTCTGGGATTGGGAAGAGCACTAAATGCTCTTCTGAATAAGCACGAAGTCAAACCTTTAAATGAAAACACACTTTAATAATCAAAAAAAATAAACGCTTAATGAAGTAAACTTGACCATCAAAAATCGCTTTATCGCCTGTAACCCGTGATAACAGGGACGAACAGGAAGGCATTTGGCTGAGCAACGGAGGTTAATATGCTCTATATTTTGTCCAAAATGATGTCTGTCTATCATCGTTGCACTCGGAGAAAACCAGAATGTTTAATTTGTCCCATGCTTTTCTAATGGCTGCAAATGGGATTCACTTCGCCGTAACCAAATATTTCTTTATTAGGGCAGGGCAGGCATATTTCTAGCTGTTAAATTATTTCTAAACCAGTCTGCTAAAGTCTGTAGTGAAGTCTGTGTAGGGTTTTCCAGCTCCATTTCTTTTTACGAGACACCCTGCTCACTTGAGCCATCCACCGGTTGTTTGGGTTGTTGCAGCGTCTCACTGGGAAAATACAAATTAAAGTTGTGTGATGCCGCGTGATCCCGCGCACTGACGGCGAGGGAAGCTGGCCAAGTCGAAGCACTGCCCACTGTATGTAACCCTTTTGTAAATGGACTGAAGATCGTTCTAAATATCTACTTTTATCGATTATGCTAACCGTTATTTATGGGATTTCTCATATACATTAGCCATAAGCTAACGCATTAGTTTCTATTCTGTAACTTGGAATGCTAGCCTACATGATTGCTCTTAAACAAAACATCGAAGGATATAACTGAGATGTACTCTGTTGGTCTGCTTTAGTTTGACAGTGAAAGGAACTTCAGCTTCAGACTTTCTCTTGGGAATGATGAGCTGTAAAGCAAACTTAGACTTTTAAAAACAAATTTTTAAAGGATATCAACTAATTATCGTTATCGTCAAAATCACAAAAAATATCGAGATATTATTTTTTGTCCATATCGCCCACCCCTAACACACACACACACACCAGGTCACACACACACCAGGTGACACATACACACACACACACACATCACACACACACACACACACACCAGGTGACACATACACACACACACACACACACACACACACACCAATGTCCACTCTTTTTCTTCCCCTTCAGGTCCAGAGAGCTCCATCGCCCCCCATCCCAGCACTGCAGAGAACACACACACACCACTACAGCCACAGACCACCGACCGAGGTACACACACACACACACACACACACACACACACACACACACTACACCACAGACCACACACACCACACACAGCCACAGACCAAAGACCACCGACCGAGGTACACACACACACACACACACACACCACTACAGCCACAGACCACCGACCGAGGTACACACACACACACACACACACACACACACACACACACACCACACCACTACAGCCACAGACCACCGACCGAGGTACACACACACACACACACACACCACTAGAGCCACAGACCACCGACCGAGGTACACACACACACACCACTACAGCCACAGACCACCGACCGAGGTACACACACACCACTAGAGCCACAGACCACCGACCGAGGTACACACACACACACACACCACTACAGCCACAGACCACCGACCGAGGTATACACACACACACACCACTACAGCCACAGACCACCGACCGAGGTATACACACACACACACACACCACTAGAGCCACAGACCACCGACCGAGGTACACACACACACACACACACACACACACACACACCACTACAGCCACAGACCACCGACCGAGGTATACACGCACATACATACACACACACACACACACACACACACACACACACACACACCACTACAGCCACAGACCACCGACCGAGGTATACACACACACACACACACACACACACACCACTACAGCCACAGACCACCGACCGAGGTATACACAACACACACACACCACTAGAGCCACAGACCACCGACCGAGGTACACACACACACACACACATATCAATAATATCATCATCAATAATAACTACAGCCACAGACCAATCGACCGAGGTATACACGCACATACACACACACACACACACCTGATGTGGTCACTCTGTGTTCTGGCAGGACTGTTCTATTCCTGGTCTGCAGTCGCCTCCGGTACCAGCCTGCAGAACCCAAATGAGAGCTGCAGGTAACACACACACACATGCGCGCACACACGCACACCTGTGGTCAGTTCTTTTAGTTTTCGTGGGAACCCTAGCTGCTGCATTTTGTATCACCTGAAGTTGTTTGATAGTCTTTTTAGGAAGGCCTGTGAACAGTCCATTGCAGTAATTAACCCTGCTGGAGAGAAATGCATGAATGAGTTTATGTTTTGACATCAGTCCTCTAAGTTTGGCAATGTTTTTGAGGTGGTAAAAGCTGATTTAGTTATCGCTTTCATGTGACTGTTGAAATTTAGTTCACTGTCAATTATGACACCAAGATTTTTAACAGTATCCTTTGCCTTCAACCCTTTTGTGTCAAGGAGAGTGGCAACTCAAAGTCTTTCCTCCTTTTCATCAAATAGAATTACTTCAGTTTGTTCTTTGTTATTTGAGACATCCAGGTGTTGATTTGTTCTAGATTCAAGGGGCCCATAGTCATTAGCTGTTTACACTAGGCGGGACAAATTACAGTGCCCCCCACCTCCCCCCAACATTCTAAATCAATTTCATGCACCATGTTGCTATGTAGCATAGTAATATTATGCACCATTTAAAAGCTTGAACTCTTGGGAATCCATGTTTGACAACATTTTTCATGTACAATCTGTATAGTGCTTTACATTGTCAGATTAATCTTACTATGTTTCAATGAAATGTAATCTGTATAGTGCTTTATATTGTCAGATTAATCTTACTATGTCTCAATGAAATGTGATCTGTATAGTGCTTTACATTGTCAGATTAATCTTACTACGTCTCAATGAAATTTGATCAAAAGCCCCCTCCCCCACTCCGCCTTTGGTGCCTCCCTACTTTCTAGCTGCAGTGTGTATCCCTTAGCAATAATGCAGCATAGTATATTGGGTATTGATATAATCACAGGAACCCTGACATACATTCCAAATAGTCTACAAGAAACCGCAAAGTGTTACCTTTCATTTGAGACTAGGATTATGCTTCTACACCAAGAGGTTGCCACACAGTAAGCATTTAATTGTCAGTATGCATTTTGGGTAGCCAAAAGTCCTATGGGGAGTTTCCATAGGGCATTTACAAAACGCATGAGCATATCTTGGCAAATAATGGTCTAAAGTACTCATATTTCGTTCTATATTTTATCTACTTTGAGATACAGATTCACAACACCTGGTAGTGGGCCTCAGTTGTGTTTCCAAGACAAAAGAAATGACCAAGAGGGCAGAATGTGGTCATTTCCAAAGATGTACAAAACAAATTCATCACATAGTCTATCTATTGGTACCAAAATAATCTACTAGGCCTCTGCTCAAAGTATGTGGAAACAGGGCCATTGTTAGTAGGCCATTGTTAGTAGGGGCCATTGTTAGTAGGGGGTAAGTGTAAAGATTTAAGAGCTAAGTAAATTTGTGTATCATCTGCGTAGCAATGATATGAAATCAAATTATTTTGGATGATTTGTCCAACTGGAGCATATAGAGGTTGAATAATAGTGGCCCCAAGATCGACCTCTGGGGAACACCACAGGTCAAGTACGTTGGTGTTGAGGTACAGTTGCCGATGGCAACAAAGAAGCTCCTTTCTATACAGTACCTGTTAATCCAACCTAGTGTTCTAGTCTGTGTAGTAAAATATTGTGATCAACAGCATCAAATTCTTGTAGATGAGTCAGTTGATAACTATGCCTGTATGCTTGTGATTAACAGTGCCAAATGCTGCACTGAGGTCCCGTAGCGCCAGCACTGATATGTTAGCTGAATCGGTGTTGAGGCGTATGTGACATATGACATATATGAATCTGTGTTGAGGCGTATGTCATTGGAAAACTTAATAAGAGCTGTTTCAGTGCTGCGATTTGCCGAAAACCTGACTGAAAGTGATCAAAATACCCATTTGATGTTAGAAAGGTGGATACTGTAGTTTCCACCTACTTTTTCAATAATTTTGCCAATAAAAGATAGATTGGCTATGGGCCTGTAATTGTTTAGCATGGAGGCATCCAGGTATTCTTCTTGAGAAGTGGCTTTACAACAGCTTTTTCAGTGACTTATGAAAAGTGCCAGACAGTTTTACAGAGCAGAGCAGAGCAGTGATACATTTATAATGTGAAGGACATCTGCCGCTCTAAGGTGAAAAACAGTTTCACACACACACGCACACACACACACACACACACATACACAAACACACACACACAAACAAACAAACAAACACACACACACACACACACGCGCGCACACACAAACAAACACACACACACAAACAAACAAACACGCACACACACACACACACACACACACAGCACACCACATGCACAGAATCCTGTCTGACAAAGCTGGACAAAGGTTCCTTCTACCCAAGGCCTGAAAATACAACAGGGAAGTCGCGTCGCCCCCCTAAAGAAGGGTCAACAGGGAAGTTGCGTCGACAGCTACTTTCTGAGAAGCAGGCCGAGTCAATCGACAGAAGTTCAGCAGCAGGACACAGGCCACAGTCTGCAGGACATCAACACCCCAGAGGAGGAAGAACAAGGCACAAGAGGGCAACCTGAACCCAACCCATCACAACCAACAGCAGAGAAGAAGATCCAGGGCCAAAGGCCTGCAACAAAGACGATGTGGAAGGAGAGGAGGCAAACACTGATCTCTGCAACATATTGGAAGGGATCAGAGGCACAACCAAGAAGAAATTGGAAAGAATGGGCGATCGCATCTATGCCTACGGGGTGGAACGATTCAGAGTGGTCGAAGGCAAACTAGCTACTCCTTCAATCCCGACCAAGTCCAGAAGGCAGACAGAGATAGACCGCCTAGTCAGGGAGAGGAGGCAGCTGAAGAAGCAATGGAGGAAGGCCACAGAGGAGGAGAAGGAGGGTACAAACCTGCAGCAAGAAGAGATTGGGAGCAGGCTTGCAACACTGAGGAGAGCTGAAAACCTCCTGAGGAAGCGCAGAAGGAAGGAGAAAACAAGATCACGCTTCTACAAAGATCTACAAAGAAATTTGTGAAGAGTCTCTCTCTCGGTGTCAAAGGCCGACCTGGAAGAACACCTGAAAAATTCCTGCACAGATGACCGACACCAGGAAAAAGTTACACTCCCACCTGACATGCCACCAGTCAATCCACCAGAGCACGAGCTGGATATCAGTCCACCCAGGTGGAGTGAGGTAGAACAAACCGTGCGTAGAGCAAGGGCCATGTCATCTCCAGGTCCCAACGGAGTTCCATACAGGCTATAAAAACGCACCAGATGTCCTGCGATTCCTCTAGAGACTGATGAGACTTGTATGGCAAAAGAAAGAGATACCAGCATCCTGGCGGAGAGCCGGAGGGATCCTTCTTCAAAAAAATATTTTTCAGCGTAGTCGCTCACAGGCTGGCAGGATACCTGCAAAAAAACAACCTGATTGATCCAGAAAGCATCTCAGGCTTCTCCGGGGGTTTAGAACATGCTAGTGTCATCTGGCATCAGATCCAGGTCGCCAAAAAGGAGGGAACAGATCTTCACGTGGTGTTCCTGGATCTCGCGAACGCCTTTGGCTCAGTCCCTCACAACCTCCTGTGGACAGCCTTTGACTACTTCAGAGTCCCAGCAGCTATCACAACCCTTGTCAAGGCCTACTTCCAGGACGTCTAACTCTGCGTGACAACAGCAGAGTACACAACAGCTTGGCAACACCTGGAAGTGGGAATCATGGCCGGCTGCACCATCTCCCCGCTGACCTTCACCCTGGCCATGGAGGTCATCATTTGGACCTCTAGATGGACAGTTGGCGGACAGCGAGTAAGACCTGGGCTGAGGCTGCCGCCGGTCAGAGCCTACATGGATGACCTCACAACTCTCACCATCATCATCAAGGGGAAACTTTCAGACCACCGCTTCCACATTGGCGAGGAACCCATCCCAACTGTCTCCGAGAAGCCAGTGAAAAGCCTAGGTTGTTGGTATGATGACATGGATGACCTCACAACTCTCACCACGACCAAGGTTTGCACTGTACGGCTATTAAGAAAGCTCCAGGAAAACATCGAGCGGGCTCGCATGAAGATCAAGCCGAGCGAATCCAGAAGCATCTCCATCATCAAGGGGAAGCTGTCAGACCACCGCTTCCACATTGGCGAGGAACCCATCCCATCTGTCTCCGAGAAGCCAGTGAAAAGCCTAGGTTGTTGGTATGATACCTCCCTTAAAGACAAAGAGCAAGTAGAGCAGCTCAGGAAGGAGGTAGCCAGCGGCCTGGAGAACATCGACAGAACCTTGCTTCCTGGCAAGCTGAAGCTCTGGTGCTGAAACATGGTGTTGTCCATGGTGCTGAAACATGGCACGTCTCCTGTGGTCACTAACCCTTTATGAAGTCCCGGTTTCAAAGGTGGAAAAGCTGGAGAGACTGGTCAGCTCATTTGTAAGGAGGTGGCTTGGCCTTCCCAGGTGCCTCAGCAGTATAGGCCAGAAGTATTGGACTTTACGGCAAAAGGGATGTTACACGTGCCCATTTCCAGTCTAGCAGAGGAGTACAAGTGCGCCAAAGTCAAGCTGGAGATGATGTTATGGATTCAAGCGATCCAGTTGTAGCCCAAGCTGCCCCCATCCTGGCCACTGGGAGGAAGTGGACCCCGTTGGCTGCAACTAGTGATGGGCAAATGAAGCTTTAGTGAACCACTAAACCACAGCAGTGTGAAGCTAGCGACACTAATGAAAAAAATCCAATATGGCCGCCACATGTAGATTTTTCAACATAAAAGTCTTTACCCAAACCAGTATATGTAACCAAAAATATTGGTTTGTTAAGGACTTTTATGTTGAAAAATGTATGTGTGGCGGCCATCTTTTTGCTTTTCAGCTAGTGTCGCTAGGCTCACACTGCTGTGGTTCAGTGGTTCACCAAAGCTTCATTTGCCCATCACTAGCTGCAACTGAGCAGGCAAAGGCAGCACTCGGACACAAGGACATTGTGGGCCGAGTACAGGAGGGGAGGAGTGGTCTTGGACTTGGGGCCAGTACACCAGTGTGGAGCTTCTCCATCTCAGAGACGCAAGTTGGTGGTCCAGGAGGTATGTCAGGAGGAGGAAGCAGGAAGGTGCGCCAGAGCTGTGGCACAGGCAAAGCAAGGGCAGTGGATAGCATGGGAAGGAGTGGAGAAGAGGAAGATCTCCTGGAAAGAGCTGTGGGAGATGGAGGCATTCAGGGCGAGCTTTACCATCAGGGCTGCCTATGATGTCCTGCCTTCGTTTTACCATCAGGGCTGCCAAGTCCAGCAACACTGAAGCACATCTTAGTGGGATGCAAGGCCAGCCTCACCCAAGGCTGTTACGGCGGCATAACCAGGTGCTTAAGTGTCTTGTAGCAGTGTTGGAAAGTCGACGGACAAGCGTGAATGCCCTTCCTCCCCCGTCATCCCAGTGGCAGCCAACACCATTTGTTCGGGAGGGCGAGGGTCAAGCCAACCTCATCCCCATAAGATCAGACACTGGTCATCTGGGCAGAGCACGGGACTGGAAGCTGCTAGCAGACTTGGACAAGAAACTCTGCTTCCCAGCTGAAATCGCAGCCACCAACCTGCAACCAGACCTTGTTCTGTGGTCTTGTCCTCTCTCAAGCTTATCTACATCATCGAGCTCATCGTGCCCTGGCAGGGAGCAGTGGAGGAGGCCTATGAACGTGCGCTGAACTTGCAGCCGATGCGCAACAACAAGGCTGGAATGTGAAGGTACGCCCAATGGAAGTAGGCTGCAGAGGATTCGTAGCCACCTCAACATCCAGGCTACTCAGGGAGATGGGAGTGCGAGGGAAGGCCCATCGGCAGGCAGTCAGGGAGATGGGAGTGCGAGGGAAGGCCCATCGGCAGGCAGTCAGGGAGATGGGAGTGCGAGGGAAGGCCCATCGGCAGGCAGTCAAAGACCTCTCCGCGGCTGCTGAAAAGGGAATCCAGTGGCTGTGGACGAAGAGAAAAGACTCCGCCTGGTGTGTGTGTGTGTGTGGGTGTGTATAGACCCCAGGCCTGGGCCTTCAAGTGAGTTGATAGCATCTAGGGAGTGAACCTGGGATGCTGGGATTCACTGCTGAACCCTCTGGAGGTGTCGTGGGCTTATCAGCGAAACACCCAAGAAGGAGGGCGCCCACTTGACAACCCAAAGGGTGCCATCACTCAATTGACCATCCCACGGAGTCTCGTCGGTGCCTCAAGTATGCATTAAGGGATATCAAGTCCTATACAACAGATCTGAGGGCCGTTTTTGCGCCCACTTCAGGCGTATTTGTTTCGCAACGTGCACATAAAAAGATGGTGAGTACTAACATGCTGCAAAAAGCGCAGACTGCCTGTCGCAAGAGTTGAGAATGTCAAGTTGTGCTTTTCCGTCTCATGCATATGCATTCATAGGAGGGTCAGGAGAAAGTGGGAGATTCGTGTAAAAAGATGCGTAAAATGCGCCTAATTACGTATTCCCCTGTATGTACGAAAACTGCTCATGAAAGCGCACGTCTAATTTGCGGTTAAATATTTCCGCCTGGAAAAATGACAACATATATGTGTGTGTGTGTGTAGACTAGACCCTAGGGCATCCTGTCTGAGTTGTGTGTTTTAATGGTGTGTGTGTGTGTGTGTGTAGACCCCAGGCAGAGCATCCTGTCTGAGTTGTGTGTATTGCGGAGGAGGCTCCGCTCAGAGCAGCAGAAGCTGGAGGGGCAGCTACTACAGGAACCCGACTCACCACCACACGACAGGTGTACACACACACACACACACACACACACACACACACACACACACACACACACACACACACACAGGTATAACACACACACACACACACACACACACACACACACACACACACACACACCAGGCCACGCCACCACACGACAGGTACACACACACACACACACACACACACACACACACACCAGGCCATGCCACCACACGACAGGTACACACACACACACACACCTCACCGCCAGGTACAGGTACACACACACACCTCACCACCACACAACAGGTACACACACACACACACACACACACACACACACCTCACCACCACACGACAGGTACACACACACACACACACACACCAGGCCACGCCACCACACGACAGTTACACACAAACACACACACACACACACCTCACCACCAGGTACAGGTACACACACACACCTCACCATCACACAACAGGTACACACACACACACCAGGCGACGCCACCACACGACAGGTACACACACACACACACACACACACACACTCTAACAGCCTCTCGGATCAGTGTGTTTTCCCCCACAAACTGACTTATAACAGTGTGTGTGTGTGGTGTGTGTGTGACAGGCACAAGGCAGACGTGTTTGACATGGCCAGACTGCGCATGCAGGCATCCGTCAGAAGACCTTTTCCCAGAAGCTGTGAGCCATACAAGGACAGAGGTAACACACACACACACACACACACACACACACACACCACACACACATACACACACACCAGCAGGAAGGAAACAATACATACAACTAGAAAAGCATTTCCTGAAGGAAATACAGTGCATGAAAATGCAAACATATGAGGTAAAATATCATACAGAGTAAAAACAAACTATATTGGTTGCTAGGTAGATGAGGTTTAATATAGTTGGAACGACTGAACAGTTAAATAGGTGGATAGTTTATATGGTTAAATTATTTGCTAGGTAGATGAGGTTTAATATAGTTGGAATGACTGAACAGTTAAATAGGTGGATAGTTTAAATGGTTAAATTATTTAGGTAGATAGTTGACGATAACTGACAGTTGGAATGGCTCTAATGTTTGCTAGCAGTTATGTTCACTATGTTAACAAAGATAATAATGTTAACCAAGTTACTTAATTTAGCTAATGTTTTCTAGCAGTTTTTTTAGAAATGCTAATAATGTTAATGTTGTCAACTATGCTAACAGTGTTAACTATGTGACTTAGCTAACTTAGCTAATAATTTATAGCAGTTGTGCTAAAATACTAAGAATGCTAACATGCTAACCATGTAACTTAGCTAACTTAGCTATTCATATTTAGCAGTTATGCTAACTATGTTAACATGCTAACTATGTTTACCATGTGACTTAGCTAACCTATCTTATCATTTTTTGTAGTTATGCTAACAATGCTAGCCATGTGACTTAGCTAACCTAGCTAATCATTTTTAATAGTTATGCTAACTAGCATGCTAACAATGTTAACATGCTAACTATGCTAATCATGTGACTTAGCTAACCTAGCTAATCATTTTTAGTTGTTATGCTAACTATGTTAACTAGCATGTTAATAATGTTAACATGCTAACCATGTGACTTAGCTAACCTAGCTAATCATTTTTAGCAGTTTTGTTAAAAATGCTAACATACTAACTATGCTAACATGCTAACTAGCTACAGTGGTTAGGAGTCATAGTTGATTATGACAAGTTAAAAGTTGTTGATAGACAGCTAGTTTAATAGATAGTTTAATCATAGTTTAAAAGTAGAATGTTTAAAAGTTGAATGTATATAGTTTAAAAGTTTAAAAGTTGAATGTAGATAGTTTAAAAGTTGTTGATAGACAGCTAGTTTAATAGATAGATAGTTTAAAAGTAGACCGTTTAAAAGTTGAATGTAAAAAGTTCAGTAGTTTAATGGGTTACATTGTTTAACAGTGGATTATTGTAGTGAGGACTTTTATTTTGAAACAGTTTTGGGCAGAGGAAACAGTTGAATAGGATGTGTAGTCTTAATTGACCCAGATTGTATGCTTAAAGCCTGAGGCTGCAGGTGGCCTGAACACCTGCCATAGGATTCTAATTGCTTAACGGCCGCATTATGATGTCACAATCGGCAATGTTAAGTCTATGGGGATTTTTAAAAAGTTTTTCTTTAATAGTTTAAAAAGTATAAAAGTTTCAAAGTTGAAAAGACATAGCAGCTTGGTCCGTTTGAATACCTACGTTACAAAGTTTGAACGAAGTTTCTAAGTTAAACTGTTCGAGAGAAATTGCGTACGGAAAAAGTGGTAAGCGGAATAATAATAATAATAAGTTGTTGTTGTTGTTGCCTTGGCAGAACAGTACAGTACATTTTCATGCACTGTAATAAGAACTAGAAAATGTAATTCCAGGGATTTACCATTGCATGTAAATGCAAAAAGCTGCTGTTTATAACATTATATTACTTACAGTATAATTATTCAGATTACATAAGACTTACGGTATTCCTGAAAACCACTTACTTGGTTATATGTTAGCTTAGAGTATATGACAGTCAGTAAAAATAAATTGTTAATTCAATATTGATCAACTTTCTTTGTTTTAATACAGCAGAATGATACTCAGAATACACTAATGAACACTAAACACTAAAACCAAAGTAAGCTTGAAGTCAAAAAATCACAGTTGTTGAAACCAATTTTAAAGTTACCCAATAATGATTAGGGAGAAACCAGATGTCTACTAAATTTGCATTCTTACAGAACTTGATAATGCCAATCATATTATCCTGAGACAGATCTATTTATCAGTGGTAATTCTGAACTGGCAGCAAGAGCTAGAGGTCTCAGTTAATTGTAATACTGTAGGTCAAATTTGATGGTGATAGAGACTGAAGAATAAAATTCAGCCCATCAGATGATTAGTTTTAGACAGAACTTAGGTTAGAATCTTAATTTTCGCACAGCTCAGGTCTAAAAACAGAGGTCTAACAGCACAGCTAAGTTTCACAGATGTCACAGCAAAGGGATGATTCAAATGTATGCATGATTCATATAGTTGTCGCCATAGTCCTCCTGTAACAATATAATACTCAGAATGTCTCAGTGTAGATCTCAGATCTACGTCTCAGTATAGTTCAAAGGTATGAGCAGATATGTTGAGATATGGTCACATGTTTTTGGGAATGAATGTAAGTGTTAATGTCAGCGATGTATGGTTAGCAGGATGCGCACAGACAGGCACACACGAAATGCAATACACGGTCACCACCACACTGGTCTGGTCTGGAACCTAAAAGACAAAAGCAAACAAGTTAGAGTTATACCAAAAACAAGGAATGTGTACAATTGTTCAATACAACTTAGATATTTAAGTGAGGTTGTTGCACCATAAATCTATAATGGTAGTTAAATATACTAGCCTATAGTATTTCATTGCAAACAATGCAACATTTTGTGTTTCATTCATTTCAGTTTAAGGATAGTTGATAGCCAAACAGTTTAAAGTAAACAGCTTAGAACACTTTGTAGGATAAGGGTCTGTTGTCGCTGTTGATAATCATAAACTGAGTCTTAAGGATGGACTATTCTGATATTAAGTATCTTAATAACCAACTACACGCTTGCGAGGTCTGTCATCCACATATTTCTACAGATACGATGTAGGTCTACTCTAGGATGTAGGCCTACTACAACTGGGAAGCTTGATTCTTGTGCCAGGCTACCCTTTTATTTATAGGCCAGAATAATGCAGAAATGAGTAACGTTAGCCTAGGCCAAGTAAACATACTTTGTAGCATATGTTGACAACACAAACGTTATACCTCAACTAGTGTGTTTTAACAATACTTTTGTCATATCAAACAGTATGGCTTTCATCAGGTCCCTTTCCCCAGGTGTATTTAATTAAGAGCCAGATAGTATCCGTACAATATTATCCGTACTTTAGAATCTGTCTGGTAAACGTTAACGTTAGTTAAAACACTGCTGGTTAGTGAGCAAATGTAACGTTAACGTCAGTGCTTAGCTGGGAGCAACGTTAGGTTTGATGTTAGTTAACGTTATCGAAACCTACAGCTTACCGGTCACTTTATAGTTGACGACATATTAACGTTGATTAGGTGGGTTTCCTTACATAATAAATATCAACGGATAGGGTAAGTGTTATCGTTAACTATTCCCCTAACGTTAGAACTACCGTAGTGCTAAGGTTATAGCGTTAGTTTGGCTGAGCCCCTTTAAAGGATATGGTACACCTGAGCTGCCCTTTAAAGGATATGGTACACCTGAGCTGCCCTTTAAAGGTTAATAGCAGTAGTGTATGTCTGTAAGGTTGGCAGAAATTAATAGTGGCACAGTTGCAGTTGTTAACAGCTGGGGTTATGGGGTTAGTCTATGGGGTTAACAGCTGGGGTTATGGGGTTAGTGTGGTCCATCATTTCATACATAGCCCATAGTAGGCCTATAGACTGCTACGTAGCCTACTGTAACATAATGTTTGACGACATAAATGAGTCAAATACCAAAGGTCAGACCACTTACCTTGTCTGTAATTAGAGAAATATGCATCTGAAGAAGAGCTTTACGAGCAAGTAAAGTATCACGGCAGGCGAAGACGTTCAAAACGTTCAGAAGACTCACAGCTCCAGCAAAGATTCTATAGTTAACTTTATCAACCGTCTCTGGCTCCAGTGCATCGCTCCAGTGGTAGAAAGATTGCAGCGGCGGTTGATTGCTTTCAGCTGGAGGTCACGTCATAATGCTAAAAGTTGCCGCCACTGCGGTCAATGTTAACTCTATGGGAATTTATTGCTCTTTTATCGTAAATATCTCAAATAGTATAGAGTTCACAAATGTAAAATTGACATTGTACAATTGTCTGTTACAAGACCTTTGTAGGAGTGTTTGAATGACGTCAAACGTTTCGTTGTTTTTAGTGTCATTAAACGTCGAATTTGGTCGGAAGAAGAATAAGAAAAACAGATAATAAGAAGAACAGTGATAATAGTCCACTGCATTTACATGCAATGCAATAAGTTGCCTAGGAAGAACAGTACAGTGCATTTTCATGCACTGTAAATATATGCAAGTGTTAAAGGTTATTCCAGGAAGTTGTAGGAAAAGGCTCAGAATGCACATGAGGAACATTTGATCTGGTGTGAGTGCTGCAGCTCCTCATTAGAAAGTTGTGTGTGTGTGCAGATGCTGATACTACAGGAGATCTAGACTACCAGGCAGCACATAGACAGCAGCTACGAACAAGCAGCCCAAGAGCCACTGACGGTAAGACTAAGACACACACACACACACACACACACACACACACACACACACGCCTGCACGCACACACACACACACGCAGACACACACACGCACGCACTATTCTAAAGTTGTGACTTATAATGACTAACAAATGGCTAGTATGCTATTAATATGTTAGTAAGCAGCTAATTAATGGTGGATATGTGTGTCTTAATATAAAGTGTTACCAAAAAAACATATAAAAAATACTTTTACATTAAATGCAATTTATTAATATGCACAACAAAAGCTGTAAACTAGTCCTAGTCACTTTAAAGTAAATTAATAGTCAAGTCGGCTTTTATTGTCAATTTCTTTACATGCACTGGTCATACAAAGAATTGAAATTTCGTTTCTTACTTTCCCATGCAGACATAGACATGCTTTAAATACAGACATAGACATACTATAGACATAGCCATAGACAATAAACATTAAATTAAAGTGCAAGACTGAAATATAGAACATGTATGTATCAAAATAGAAATATAGGACATATATATAAAAAAAAAAAAAAGAGGTAGTTGTGTTGTATATTTGAATATATCTGTTTTATCTGTTTTTTGCGCATCTGCAGCATTTACCACTACTACCAACCAACTGCAGTTTTTACAGTGCAGTACTTTAATCGAACACACACACACACACACACACACACACACACACACACACACACAGTTACTGACCCCGTGACTTGGAATGGATTTTTTGAGTGCTGTGGCTCCTCATCAGAAAGTCTCAGTTTCAACTAAATGCTTCAATTAACCAGGATATGGTACAGCTGAGTTGCTCTTTAAAGGATATGGTACACCTGAGCCCCTTTAAAGGATATGGTACACCTGAGCTGCTCTTTAAAGGATATGGTACACCTGAGCTGCTCTTTAAAGGATATGGTACACCTGAGCCCCTTTAAAGGATATGGTACACCTGAGCTGCTCTTTAAAGGATATGGTACACCTGAGCTGCCCACCCGAGCTGCCCTTTATATGGTACACCTGAGTTGCCCTTTATATGGTACACCTGAGCCCCTTTAAAGGTTATGGTACACCTGAGCTGCCCTTTATATAGTACACCTGAGCTGCCCTTTATATGGTACACCTGAGCCCCTTTAAAGGATATGGTACACCTGAGCCTCTTTAAAGGATATGGTACACCTGAGATGCCCTTTATATGGTACACCTGAGCCCCTTTAAAGGATATGGTACACCTGAGCCCCTTTAAAGGATATGGTACACCTGAGATGCCCTTTATATGGTACACCTGAGCCCCTTTAAAGGATATGGTACACCTGAGCCCCTTTAAAGGATATGGTACACCTGAGATGCCCTTTATATGGTACACCTGAGCCCCTTTAAAGGATATGGTACACCTGAGCTGCCCTTTATATGGTACACCTGAGCTGCCCTTTATATGGTACACCTGAGCCCCTTTAAAGGATATGGTACACCTGAGCCCCTTTAAAGGATATGGTACACCTGAGATGCCCTTTATATGGTACACCTGAGCTGCTCTTTATATGGTACACCTGAGCTGCCCTTTATATGGTACACCTGAGCTGCCCACCTGAGCCCCTTTAAAGGATATGGTACACCTGAGCTGCTCTTTAAAGGATATGGTAGCTGCCCTTTAAAGGATATGGTACACCTGAGATGCTCTTTAAAGGATATGGTAGCTGCCCTTTAAAGGATATGGTACACCTGAGCTGCTCTTTAAAGGATATGGTACACCTGAGCCCCTTTAAAGGATATGGTACACCTGAGCTGTTCTTTAAAGGATATGGTACACCTGAGCCCCTTTAAAGGATATGGTACACCTGAGCTGCTCTTTAAAGGATATGGTACACCTGAGCTGCCCACCCGAGCTGCCCTTTATATGGAACACCTGAGTTGCCCTTTATATGGTACACCTGATCCCCTTTAAAGGTTATGGTACACCTGAGCTGCCCTTTATATGGTACACCTGATCCCCTTTAAAGGTTATGGTACACCTGAGCTGCCCTTTATATGGTACACCTGATCCCCTTTAAAGGTCATGGTACACCTGAGCTGCCCTTTATATGGTACACCTGAGCCCCTTTAAAGGATATGGTACACCTGAGCTGCCCTATGGTACACCTGAGCTGCACTTAATATGGTACACCTGAGCTGCCCTTTAAAGGATATCAAAGTCAAAGTCAAAGTCAGCTTTATTGTCGATTTCTTCACATGTTCCAGACATACAAAGAGATCGAAATTACGTTTCTCACTATCCCACGGTGAAGACAAGACATATTTTACCATTTAAGTCCACAGACAAACATAACATTCAAGTAAACAAAAAGTAAATAAAAGGGCACATATAATAATGAAAAAAATAAGAGCAGCAAAATTTGGTTTAAATTGTGCATAGACAGTCAATAAAATACTAGTGCAAAGTCAGGCCAATAAAAGGCTTGGGTAGTTCTGTTTGACCTAAGTAAGAAAGAAAGTGGCATAGTGGTGCAAGTTATGTAAGAGCAGCAGAAGTGTTGTGTTTTCAGGACAACAACAACAAGTTGTAAAGTGTACAAGTGTGCAAGTGGAGTAGTGCAGGCGGCCATTGTGGGTCCAATGTCCAGGATGTTATGTAGCTGAGGGTGGAGGGGGGAGAGGAGGAGAGTTCAGCATCCTTACAGCTTGGTGTATGAAGCTGTTGGTGAGTCTGGTAGTCTTGGGGGCGCCAGGCTTCTGTACCTCTTCCCAGAGGGCAGTAGATCAAACAGATTGGGAGGCGGGGTGACTTGCATCACTCACAATTTTGGTCGCCTTCTTGGGTGAGGTGGGTGGTGTAAATGTCCTTCAGGGAGGGAGTGAAGCACCAATAATCCTTCCAGCTGTGTTCACTATGCGCTGCAGGGCTTTCCTGTTGTATTCAGTGCAGCTTCCGCCCACACAGCGATACAGCTGGAGAGGATGCTCTCAATGGTGCCTCGGTAGAATGTGGTCATGATGGCTGGTGGAGCACTTGCTGCCCTGAGTTTCCGCCAGGAAGTACAGGCGGCGCTGAGCTCTCTTAGCCAGTGATGCAGTGTTGGTGGTCCAGGAGAGGTCTTCACTGATGTGCCCCCAGGAATTTGGTGCTGCTTTCGCTCTCTCCACCACAGCACTGTCGATGGTCAGTGGCAGGTGTTGGGTGTGACCTCTCCGGAAGTCAACAACAATCTCTTTGGTCTTGCTGACGTTCAGCAGGGAGGTTGTTGTCCCTGCACCACGTGGTCAGATGGTCGACCTCCAACCTGTATTGAGTCACTTAAGCCCTTGGTGATGAGACCCACCAGAGATTGTGTCGTCAGCAAATTTCACTATGTGATTATTGCTGTAGGTTGCAGTGCAGTCATGCGTCAGCAGTGTGAAGAGCAGCGGACTGAGCACGCGCCCTGCCTTGGGGGCCCCTGTGCTCAGTGTGATGCTGCTTGAGGTATTGTTGCCAACACGCATTACTACTTGGGGCCTCTGACAGAGGAAGTCCAGTAGCCAGTTGCAGAGGTAGGTACTGAGTCCCAGTTTGTCAAGTTTGCAGATGAGTTGTTGTGGTATTATGGTGTTGAATGCAGAACTGAAGTCTATAAACAGCAATCTCACATATGAGTCTCTTTTTCCAGGTGGGTGAGGGCTGGGTGGAGGGCAGAGCAGATTGCATCCTCTGTGAACCCCGGCTCGGTATGCAAACTGGAAGGGGGTCCAAGGTGGGGAGAATGGCTTTGATATGTGACATGACAAGCGCTCAAAGCACTTCATGATGATGGGTGTCAGTGCCACAGGGCGGTAGTCATTGAAGCAGGATGGAGCAGTTTTCTTCGGCACAGGTATGATGGTGGCAGCTTTGAAACATGATGGGACGATGGCTTGCTTCAGGGAAGTGTTAAAGATGTCTGTGAAGACATCCTTAAGCTCCCCTGCACAGTCCTTCAGCGCACGACCTGGGATGTTGTCTGGACCTGTTGCCTTACGGGTGTTGATAGCAGCAACACCCGTATGGTACACCTGAGCTGCCCTTTAAAGGATATGGTACACCTGAGCTGCCCTTTAAAGGTTAATAGCAGTAGTGTATGTCTGTAAGGTTGGCAGAAATTAATAGTGGCACAGTTGCAGTTGTTAACAGCTGGGGTTATGGGGTTAGTCTATGGGGTTAACAGCTGGGGTTATGGGGTTAGTCTATGGGATTAACAGCTGGGGTTATGGGGTTAGTCTATGGGGTTAACAGCTGGGGTTAACGGCTGCTATGGGCCTCACACAGTTACAGTTGTTTTGTTTTGCCGTGTGGCCCAGGTCTGTGCTAACCAGATGCTAGGTGATGTTAAGGTCTGAAGCATTGTGTGTGTGTGTGTGTGTGTGTGTGTGTGTGCGTTCCTCTCCCTTCCACAGATTTCCTTGGCCTGTCTCCACCTCTGCCCCCCACATCACAGCAGCCAGTGAGTAATCGCTCATCTCTAATCTCACTCTGTAATCTAATTTCTCATCTCTAATCTCACTCTGTAATCTAACCTGTCATCTCTAATCTCACTCTGAAATCTAATTTCTCATCTCTAATCTCACTCTGTAATCTGATGTCTCCTCTCTAATCTCTCATTTCCCTGATCAGGACCTTTGTCTGAAAAGAGATTTGTGTTCATACTGGCCAATCACACCCCTCCCCCCCTCGCCCCTTTTTGTCTCCATAGAGACGGAGTGGAACGGAAGATTGTATGGGGGGTTCATTATTAGAGTCTGAGAGCGCTTTCATAGGTAAACACACGCACACACGCACGCACGCACCCACACACACACACATATACACATACACACAAACACACACGCACATATACACATGTAGAATGAGAACAAAGCATGACTGAATGTGGAGTTCAAACTGTAGACGAAGTGGAATTGGATATGGATCTGCAGTAAGAACAGTGGATGATCAAGATGTCACAGGCAGGGAGGCAAGTGGGGGGGGGGGGGCTGGCACTGTTAAGGTGGCCATGGGGGGTTGCCATGGTCGTGGACACCTCAACAGGCACTGGCAAGGAGGCATGGGGGGGGCTTAGTTGTTTTGTTGGCAAAGCTAGAGTTCAGTAGAGCTACAGTAGAGCTACAGTAGAGTTCAGTAGAGTTCAGTAGAGTTACAGTAGAGCTACAGTAGAGTTCAGTAGAGCTACAGTATAGTTCAGTAGAGTTCAGTATAGTTCAGTAGAGTTACAGTAGAGCTACAGTAGAGTTCAGTAGAGCTACAGTAGAGTTCAGTAGAGTTCAGTATAGCTACAGTAGAGTTCAGTAGAGTTCAGTAGAGCTACAGTAGAGTTCAGTAGAGTTCAGTAGAGCTACAGTAGAGTTCAGTAGAGTTCAGTAGAGTTCAGTAGAGCTACAGTAGAGTTCAGTAGAGCTACAGTAGAGCTACAGTAGAGTTCAGTAGAGCTACAGTGGAGCTACAGTAAAGTTCAGTAGAGTTCAGTAGAGCTACAATAGAGTTCAGTAGAGCTACAGTAGAGTTCAGTAGAGTTCAGTAGAGCTACAGTAGAGCTACAGTAGAGTTCAGTAGAGTTCAGTAGAGCTACAGTAGAGCTACAGTAGAGTTCAGTAGAGTTCAGTAGAGCTACAGTAGAGTTCAGTAGAATTCAGTAGAGTTCAGTAGAGCTACAGTAGAGTTCAGTAGAGTTCAGTAGAGCTACAGTAGAGTTCAGTATAGTTTAGTAGAGCTACAGTAGAGCTACAGTAGAGTTCAGTAGAGTTCAGTAGAGCTACAGTAGAGTTCAGTAGAGTTCAGTAGAGCTACAGTAGAGTTCAGTATAGTTTAGTAGAGCTACAGTAGAGTTCAGTAGAGCTACAGTAGAGTTCAGTAGAGCTACAGTAGAGCTACAGTAGAGTTCAGTAGAGCTACAGTGTAGAGTTCAGTAGAGTTCAGTAGAGCTACAGTAGAGTTACAGTAGAGTTCAGTAGAGTTCAGTAGAGCTACAGTAGAGTTCAGTAGAGTTCAGTAGAGCTACAGTTCAGTAGAGTTCAGTAGAGCTACAGTAGAGTTCAGTAGAGCTACAGTTCAGTAGAGTTCAGTAGAGCTACAGTAGAGTTCAGTAGAGCTACAGTAGAGTTCAGTAGAGTTCAGTAGAGCTACAGTTCAGTAGGGTTCAGTAGAGCTACAGTAGTGTGCAGTAGAGCTACAGTTCAGTAGGGTTCAGTAGAGTTCAGTAGAGCTACAGTTCAGTAGGGTTCAGTAGAGCTACAGTAGTGTGCAGTAGAGCTACAGTTCAGTAGAGTTCAGTAGAGCTACAGTATAGTTCAGTATAGTTCAGTAGAGTTCAGTAGAGCTACAGTAGAGCTACAGTAGAGTTCAGTAGAGCTACAGTTCAGTAGAGCTACAGTAGAGCTACAGTTCAGTAGGGTTCAGTAGAGCTACAGTAGAGTTCAGTAGAGCTACAGTTCAGTAGAGTTCAGTAGAGCTACAGTAGAGTTCAGTAGAGCTACAGTTCAGTAGGGTTCAGCTGCAGGGAAGAACCTGCTGGTTCAGGTGCGGAGACACCTGTAACTCCTCCCGACGGGGAGTGGAGTGAGAACGGTCTTTGATGATGCTGCGCGCCTTACGTCCAGTAAAGTCATTTCCTGTGTATTAGCCGCATTGTGTTAAAGCCGCAGGACAGTGATGATGCTTTCTTGCTTCGTCCAGTAAAGTCATTTCCTGTGTATTAGCCGCATTGTGTTAAAGCCGCAGGACAGTGATGATGCTGCGCGCCTTACGTCCAGTCATTTCCTGTGTATTAGCCGCATTGTGTAAAAGCTGCAGGACATTGTTTTATGCAAGTTAAAAGAAACAAAACCACATTAATACCATATTAACTGGCCCCGTGTATTAACCTCATAGCAGAAGAAATGTGGTAAAAAAAATGTATAAGCTGCAGCTAATAGTTGGGAAACCAGATAGATACTTTATTAACCTGTGTGTGTGTGTGTGTGTGTGTGTGTGTGTGTGTGTGTGTAGCCGGGATAACCAGATAGATACTTTATTAACCTGTGTGTGTGTGTGTGTGTGTGTGTGTGTGTGTAGCCGGGATAACCAGATAGATACTTTATTAACCTGTGTGTGTGTGTGTGTGTGTGTGTGTGTGTGTGTGTGTGTAGCCGGGATAACCAGATAGATACTTTATTAACCTGTGTGTGTGTGTAGCCGGGATAACCAGATAGATACTTTATTAACCTGTGTGTGTGTGTGTGTGTGTGTGTGTAGCCGGGATAACCAGATAGATACTTTATTAACCTGTGTGTGTGTGTGTGTGTGTGTGTGTACAGTTCATAGTGGGATGCTTCCGGTGCCCCCAGAGGAGATGAGAGGGGCTCCCCTTTCAGCAAGAGAACGACGTAGACTAAAGAATCAACAAAGCAACGTAAGACACACACACATACACACACACACACACACACACATAAATGTGTTTGAGCTTGAATGTGGGTGTGTGGTTGTATTCAAATATGTGTGTGTGTGTGTGTGTGTGTGTGTGTGGTACCCATGGAGTTTTAAAAAGTATTGAAGTCTTAAGTTTAGTATTGTCAAAGTATTGCATTTGATTTACTATATCTTGAATTTCATTCTCAAGGTCTTATTTTTTCCTTTGGTAGAATTAATAGATATACCATAACATCAATTAATTTCCATAGAGACCATGATGTTGTAGATCCCAAGGGAAAATATGTGTCTCTTCAGAAAACGCTTTTATTTTGAAACGTGTTTACGGTTCTCATCCCTCAGTTATTCAGGCCATTCTGAAGGGAAAGTGTGTGCAAGTGCAGGTAAGCTAGCCAACTGGAAAGATAGGGATAGGCTACACACACACACACACACACACACACACACACACACACACACACACAGCTGGAAAGATCGGGATGACACACACACACACACACACACACACACACACACACACACACACACACACACACACACACAGCTGGAAAGATAGGGATGTCACACACACACACACACACACAGCTGGAAAGATAGGGATGTCACACACACACACACACACAGCTGGAAAGATAGGGATGACACACACACACACACACAGCTGGAAAGATAGGGATGTCACACACACACACACACACACACAGCTGGAAAGATAGGGATGACACACACACACACACAGCTGGAAAGATAGGGATGTCACACACACACACACACACACACAGCTGGAAAGATAGGGATGACACACACACACACACAGCTGGAAAGATAGGGATGTCACAGGTGGGATAGTTGACACTTTGAGAATTAAATATTCAAAACGAGTAAAAAACGAGTAAATTGTGTGTAAATTGAGTAAAACGTATCAATGTAGCGGCATGTTTTCTTCTCATGTTGCGAGCGTTATCAAAATTAGACCGCTAACCTTATGTTGCCGTTTTGGTATGTGCTAAATGGGCTACTGTGTTCAACTGTAGGCTATAGGCTGCAATGAGTTTCTGTGATGAAGAACATGAAGAACATGAAGAACATGAAGTGAACAATTTGGGCAAAAAAAAAAAAATGGGCAAAAAAGTGGAGCAAATTCAGAGAACTTTAAAACACACACACACACACCACACACACACACACACACACACACACACACACACACACACACATCACACACACACACACACACACACACACACCACACACACACCACACCACACACAATCACACACATCCCACACACACCACATCACACACACACACACATAATAATAATACCCACACATCACACACATCACACACACAATAACATCACACACACACATGCATCACACACACACACATCACACAGACACAACACACACAATAATAATACATACATCACCATCACAATAATAATACATACACATCACACAATATCACAATACATACACACACACACACATCACACAACACATACACACACACACACACATCACACACACACACACACACACATATACATATCACACACACATCACACACACACATACACATCAATACAATACAAAATAGCCATCACAATACTACAATAATATCACACAATACTAATAATAATACATACATCACAATACACACACACACATCGGGCCACACAATTACACACACACACACTACACACACAATTACACACATCACACAATAATACCACACACCATCACCACACATCACACACACACATCCACACTCCACACACACACACATCAAATACACCCACACAGACACACACATCACACAATAATACACACACCAAGGCCATGACTCACATACTAACACTCACACCACACATCACAATACACACACACCTACCAATACCACACACACATCACAATACCAACAATAATCACAATAATTAACCAACACACACACACACACACACACCACACACACACCACACATCACACACACACCACACACACCACACACACACCACACACACATCACACACACACACCACACATCACACACACACCACACACACATCACACACACACATCACACATCACACACACACACATCACACACATCACACAGACACACACATCACACACACACATACACACATACACATCACACACACATCACACACACACACATCACACACACACATACACATACACATCACACACACATACATCACACACACATCACACACACATACACACACACATCACACACACACACACACATCACACACACACACATACATATACTACACTACACACACACATCACACACACATACACATCACACACACACACACACACACACACACACACATCACACACACACACACACACATCACACACACACATACACACACTCACACACAACACACATCACACACACACACACTCACATACACACACACCACACACACACACACACACACACACACACACATACACACTACACACACACATCACACACACACATACATCACACACACAATACACTCACACACACATCACACATCACACATATACACATCACACACATATCAGCACACACATTCATAGCACACACATGCACATCACAGCACACACACATCACACACACACACACATACCACACACACACATACACATCAATAATACACATCACACACATACACATACACATCATTAATAATAATAATATCATAATAATAATATCATTAATACACACATACACATCAATAATAATACACACATACACATCAATAATAATAATACCACACACACATACACATACACATCAATAATACACATCACACAATAATACACACACACATCACATAATAATAATAATATCATAATAATATCACACATCACACACACATACACATCACACAATAATATCACACACAATAATACCACACACATCACACACACACACATACACATCACACATACACACACATACACATCACACACACACACACACATCACACACACATACACATCAATAATACACACACACACACACATCACACACACACATCACACACACACACACATCACAAACACACATACACATCAATAATACTAATAATAATACACACACACACACATACATCACACATCACACACACATCACACACACACATTATCACACACACATACAATATCACACACACACATCAATAATAATAATAATACACACATACACATCATAATAATAATAATATCATCACACACACACATACACATCACAATAATAATATCACACACACACATCACACACATACACACACATACACATCATTAATAATAATATCACACACACATACATATCACACACACACACATAATAATAATATCACACACACACATCACACACATACACACACATCAATAATACACACACACACATACACATACACATCATTAATAATACACACACACACATTATCACACACACACACATACATCACACATACACACACATACAATATCACACTACTACCACACATCAATAATACACATCACACACATACACACACATACACACATACACACATCAATAATAACACACACACATCACAATAATAATACACACATACACATCACACAATAATAATACACACATCACATTAATAATATCATTAATAATAATAATATCACACACACACACACATCACACTACTAATATCACACACACACATCACACACACACCACACACATCATTACTAATAATAATACACACATCATTAATAATAATAATATCAATAATAATATTATTATCACACACACACATCATTAATAATAATATCACACATACACATACACATCATAATAATACTAATAATAATATCACACACACACATCAATAATAATAATACACACACATCACACACACATACACACACATCACATAATAATAATAATAATACCACATACACATCACACACACACATACACATCACACACACATACACATCAATAATACACATCACACACACACACACACATACACATCAATAATAATAATACACATACACACACACACATCATTAATACACACATACACATCAATAATAATAATATTATCAATAATACATCACACATCACACACACACCACACACATCACACACACACATCAATAATAATACACACATCATTAATAATAATATCACACATCACACACACACACATCATTACTAATAATAATATCATAATAATAATAATATTAATAATAATAATACACACACACATCAATAATAATACACACACACACACACATTATCACACACACACATACACATCACACAATAATACACACACACATACACATCACATCAATAATACACACACATCATTAATAATAATACACACATACACATCAATAATAATACACACATACACATCAATAATAATAATACACACACATCACATACACACACACATCAATAATAATAATAATATCACACACACACACACACACACACCAATAATTAATGCTTATTACGCTACACACACATCAATAATATCACACAGTTACATCACACACATACACACACACACACATGTTAATAATAATAATAATAATAATATCACACAATAATAATACACACACACTACACACATCACACAATAATAATCTCACAATAATATCAGCACATCACACACATCAATAATTTCACACACTAATAATAATATCACACACACACAATAATACACACAATAACACACAATAATATCACACACACCCCACAATAATAAACACACATCACACAGACACAACACACACACATCACACACACACACACACACATCACAATACTACATACACACACACACACACACACATCATACAGACAAACACACACATCACACACACACACATGTTAACAAACACACACACATCACAATACACACAAACACAATACACAACACACAGGCATCACACACACACACACACACATCACAAAACACACACACACACACACACAAACACAAACACACACACACAATAATACACACACACACACAAACAACAATAAACACACATAACACACACACATCACACATACACACACAATAACACACACACATGACACACACATACATACAGACAATAACACACACACACACACACACACACATACACACACACACACACACACACATCACCTAATAATAATACACACACACACACACACACATAATAATACACACACACAACACACACATCACACATAATAATAGACAAACACACACACACACATCACAATAATAATAATACATCATAAACACACATACACATCACAATAATAATACACATCACACACACACACACAATACACAAACACATCACAATACACAAACACAAACACAATAACACATACATTGGCCACATCACACACTAATAATAATACACATCACACACAATAATATGTAAACACACATAACATACACACACACAATAATACACATACACATCAATACATATTCATTATCATCAATATCAATAATAATAATACACATATAGTCATCAATATCAATAATAATAATATCAATAATAACACACATACATACAGACAAACACACATGCACACGCTATCAATAAACATAATAATATCACACACATCTATCAATATCAATAATAATATCATCATCATCAATAATACTAACACACATACATACAGACAAAACACATCACAATAATAATAATATTAACACATTACACATCACAATAATACTACCACACATACAATACTCACACAATAATATCAATAATAATAATACCACATCACACTACTAATAATATCACACACGCACACAATACCACATCACACATCATTAATAATAATAATATCACACATCAATACAATAATAATAATAACATACACATTACACACACATACACACACATCACAATAATACTAATATCATCAATAATACCATTAACACATCACACACACATCACATAATACTACTAATACCAATAATAATCACACGCACATACACATCAATAATAATAATACCAATACCAATATCAATAATACCACATCAATAATAACGACACATCACAATAACATACCAATACACATCACATCATTACTACTATCAATAATAATAATAATATCACATCAATAATACTATCAATATCATCATCATCATCATTATTAATACACATCACACACACATCATCGCATTACGTCATCAATAATAATATCACATCATTATACACACATCAATAATAATACCACACACATACAAATAGGTCACACACAATACACAATACAATATCAATACTATCAATAATATTGTTGATATTATCATCATCATCATTATCATTAGTTAGATTCGACATTATGTCATTGATTATCATTGATACATATCTATTATCATTATCATCATCATCATGATACATACCAATAATACAATAAGATACACGACTTTAACAGCAAAATCCCAATGAACGTGAAGGGCCAGGAAAGCACCCCATGCCAATAGTGAGATATGAGAGGTACATGTGGATGATGTATTTTAATTCCAAAGGCCAACTTTATCAGGATGCATAGTATCCTGGATCCATGAAATGACTGGCCTTTAGAACTGTGCTGGCCTTTAGAACCCTGCTGGCTCTGGGGGAATTTAACATAGGGTGCGAGCCCCTGTATTTTAAGGGAAGAACATTTATTTATTTATTTTATGATACATTATTCATTCACAAAGAAAATTGCATTTTTTCCTCATTTTGTTAATTAAGGCATTAAGATCAATTTCCAAAAGATGATTTTTTTTATTCCTCTTTTAGTTAACTTAAGCATGTGTATGCTAAGGGTATGTAAACTTATGAGCACAACTGTATGTGTGTGTGTGTGTGTGTGTGTGTGTATGCGTGAGTGCGCGTGTGTGTGTGTGTGTGCATGTGTGGAGTCTTGCCGTGTGTGTGTGTGTGCATGTGTGAGTGCGCGTGTGTGTGTGTGTGTATGTGTGTGTGCATGTGTGTGTGTGTGTGTGTGTGTATGTGTAGATCTGGCCTCGCTCTACAGACTCCCCACCAGAGCAGAACTTCAGCGTGAGGCTCCGAGATCGAAACACTCTCCACCCGAGGAGGCGGAGTCATAATACACACCCCACAGGTAAATCCAGGAGAGTGTGTGTGTGTGTTTGTGTGCGTGTGCACACGTGTGTGTGTGTGTGTGTGTGTGCGCATGTGTGTGTGTGTGTGTGTGTGTGTGTGAGAGAGAGACACATGCATTTCAATTCATTCACAAGCTTACACACCACACCTTGTATTGCTGTTGTACCTAAATTAAAAACTGTTTCAGATGAGCAACCAACCCCAGTCCTGGAGTCTACCATCCCCCCTCATATGAGGCTGACTTCTGCGCTGCAGGATACGTGCTAAAAACACCGCAGCTTAGCTCCCCTCCCCCAGCTTATTTCCATGACAGTAGCCAGCAGGGACAGGCCAAGAGCAGCAAAATTCCTGACACTTATTCAACAATGAAAATCTTCACAGTGGACCAACAATCTCCCTTGGAGTGCAGTGGCCATAATTTGCAACGAACAGTCCAGGGGTAAATTGAGTCAAAAAACACTTAAAGTGTTGTGAATATTTTCCTTTCCATATTAAAAATCACAGGGGGACATGAATCAATCAGAAGGAGATAGTATACAATATAAAAATACTTTACTATAAATATTCGCTAAAACGAATAGTAATTGAAATAGAGAAATTGGAAAAGAAATCCAGGCATTTTCGCCAGGTGAGGCATTTCTCGGAGAGAGGGAGATGGCGTGCAGGTAAGTGACTCTGTTGGTAACAGAGTAATGGATAGATGCACTCTGTGTTGATTATTTCTGTTGGTAACAGAGTAATGGATAGATGCACTCTGTGTTCTTTTCCCAGTTCACTATCCAGTAATGGATAGATACACTCTTTTCCCAGTTCACTATCCAGTAATGGATAGATACACTCTGTGTTCTTTTCCCAGAGCTTTTTTTTGCGGCACAATTGAATGGTAGCCTATTATGGAACCGCGGACCGAAAGAAAAAGAAACTAAACTTTTTCCTGATTAGAAAATATTTCTTAATTTAGTGTTTAATCAAATAAAGAAACATGCAATTAGGGGGTAGTGGTGTCAGCGCTCATTTAATGTATGTGCGCGTTGACTACGCAAGTAAAACTGAACCACTGTAGATGACATGACTAGAACCAACAAACAACGGGTTATTTAAAACAACAAACCAAGCAGATCCTTGCTGTCCATGAAAACAGCATAGAGTCTCGTCTAGTCTAATCAAAAAATGGAAATAACAGGTCTTTGAATTGACACACGAAATTAGACTGTTGTAGGCCTATAGAAGCAAATATCATAGCAAATAGCCCCGTGATGACACAGCTTTTAAAACATTTATGTCACTCTCGCTGGAGTACGAGCTGTTGCGCAAACAAATGAATTAGGGTGATGATCTGCATCTCCGTTCACCAAAAGCTATGGTTTTGCTAACCCATTAGCATTATTTATTGAAAGATTCTCTTCATTGTTAATGTGCAACATTTCTCCATGTGGGGTAGTGTCAAGCAGTGAAGTGATGGCCTATTGCAGTAGGCAATGTTCAGACAGAAGACGGGCACTGCTTTCTCTGTTGGTATTTCTGTCCCTCCGAAAACTGCGTTAAAATGGTGTTTTTAGCAGTCAATTTAATTTCATGACCTAACCATTAATGAAAGCAAAACAAACATGAACAAAACAGCCAGATGCCTCCTCAGAAAATAACAAATAACAAAGACACCTTCATAAACAATAACAAGTTCTATCGTAAGACTGCGTGTCGTTTGGAGCAGCACATCGGTAGGCTATATTAAAAACAGAAGATTTTCCGTTTGCTTCGGGATTTAGGCCTACTGGTAATTCACTTTTGGATTGTTTGATTATAGTGCTAACTGTTGGGACTGTCGCAGGAGACGTAGTGTAGGCCTATCAGCCATCGAAATGAAAGCTCATCAGGGGGTAATATTGTGGAAACAACTGAAAAAACGTTGGGCAGGCTAAATATATGGTCCATACTGTAGCATACTGCCGACGTTCCTAACCCTGCTCACAAGTGCCATCTGGTGGTTGTTTGGGTCATTGAAGCTTCACTGGGGACATATAAATAAAAGACGCATGATTCACGCGAGAATCAAGCGTGAAGCCGGACAATTAGATGTAGTACCCACTGTACTGACAAACGTTGATAATATAATGTATAGGCCTGTTAATGGCGGAAAAAAAATAATTATTTCAACATACTGCAATCACTCCATATAGTTACACTGTAGAATCATCCGACGCAGGGATGAAAGATGGCGCCCATGATTTGAGTTGTCCGAACTCTATATATACGGCTTTGGTCATGCATGTTAAAATGGGGCAGCCGTGGCCTATTGGTTAGCACTTCGGACCTGTAACTGGAGGGTTGCCGGTTCGAACCCTGACCAGTAGGCACGGCTGAAGTGCCCTTGAGCAAGGCACCTAACCCCTCACTGCTCCCCGAGCGCCGCTGTTGATGCAGGCAGCTCATGCGCCGGTATTAGTGTGTGCTTCACCTCACTGTGTGTACACTGTGTGCTGTGTGTGTGTTTCACTAATTTCACAGATTGGGATAAATGCATGAGACCAAATTTCCCTCACCGGATTAAAAGAGTATATATACTATACTATACTATACTATACTATACTATACTATACTATAGATTTATATATACTGTACTATACTATACTATACTATACTATACTATAGAAAAGGTGGGTTCCACAAAACCATGTCCCCTTCATATTTAAATTGCTCTGAAATATAAACATGATGCGTTGAATGCATACTATAATACGTGTACATTTGATTCATTAGTCCATTATTTAACTACATATAGGAAACTCAGACATCTTGGGAAGATGTCGAAGAGCAGGTTGAGGAAGAAGTAGCTGGACTTTCGGTGCTTTAGGTGAGGTCTTAAAGTGATTCTGTGATGAGATGTACTACTATTGATTAGTAGCAAATTATTATATAAATATAGTCTACCAGTTATTATGTGAAAGTGAAGTAAAAAAGGATATCAGTGTGGATAAAGACCAGGGTAAGTTTTGTTTGCTCTTCAGGAGACAGTGTGCTGGACTTGGGAAGTAAGACATACCAGCCTGATCCAAAATTCATAAAAGTTCAGAAACTTTGAAACAAAAAGTTAAGTTTTCAGGCAAAGTGGTTTAGTCAATATCCATGGCTGCATTATAGTCCTACATTGCAGAAAGTTTTTTGTTTTGAGTGTATCAAAGCGTACACCATCAAAAAGACCACTCTAGAGAAAAGACCACTCTAGAGAAAATAAATGACCCACCCTTTTGCTCTGATGGGTTTAACAATTGGAAACATGCTGTAGAATGCTTTAATCGCTACAAGAGAAGCAAAGCCCACCACCATGCCATTACTGTCAATGCACTGAGCAAACTCCAGTGCACACACAGATATCCAGTTCAATGGCTAGATTACAGGAGGAGGTGGGGTACTGTCTCCAGCAAATCATGGGCTCTTTGAGATATCTAGCAAGGCAGGGAGTGGCCTATTGAGGACATGAGGTTAATGAGGGTTATTTTCACCATCTTGTGAAATTCCTTGCAACGAAGGACCCTATTCTATCCTGTTGGTTCAAACGTTGCCATGGTTACATCAGTCCACAGTGCCAAAGTGAGGGAAATTGCCTCAACAATCAGGTCCTTGTCTGTGCTTCAGTTTTCAATTATAATGGATGGTACTCAGGATATACAGGGGAAAGAGCAGGTTTCCATATGTCTCCGATATGTGGATCAAGACCTTGTGCCGCAGGAATTCATTTTGGGATTGTATGAGGTGCTACATGTAGGTACAACTAGTGAGCAGATGGCTAAGCTAGCTACTGATGTGCTCCTGAGACTGAATATTCCGATCTCTGGCTTGCGAAGCCAGACATACGATGGAGCAGCCAATATGTCAGGGAAATTCTCAGGGGCACAGGCAGTGTTGAAGAGAGAACAGCCATTGGCTTTGTAAGTGCATTGTGGTGCACATTGGCTTTGTAAGTGCATTGTGGTGCACATTGGCTTTGTAAGTGCATTGTGGTGCACATTGGCTTTGTAAGCGTTTTGTGGTGCACATTGGCTTTGTAAGTGCATTGTAGTGCACATTGTGTGAATCTTATAACACAGAGAGCTTGCAGCGCCTCTACCTTACTACGTGTCACATTGCAGTGGGTCCATGACCTTGGAACTCTGAGCAACCAATCAGGGAAATTCAAAGGGGTATTGGCTAACCATTTAACATCTGAGGGACCTACCAAAACAGTTAAACCTCGGTGTCCAACTAGGTGGACAGTGCATGGTCAAGCTGTTGATACAGTTGTTAGCCAGTATGAGGCTATGTTGTGTAGTTTGGAGGAAATGGCCTCAGTGGGTCTAGATAGATAGATAGATAGATAGATAGATAGATAGATACTTTATTGATCCCCAAGGGTCTGAAGCTGGCACTAGAGCCAATGGTCTCCTAAAACGCTTCCAGAAGGGTAAGACTGTTCTTGGACTGCTGGTAGCATCAGAGGTGTTGCTTAGAACGCTTCCAGAAGCGTAAGACTGTTCTTGGACTGCTGGTAGCATCAGAAGTGTTGCCTAGAACGCTTCCAGAAGGGTAAGACTGTTCTTGGACTGCTAGTAGCATCAGAGGTGTTGGGAGAGCTTGAGTGCTTAAACAAATCATTGCAAAAGCGGTCCCAAACAATTAAAGCCATTCAAGCTGCCATTGACTATGTTAGTTCAACTCTTCAAGAAAAAAAAAAGAGTGAGGAAAAGTTTGCAGAAGTGTTTAACTCATTGAGTGCCTTTCCTTCCCATGCGTTGAGTGCCAAAACGTAATATTACGTTTTTAGCTTCTTTTTTTCTTACGAAACTAGACACTCTAACACACCTTATATGTGATTTTGGGAACTCTGTGATGAATGGAAATTAAATATATGATGATCGAAAACTCATGAAAATGCACAATCTGGACATTTTATCTGGACATTTTATCATAACTTCGGTTGCGCTTTGGTCGAATCAGTGACGATGCACGCCAGGTCAAAACCAGGCCATTTTCGTGGGTCTATCACTAGGTGGCAGTCTCGCCAGGTCTCGCTGATCACTCCCCTCGAAAGTTTACACAAGTAACAGGCAACACTTCATATTTCATGAAAAGACGTTATATCTCCATTTCTAGAAAAAACAGCGATTTTGATGAAAACTAGCCACTGTTTAGCTTGGGATTTCTAAGGAACAGAGAGGCGTAGAAATACACGGTTTGCACCCACCGAGAGCTTAGTCTCACCTTTTAATCGAGCCATTGTATGTGTTCATAGCTATAACACAGAATATGCTGTGGCTGTACAAAAATCATTAACAATGGTCTAGATTGCTGGCACTCTAGGACAAAGCTCCCAAAAACAGGCATTCAATGAGTTAAGAAGGAATGAACCTATGCAACTCCCTCATTAAAGAAATCCCCCCAAAAGATTCACTGGCGGGCTAGTCAGCATTAGCCCAAAACACCAGAGGAGTACTATAGAATAGAATTTTTCAAGGTGTTGGACAGTTTGGACATTCAATTCAAGTAACGGTTTAACCAACCAGACTTACTGAAACAGATTCAGGTTCTCCTCACTGGGCAGATGGATGGAACTGAAACAGATGGAGAAGGTTCTCCTCACAGAATTAGCTTTGATGCTTGCTCGAGTAGATCAACGTTGTTTATTCAGTGCCCATTTATTCATCTCCCGTTCAAATACGCGACCGCTCTGGAATTATTGATCGATTATTGTACCATTCATTATATATAGTAAGTCATGGAAATTCTGTGTTTTTTTCAGGGAAACTCAGGGAGAAGTCATGGAATTTTACATTTGACTAGAGTGGGAACCCTGTACAGTATTAAAAAATAATCAGGGATATTTTGAAGGTTCAGCTACCAATGTTTCTTTCAAAGCATACAATCACGTCAAGTCATGAAGCTGCATGCATCCTGAAAGCAAAGTGAGATGAGAGGCTTATCTGATGAGGTGAGAGGCTTATTTGATGAGGTGAGAGGCTAATTTAATGAGGTGAGAGGCTTATTAGAAGAGGTTGAGAAGCTGATTTGATGAGGTGAGAGGCTTATTAGAAGAGGTTGAGAAGCTGATTTGATGAAGTGAGAGGCTTATTTGATGAGGTTGAGAAGCTTGTTTGATGAAGTGAGAGGTTTATTTGATGAGGTTGAGAAGCTTGTTTGATGAGGTGAGAGGCTTATTTGATGAGGTTGAGAAGCTTGTATGATGAGGTGAGAGGCTTATTTGATGAGGTGAGAGGCTAATTTAATGAGGTGAGAGGCTTATTAGAAGAGGTTGAGAAGCTGATTTGATGAGGTGAGAGGCTTATTAGAAGAGGTTGAGAAGCTGATTTGATGAAGTGAGAGGCTTATTTGATGAGGTTGAGAAGCTTGTTTGATGAAGTGAGAGGTTTATTTGATGAGGTTGAGAAGCTTGTTTGATGAGGTGAGAGGCTTATTTGATGAGGTTGAGAAGCTTGTTTGATGAAGTGAGAGGCTTATTTGATGAGGTTGAGAAGCTTGTTTGATTAGGTGACAAGCTTGTTTGATGAGGTTGAAAAGCTTGTGAGGTTGTTGTTGGTCTTCCCTGTGGCCTTAGCTGAAGCTGAACGAAGCTTCAGTGCACTGATGAGACTGAAATCTTGGTTATGATCTACTATCTCAGGCTATGTTTACATGTGGGCATCTATTTTTATAAATGGACATTTCACCCTCTCCGTGAGAAGCTTGTATGATGAGGTGAGAGGCTTATTTGATGAGGTTGAGAAGCTTGTATGATGAGGTGAGAGGCTTATTTGATGAGGTGAGAGGCTAATTTAATGAGGTGAGAGGCTTATTAGAAGAGGTTGAGAAGCTGATTTGATGAGGTGAGAGGCTTATTAGAAGAGGTTGAGAAGCTGATTTGATGAAGTGAGAGGCTTATTTGATGAGGTTGAGAAGCTTGTTTGATGAAGTGAGAGGTTTATTTGATGAGGTTGAGAAGCTTGTTTGATGAGGTGAGAGGCTTATTTGATGAGGTTGAGAAGCTTGTTTGATGAAGTGAGAGGCTTATTTGATGAGGTTGAGAAGCTTGTTTGATTAGGTGACAAGCTTGTTTGATGAGGTTGAAAAGCTTGTGAGGTTGTTGTTGGTCTTCCCTGTGGCCTTAGCTGAAGCTGAACGAAGCTTCAGTGCACTGATGAGACTGAAATCTTGGTTATGATCTACTATCTCAGGCTATGTTTACATGTGGGCATCTATTTTTATAAATGGACATTTCACCCTCTCCGTTTTCAAAAATAACATTGTGCACACTTGTCAGTTTTTCGTTTACACTAACCCGTGTATATATGCCGTCACGAGCATGCCAAACCTGTAGGTGGCAGTCACGAGCATGCCAAACCTGTAGGTGGCAGTCACGAGCATGCCAAACCTGTAGGTGGCAGTTTAACGAGAAGCTCAAGCCCACTCTGGCCGGAGTTTTTAGAAACAATCATTTTCAGAGGCGAATTCTCCGTTTGCGTTTTAACGAAGGGCACAAATGGAGGGAAATGTCTCAGTTTTTCAAAATAACCATGAACATGTAAATGGGGCCTCAGCAGAGCCTTGATATTGTAACTGCGTGTCATGCCATAATGGAGTTATCATTTCCGTGCCAAATAGTAGAATAAAGAAGGTTTTTTTTTTTTTTTGCTTTGTTTTTTGGTTCATTATTTTGCCAAGTAACTTTTCAGTAGTTAAGCTCTTTTATTGATCAAGTAGCGCAGTAGCGTCCTCGAAAGCAAATTTCTCCAGGACATTTCTGACATTTCACACATAACAGCGTTTCCCTGCAGCCATCAAACACATAAATTAGGAAAACAACGACATCCAACACAAACATACGAACACACGTTAAGGTGATTGAATTTCATTGAACTAACGTTTTTCCATTTTGCATCAATGAATGAAATTAAGCTTAAATCAGCTAACAAAACGAATTAAGTAGGAAAGAGGTGGGAGAATGGAATAACTGATGAAGTTTAAACAGTTAGATAACTCATGCCAATCATATTTTAGTCTTTATCTGACTGACAGTTGTGTTGATCACTAAAATTGCATTGGCATGCCCTGAGAGTAGCTACTTTTGACAGTTTGTAACAGCTTGTACATTTTTATGGGCGGTAGCTTCTGTGTAGTGAAGCTGAATTTATTGTAGAATAGCTGGTAGCTTAGCTCACTACACATATCAAGTAGTTTGCCCATCACTGAAGTCTACCTCCTTGCAACAGTGCTTTTTATAAGTATAAATAGGCAACTAACATAGTAAATGATGCTTGTTAATTAAGCAATAAGCCCCGAGAGGCCGTAGGTTACACTGATTCTACAACGGCTAAGGGGTGTTGTTAGGCACAACGCCTACAGTTAATGTGAATCGCGGACTATAACCAAAGTAAAGGAGAAGATTTGCACCAAATAAAGGCTGTTTGTGTTTCTACAACATGTTGGCACAAAACGTAATTTCTGACGATGTCCATGTTCAGTAGCCTACATTTTTCATTCACAGTCAAGCAGTGACATGTGGTTTAATGCATGGGGTAACATGACGTGAGACAGACAGAAGATGAGCCTGTCTTTAGTAGCCTATCCCTGAATCCTGTCCCTCTCCATTTCAAATCACTTTAAAACGGTGTGATTAGCGACCAGCATTTTTTTTTTAAAAATCCCGGAGAGACACCCCCGGACCCCCGTGTTATTGTGATTAGGCTATAGGTCCAAATCTAAATGTTTGGGTTCAATTTATGAAGTGTTGCTACAGCATAATACTGTGTGTGTGTTATTTATGGGGGGGGTGGGGGTCATCGGTCCAGTGGTGGGCCGGTCCAGGAGGAAATTGCCAGGGCCAAATTTTGCTCCCAGTCCGACCATGAGGGTAGCCTTGGTCTTATGAGACAAGGGTAGCCTACACTTTGAAATGGGTCTTACATTTTCCTTTTTTTGAGGCACTGACTCTGCCATGACGCTCCTGTTCCTATACACTAAACTGATTAAGTTCGGGAGAAAAGAGATAAAAGCCCGCCTACACTGAAAACTGATTGGTTGATTTAGCGAAACAGGCCATTCAGGATGCTCTTTGTCTTGGATGCGCTCAGGCTCTCTCTTTTTATATCAGGATATATTTACAGATATCAGGATATATATACAGATATATTATATTATATATTATATTATAATCCTCTGGTGTTCCAAGGTAGGCTATTGCAACCCCCCCCCACTAAAAAAATAAAAATAAATAAAAAATCGAGGTTTGTATCGAACCGTGGGTCAAAAATCGTGATAAAAACCGAATCGTGAGGTTGGTGTATCGTTACAGCCCAACTCAGGTATGTGTTTATTTTTTTGAGATTATAGAGTTGTACTATCTCTTTAGATTATAGAGTTGTACTATCTCTTTAGGGACAGCTTACAGGATGGTGTATTGGTCAGGATGCAATATAATGAGATGAAGTAGCTCTTTAGGGACAGCGATGGTTGTTGGAGGCGTTCGTGCATCCCTTAGCGATGGTTGTTGGAGGCGTTCGTGCATCCCTTAGTCAGACCCAATTACTCCCTCACGATCGAGAGCTCCTGTAACCACATGTTCATTTCAAAACATTGTGACGTGAAAAGCAGCTCATTGGTGAATAGGTCTTAGTGAGTTAGGAGTCCAGTGTTTCCCGTTGACTAATCTGTGGCGGGGCGCCACGACATCAAAACCAGCCGCCACACATTAACGTTCTATGTTGTACTATTTAAATTAAAGATGAAATAAAATCCTTTCATTAAGCTGCACTTTTTACGCACGCAACCTTTCCTTGCCCCGCCCCGCTCTCTCTCGTAACGAACCCGCTGCCCCACCTTTGCATGTGCAAAACAAAACATTAACGATTGTTGAAGTGTTGTTGTTGTTGTTGCCACATAGAAGCATTGCATGGAAGACGGCGGGATAAATTGGTATTAAATCCGCTTAGCTTGTGACCATGCTGCGCAAATTTGTTCAAAACTGCTGCGTTCAAGTTAACTCTGCTCAGGTCTTATCACAACATACTACATTGAAGAGACTAAACTAAGTTACGTTGTCCAATCAAGCCGTATCTCAAAGCTAACGTTAGAATACTGTTTGGATGTCGAGTTTAGCATGCTTAGTTACAGCTAACGTTAGAATACTGTTTGGATGTCGAGTTTAGCATGCTTAGTTACAGCTGTTTGTCAATTTTGACTAGGTAACTCATGGGGCTCATTTTATTGACTCCGACACTGAATGTTTGCAAAATCCTGATGTAAATGGAAAAGTGTTTTCCAAGACTCAAAAGTGTTTGTCCCTAGGATAGGGGTCGGGAAGCTTTTTTGCGTGGAGAGCCACTTTTACCAAATGTATTTTTTTTTTATCTCAGAAGAGCCACATAAAGACGTTTACAAGAAAAAGTTTGGATATTTAACATACTTTCATTCAACAGAGGATTTTTTTAATAAATGTTCTAGGGCAGTTCCAGCGCTATGGATTGCATTAGAGTGGGGGAAAAATTAGTATCAGTGAATTGATTTGCATAACTTTTAATGCAACCTCTGTCCTCTGAATACTGAGAAATCCTCAAATTTCATATAATCATTTACATCCTAAGAATACAAGGCATTTTATCAGCGTTATGGATGTGACATGAAATGGACACACTTTTGTGAGAGATTACATGTTTTGTACAAACTCTGTGAATTTTGAAGGAAACTGCCGAAACTATGATATATGTAGCATGAAGAAGACTTGAATGAACACAAAAAGTGTGTTTTTGAAACTATGCATCATTTTCATAATGCATTATGTAGGAAAAACTGGCGTTATGGATGTAACGGTTTCACGTTATGGATGTGACATGTCTGCACCATTGACATCAATATGTTTTGTATAGAGCTACCACAGGTTACTTTATACAACCACAGGTGGCAGTGTGGTGACTCTATATAAAACATATATTGATGTCAATGGGGCATTTTGCCCATGTTCAGGGTGGAAAATAAAAAAGAAAGATTTGCATAAGACAAGTGAAATTGGTGTTTTCAAAAAGAAGGGATCATGGAGAATAAATAAAAACATATTTAAAAAATCTTTGTATATTCCCACAAGGTGTTTGGGTGCTCTGAAAATGATAACCAAAATGATTTTTCAGACTTGTGAGGTCTGCTGTTCAGACCCTGAAGGGATTTGTTTTCTGTTCATTGCTTTTTGTGAGAGTGTTTCTACTTATCTCAGTAAGGAAAATAAATCAAGAGCCTATGTTTAGTACAAATATGTCTTCTGAAGGCTTAAACAGAGCCCAGCCAAAAACTCCAATAAAATTTGTATCAACTTTGAGGGACAGCTATGACCATGCAGGATTACCCAGACCAAACGTGACGATTTTGCTACATACTATTCCTATTTATGTACCAGCATGCAAAATTTGAGCCTCCTACATGGTTTAGTTCTTGCGCTGTGAGCTTGTGAACTTTGACATAAAAAAGAGGCCGAACAAAATCGACACCCCCTCCCCTGTAAAACCGGCTGTATCTTGAAAAGTATTGATCTTACATAAGAGTAATTTTACAGTGTGTCTCCTGGGTAACATAGGTACACCTGGTAATTTTTTCAGAATTTTTTGAGACCTAAGTGCGTGGGCCCTGGTTGAACTGACGTGGAATGACCCATGTAAAAACAGTTCTGCAACACTGTCTATGTAAGATATTAAATCATACAGTATGAATCCACACAATAAGCAAAGTGCAAAGACAATAAGCAAGGTGGTTCAGTGAGTAGGCCTATTGTGTAGACTAATTATAGGCTACTGTTGAAGTAGATCTTTTTTTTTTAGCTAGGGTTAGTTAAGTGGTCCTGAAACTGAAAAAGTTTGAGAAACACTGTCGTAGGCCAAAGTATTAATGTTTTACTCCGCCGCTAGATGGCGATATCATTAAAACACAACACATTCCCCAAACAGACTCTCCATCTTAGCCATAGCTAACTTGCTAGCGAACTTTCCATATTAGCTTACTTGCTAGCAAACTTTGCATCATCAGTCTAACTAGTTAAATAGTTGACATTACATGATGAACATTTTCGTATGGACATTCTGGGGGATGTTCATTTGTATGAGAGAAGCTTCAACGTCTGGGTATGTAGCATGGTGGCATAAAGCTTAGGTAGTTAGCTTGCTAACTCTGGCAGAAATCTCCAGTGTTCTTGTTCCATGTAGTTTAGTGTTGCAGCCACAGGGTTGCAGCAACAGCATGTAGACTAGCCTACAGGAAAGCTGTTGCGTATGAATTCATTCGGAATATTTTGAAAACGTAACAGCTAGATATTCTGTCTTCTCATTTTGTAGACGAAAATGAAGAGAGATTTTATCTTAGTTTTTATTTCATGCAAAACATTTGTCTCGTTGTTTCATGCAAAAATTGAGGCTGTCATCATTTAAGGGCAACTTCACGCAAAACTGTCATATCCATAACGCCAACTAAATACCATGGCATTGTGTTGGCGTTATGGATGTGCCTTATCTAGCTGTGTGTGTGTGTGTGTTTGTTTGTGTGTGTGGTGTGTGTGTGTGTGTGTGGTGTGTGTGTGTGTGTTGATATAGTCTCTGCTGTCTCCAGGTGACCGCTGCATTGGTGAGGACGCGGCAGCCAGACTGGACTCACGGGAATGTGTTGCTCAGCAGCCATGGTTACACACAGAGTCCGCAGCCAATCAGAGAAGCCGGCAGAAGGAATGGAAGCAGGCATATGGTTAAACACACACACACACATTGAGGCAGACATGCTGACGTTCACACACTAATACATGAAGCAGAAACACACACACACACACACATTAGCAGACATACCAGCTGTTTTCAGACATGCACTGAACTCAAACGCGTGGGCTGTACATGTGAAGCATTCAAGTTATTTGCCCCAGATACTACCCCCCAGAATTAGGTCTGCGTCTGACATCACCCGCATCTGAAATCACACGCATCTGACATCACCCACGTCTGACATCACACGCATTTGACATCACCCACGTCTGACATCACACGTATCTGACATCACACGCCAGTGTTTTTCATACGTTGACTAATCTGTGGCGGGGCGCCATGAAATCAAAACCGGCCGCCACACATTAATATTCTATGTTTAATTAAATTAAATTAAATTTAAATTAAATATAAGATCAAATCCTTGCATTGAGCTGTGCTTTTTACGCACGCAGCCTTTCCTTGCCCCTCCTCGCTCTCTCTCGTAGCCCGCTGCCCCTCCTCTGCATGTGCATTTAACAAAATATTCACGATTGTTGAAGGATTGTTGTTGCCACATAGAAGCATTACATAGAAGACGTCTGGCTAAATTGCTATTAAATCCGCTTAGCATTGTGACAATGCTGCGCAAATTTGTTAAAAACTGCTGCATTGAAGTTAACTCTGCTAAGGTCTTATCACAACATAGTAGGCTACATTGAGGAGACTAAACTAAGTTAGGTTATGCAATCAAGCAGTATCTCAAAGCTAACGTTAGAATACTGTTTGGATGTCTAATTTAGCATGCTTAGCCTACTTACAGCTGCTTGTCAATTTCGTTGAAGGGCTCATTTTATTGACTCTGACACTGAATGTTTGCAAAATCCTGATGTAAATGGAAAAGTGTTTCCCAAAATTGAAAAGTGCTTGTCCCAAGGAGAAGTACAAACCTTTATTTTAACTATGTAGAAAACGTTTTGCATCACGAATTGCATCATCCACACATCAGCAGCCTTTTAACTGTGTTACAATCATAATTGCAAGGGTTCCCTCACGAACGTCTTAAAGTGACAGGCACTCAATTAGACCTACACACTACCAAGATGATCTTAATACCCATCTCCCACCCCCGTTGTCCAAGTCAGCTACCGCCACAAATTGAATCCAATTCTGTGGGAAACACTGCATGCATCTGACATCACACGCATCTGACATCACCCGAGTCTTTTGTGTCTGTTGAGAGTGAGGGGCGTGTCTAGATAGATAGATACTTTATTGATCCCCAGGGGAAATTCAAGTCTAGTGTCTAGTGAGGGGTGTGTCTAATAAGGGGGCGTGTCTAGTGAGGGATGTGTCTAGTGAGGGTGTGTCTAATAAGGGGGCGTGTCTAATAAGGGGGCATGTCTAATGAGGGGACATGTTTAAGCACGGGTAGATTCACTGACATTTCTTTAATGCGCCTGTGTGTGTGTGTGTGTGTGTGTGTGTGTGTGTGTGGCCTAAACTGCCACTCTTGTAGCGGCACCAGGCATGAAACTAAAGTGTGCGTGTAGAATAACTCCCACCGTGCAGAATAACCCACCCGTGCACACACAAACAAACACATTCAGTAGACATATGGTTCAACCACACACATACACACACACATTCAGTAGACATATGGTTCAACACACACACACACACGCATATTCAGTAGACATATGGTTCAACACACACGCACACACACACACACACATATATACACACATATATAATACACAAACAGGAGCAGACATACACACACACACACACACACACATTAAGTAGACATATGGTTCAACACACACACACACACACAGAAGCAGACATATGGTTAAAAGTGTGATAGAGTTCTGGAGGCTGTGTGTGTGTGTGTGTGTGTTTGCTATCACTCTTTGATTGCATATAATGTTATTTAATACCCATGTAATAAAGTATATTGTAAATAAATCCAAATAAAATATAATTTCATAAATGTTTCCCTCTACTCACTCATTGGGTTAGAGCCACACACCCACATACACACACACACACACACACTATCACAGACACACACTAATACACACACACACATAGCTTTGAAACCCAATCATTCGGAAGTCAGGTGAGTCCCCTCATTTATTTGTGCTTTTCGCTTCTCTTCCACACCAGAGGGGGAGCTCATGAGCTACACTGTGGGCGAGTGGGTAGACATGGGACAGGGTCTGGTTGAAGAGTTTAAGCCTACAAGTACGTTTATTATTCCATAACCCAGGTGAATAATACACAAACGTTACAACACACACACACACACTAACAAACACACGTACACACACACACACACACACACTAACATAAGCAGATAGCAATAGAACCCACAAATAGCCTCGGAACACACACACACTAACATAAGCAGATAGGAATAGAACCCACAAATAGCCTCGAACACACACACACACACACACACACACACACACACACACTAACATAAGCAAATAGAAATAGAACCCACAAATACCCTTGGAACACACACACACACACACACTAAAGGGCCCATTACATTACACACGGCATGCACTATGAAATGCATTATAATCAATGGCTTGCGCTATGAAATGCATTATAGACTATGGCTTGCGCTATGAAATGCGTTATAGTCGATGGCTTGCGCTATGAAATGCATTATTGTCATGCATTATTGTACAATGTGATAGCCCCTTTAGCCATCGCAAGTCTTTGGGACGTCACCTCAACCAAGAGCAGCGCATACCATGTACAATGTGATAGCCCCCTTAACACTGTCATAAGCACATAGCAGTAGGAACTACACACACACACTAACACACACACACTGACACTGACATAAGCAGCAAGGAGATGCAAACACACACACACACATTCAGAGATACAAATGACTCACCTTCAGGACTAAGAGAGCCGTGTCCAGTTCAGGACTAAGTTCTATCTCCTTACCGTCCTGTGAATTCTCATCATTACTTAATTCTAAATATCTGATGTTTTATTTATTGGTTTGTTTGTTTGTATTATTATGATTTATTTCTCTATTATTGTGTTAAATGTTCCAAATGTAAAGCACTTTGAGCTGCACTCTGTGTATGAAAGGTGCTATACAAATAAAGCTTATTATTATTATTATTATTATTATTATTATTATATGCATGTGTAGGTGCTAACTGGTTGCATGTGATATGTATGTGATATATGTGGTAGAGAGTGGATCGGGCCGCAAATTTCTGTCCGAAACCCGGCCCGCGCCCAACAGAGTTGCGTCCGAACCCGACCCGAACCCGACAGGCATTTTCATTTTTATGTCTGAACCCGACCCGAGCCCGACGCAGATGATGCCTCAGTTATTCCCATGCTAGTGATTAAACGTTCACGTTTGTGGATAGCCTGTCTTTTTAGCCCATTAAACGGAACACACAACAAATTGTCTACAGAATCAGATGATGCGTGCACGCACGAGGTCACACACAGCACATTAACACAAGAGGCCCAAGCAAGCATAGCCTATTGAAATAGAATTCTTGTCTTACCATTGACGAAAAGTCTTAAAAATGAACTGCAACAGTCGTTGAAACTACAGTGCCTCTGTCACTGATCCATATGCAGCGTCAACGTAATTGGGGCAACTCGAGGAAATCCTCATCCAGTTGAACGAGACGACCTTATAGCCTACCGGTAGCCTATGTCTTTACCACAGTATGCAACGCAAATAATCTTAAAATCTCCTGATAGGCTAACAACTTTTTTTAACGTCACCCAAGACTGTGCTTATGTGCATATGTGCGAAATGTGTGCACACACACACACACACGGGCTCGGGTCGGGTAGGGTAGTCACACTCTAATATGTGGTGGTTGTATATAACTGGCTATATGTAGTATATATGATATATAGTGCTAACTGGCTGCATTTGGTATGTATGTGATATATGTGTGTGTAGGTGAACTGGACACACACTGATGCTTTTCACATATGAAGTCCCTAACAGAAACATTCAGTTGAATTGAACTGACAATTACGGAGCCCTAGAGGTGTCATCGCAAAATGTTTTGCATGTTGAGAGAATGTGCGCTCGTTTTACTACATTGTGCGCTCGTTTTACTACATTGTGCGCTCGTTTTACTAAATTGTGCTCTCGTTTAACTAAATTGTGCACTCGTTTTACTAAATCGTACGCTCGTTTTACAAAATTGTGCGCTCGGTTTACTAAATCGTGTGCACAATTTACTATATTGTGCTCTCGTTTTACTATAGTGTGAGCTCATTTTACTAAATTGAGCTCTCATTTTAAGCATAGTAAAACGAGGGCACAATTTATTAAACGAGTGCACTATTTAATAAAACGAGCGCACGATTTACTAAAACGAGGGCACGATTTATTAAAACGAGAGCACAATTTGTGAACATGGTTATAGAACATTGTGTGCACAATCTACTTAAACGTGGCCACAATTTGTAAAACGTGCACTCAATATTGTCTTGACACGTGTAAACATGAGCACGTTATAGTATATTCGAGATCTCGATCTACTAAAACGCACACACGAATAATTAAAACGTGGGCTCGAAGAAATTAAATTGTGTGCACAAAAACGTAGTGTGGTGTCAAGGGGTATCCCCGGGAATGACGTAGGGAGGTGTGTCGCTTGTAGTGACGTAGAGGGAATCTCATTGATTGCAGTGCACCTGGATATAGCCCCGTTAGGTAGGCTGTAGGTGGGAGAGCAGATGATTGCGTGTGTTTGCACAGGCCCCTTGCCATCATCGTCCAGCTGAATGTTTGCCGAAGTTTTGAGTGTTTGTTGAGGTCCAAGTGTATGCAGAGCTGTTGTGTTTATCGCGAACGGTGTGAGCTGGGCTACATGGCCTGAGAAGCTGAGCATCGTGAACGCCACTGTTTATGTCTCCCGTTTCATAGTCCGTATCAAAGCTTACCTCGTTGTGTGCATCATATATTGGTGTGCGGGTGGGTTATATGGTGAGGCCCATCGGGCGCTAGAGGGAACCTTATTGTATTGGGTGGGTATTAGGCTACCACTAATACGCAGTAGCCTATTTGTACCAACAGTAGGTCTACGTGTTGTAATTGTTTGGGAGCCTGTCGCTGTGATGTGCTTCGATTGCCTTCTAGACCTCACAGTTAACGTAGGCTTTAGTCAACAATCCAGGAGGTAGTGGAAACCGGTCATTACAACAGAGCCCGAGTAGCCTATGTAGCTTAGTAGAATTTCCCCATTATGGGTCTCCATAGCTGGCGGTTGACACCACAGGTGCCCCTGAGTTCCAAGAGTAAAAGTCCGCTATAAACCATCCTGACCACCTAAAGGCTTTAATTAGCTGCCTACGGTTATCATCACATTACCAATATGTTGCAGACAGCTGTAGGCCTAGTCCATGTCAAGGTAACACAAAGTTGCCACCACAGCACAGCGAGCGGTGAGAACATTTTGGGAATTACTAAATGTGAGCACGAAATACATATTTCGAGAGCTCAATTTAGGCCTACAACGGGGTCGCGTTGTATTAATTCGAGGGCTCAATTAAAGGAAAACATACTCACGTTTTATTAATTCGAGGGCTCCATTAAAGGAAAACGTGCTCACAAATTATCACGACCAGAAAAAATATCACTTAAAGCGAGCTCTCCCGGGCTCCGTAGACAATGAGTCTCTCATTGTTTTTATTCTATTATGGTTGTGCCTTTTTCTTTAAATTTTTAATTGGTTAAAATTGACAGGAGAGCACTTTGGCACAACTGAAAACTGCTGCTGTGCTGTGCTTCCTGCCTGCAAATGGTTGGACGTCTGAGGAGAGCTGACGGCTTTTGCACAGCAGGGGGCGCACTTAACTCAAAGTATAGAATATACAAGAGGTGAAACTCTGCAGTTTTGACAACAATCGCTAGTTGGCGCTGCTGTCGCGCTTTCGCCATTTTGGACTGATCATGCCACTATGGCCGTTGACTTCAATCAGAACATGCCAACGTAAACCAGCAAGATTGGTCACTATATTGTGCTCAATTTCGAACCACTAGTTCACTTTTAAACACTACAGGTCATATGTATAAGAAAACAAATATTTTCACACCGCTCAAATTAAACGGCAATAATATTATGTAGGGCTACATACAATACATGGGCTACAGATCATGTCCATTCACTGGGCAGATCTACAACAGGTTTGACAGAAAGACTTTACAATGGATTTTTAATCTACAACATAACAGAAAGTTTACTTTTCATCACCGTTCCCTCCGGACTGTAAGTCTACTTGAAAATACAGTAGGCCTATGTTTAAACTGCAAACAAAATAGACGGCCACCACTTAGCTCAAGCTACGTTAGCCAGCCTGTCAACTGGGATGACTAGAGAAGCTAACTAACTAGCATACATGGCTATCAGCAAGCGGCAAACCGATAATTAATCATTTCACGACGAGGGACATACGTTGGATGAAAAGGTAAATAGGCTAATCTTACATAGCCAACCAACTTCATTTCTCTTAGAAATCGATCCATTTTCTTAACAGTAGGCTACTTTACAATCAGTGCCCCTGATCAGCTTTGTAAATCAAAGCACCAATTACCACCCCTTTCGTTCGAAAATTCTAAAACAACAATGTTTTTTAATACCTCAAAATAACATTTGATAAATTAACCTTACATTTTTCAGTAGCCATAGGTGTGTAGATTTGAACAAAATCTGGTTTGGTTCTTACCGGGGCTTAGCCTAGAAATCTAGACGCACCCTAGCGGCGGCAAATTAATTTGCTCAGCCTGTACGTCTAGTATCAAACCATAGGGATTTCTATTGGCTGACGCCGTGGACTTCATCCAATCACAGCGCTCTATTTTGTTAGTCTTAAGGCGGGCTTAACAGGATAACGACAGTCCTGTGACGGTGAACAACAAGGAAGGTGGCTATGGCTAACGAAGAGCGGTTGTTTGAATCGGCGTTGGCGTCAACTTTGGAGGAGTTGGACTCAATGCACTTAAGTAATTCCTTTCGAAGAAGGATGTATTTGCCGTTTTGCCGACCGGATATGGATATGGTCGTAGCGCTGGCCTATTGCATGCCTAGGCAGACAATTCTCTGCCCGCCCCTTGGATTAAGCGAGGTAAATGGTTCGATTCCAGACTATACATTTCAATGATATAGGATGGCCCGCCAGGCTAACCGGGGCTTTTACTGCCTGAAATATCCGATTTTGTTTACCACGCTCGGAGTTTAGTGCTGGGCTGGTGGGTGCCTATTTCCATCTGTCAAATCTGTTGGAAGCTAAATTATTATGAATAAATGTATAGCCTTATTCATCATATTTTGCATTTCTCAACACGATTTATGACAGTTGGGGAATTCAGGGTATGAGAAAAGGTTAGATATATTTTTTTTATATACTGTAAGAATCTTTTTAATCTGGACCGATATCATTAAGTTCTATGACAGTTGTGTTGCGTTCAGTCCAAGATGGCGGAGCTGCAGCTCGGTTATGGGTGCGTTTGTTGCAATGGGACGTTCTATTGAGTTTCGCCTCTTGTTACTTCTATCAGAGAATGTCTAATAAGGGGAGAACTGCCACTCTCGGAAAACTTCCGGTTTCTGAACTGGTTGCAGTTCCTCCTGTGGTTCCACATGAGGGCTTCCATCCACGAAAGTGCAGAATGCATGGAGGTCTATGGAGCTGTACCCCTCAAAATCCACTTTTCTCGGGTTATAATTTTTTTTCAAGTAATTTGAATATTGTATTCGAAAGGGGAGGCAAAGAAAATACACTTGGTTGAGTATTATATTTTTTAAAGTCACTTAATTGTTCTAAAAAGCCTTTCAAACGTGTCAATGACGTCATTCATTAGCACAATGCTAGTGTGTTATGGGCAACAACGACCCAACCTGTAAGAAATCAAAAGGACATAAGTACTCGTTCATTCAACTTTTGACCTATAACCCATGTTGAAGTTATACAAACTACAATCAAATCTGAGATTTGTCAACGACAATCAGGTGAAAGAGACAAATTTAGCTGTCTAGCTCCATTGACTCCCATTCATTCTGCACTCATGGCGATCGCTCTCAGTGGAACTCTGGTGGAACTGCAACCAAAATTCGGTACAATGGGACTTAATACGGAGTGGCCAGGCCGAAGATTGTTAAGGCGGAGCAAGATACTTCGTCGTAGTTCATGTCTATGGGCGTGAAATGGGGATCGAATCCTGTCTGCATAAAGAGGCGCGTCGATGACGTATTGATGAGCGTCACGCTTGCAACCGCCAACAGCAGCGCATAAATAACCGGGCGACACCTGATATAAAGTCGATTTTCTCCAGACTGTAATGCTCAAAAATGCTAAAAATGTACCTGAAATGTTCAGAAGGGTTTGAGGATCATGAAAACGTGCCCGAAATTCACATTCCTAACTCTTATAAGACCTTAGCATATGTGGTAAAATTCTGAGCTATGCCCATAGACTTCAATGGAGCAGTCGCTGCCTTTGCTCTGCATAAAGGGGGGTTATGACCCCCCCTCGTGCGATCTGGGTTCCCGAAAGTGGCTCCTGATGAAATATCTTGCTCCGCCTTAACAATCTTTGGCCAGGCTCTCCGTAGACGGGCTCTGCTTCTATACTCTTTGCTTAACTCTTAAATAGGCATACAGGAAGTGAATGGGCTCTTGAACGCCCCCCTCTGGCAGCCGAACTCTTCTGCACTCACCCCGCGTTTCTATAACAACCACAAGCAACACAGTGGCAGACATGGTGAGAAGTAAGTATGCTAGCCTGTTGAAAGTTGTCCTTTCAAAAATATGCTAATATTTATGCCAAATAGTCAGTCGTGTATGATGAAAAAGTGCGCACAAGATGTTTTATGGTGATTTAACGTCGTAGTAAACCATTTTGAGGAACCTATTTGTTAACATTATTGTGTGTGTGTTGACATTACGGGCGAACCTTGGGCTTTTCTCAATACAAACTTTAACGTTATCCAAAACTCAGTACGTGAAATTAACTAAAAGTAAACAAGGCGTTACGGTGGTTTTTATTTTAAATGTTTTTTGAGCTGGAAACGTTGAGGTGTGGTAACGTCACACGCGCCTACTGTGATCTTGTGTCTCGCCAGTCACCGAGGACATGGTCCGCCGGCGCGCGGAACACAACAACTGTGAGATCTTCTCGCTCGAGGAGCTCTCGCTGCACCAGCAAGACATCGAGCGACTCGAGCATCTGGACCGGTGGTGTCGCGGTCTGCGGATCCTCTACCTGCAGAACAACCTCATCCCGCGGATAGGTGCGTGCGCGGCGCGTTCTCCCGACCTACTGCACGCGACATGTAGACCTGCCTCGCGTGTGTTCTTACTGCTGACTGTGTGATCGACTCTCCACAGAAAACGTCGGAAGACTGAAGAAGTTGGAGTATCTCAACCTGGCGCTCAATAACATCGAGGTCATCGAAAACCTCCAGGGTAATTAACCGGCCCCCTCACTCACGGCGCGTGTGCTGCGTCCACAGTATGGTGACAGTATGGTGGCCAGTTTGCCGAATCCCACTAATGATAACCATACTGCACATTTCCCAGGAGAGCTAAAACATAACATATCTCTTCAAGGAGTTTGTTTCATCTTCAGGAATATTTGCTCTTATGTCCATGTCTATTTTTGTTTAGTTTTAGTACATTCAATAATAGCACAAGTTTCAAGAGTAGGGGGATCCCTGTATCCTGGTGAAATTCATAACCTGGCTCATTCACCCATACCAAAACATCAAGGGAAACTAGAAAATGTAATTTCGAGGAAATTACCAGTGCATGAAAATATAAATATACTGTATATTAACATAAAATGCCAAACAAACTTTTATTTGGAAACCGTAGTTGATAACAACTGACAGTTAAAATGGCTGAACAGTTAAATAGTTGAGTAGTTTAAATAGTTAAATTATTTAATAGTTAATTATTCTAGTGTAGAGAGGACATTTATTTTGAAACAGTTGTGGGCAAAGGAAATAGTAGTCTTAAGAGAGCCAGATTGTATGCTTAAAGCCTGAGACAGTGTATATAGTTTAAAAGTTGAATGTAGATAGTGGACCATAGTGTAATGGATGTTGATAGGCAGATTGTTTAATGGATGTTGATGGATAGTTTAATGGGTGGATGAGTGAATGGTTTGAAGAGGATGAATGGATAGAAAGTTGGATGGAATGTGCCTTATATCCTTGTAGAATGGAGAGACACAGAGAGAGTTGGCCTAGTTAAGCAGAAAGCAGTTGATACAGGTGCAATCAGTTTAACTGGCCCTTTGATGGGTCCTAATAGTGAGCAGCTGGAAGTTGATACAGGTGCAAATCAAATTAATTAGTCCACTGTGATGTCATAGTGCTAATGCAAAGTCTATGGGGGAAAATAAGCTTGTTTTTTATTAATATCTCAAAAAGTATAAAGATTACAAAAGTGAAAAATACATTCCCCACGTATCCTTTTCAAGACAAAGTTTGCATGTTACAAAGTTTGAACGAAGTTTCTACGTTAAACGGTTAAAGCTGAATTAGACGCAGAAATTTGGTGGGAAGAATAACTAGAAAATGTAATTTCGAGGAAATTACCAGTGCATGAAAATATAAACATACTGTATATATTAACATAAAATGCAAAACTAACTTTTATTTGGAAACAGTTGGCAGGAGTCATAGTTGATAACAACTGACAGTTGAAATGTCTAAACAGTTAAATAGTTGAGTAGTTTAAATAGTTAAATTATTTAATAGTGAATTATTGTAGTGAGGACATTTATTTTGAAACAGTTGTGGGCAGAGGAAATAGGAACAGAATCTGTAGTCTTAAGAGAGCCAGATTGAATGCCTGAGACCTGAGACAGAGTATATAGTTTAAAAGTTGAATTTAGATAGTGTAATGGATGTTGATAGACAGAAAGTTGAATGGATGTTGATAGGCAGATTGTTTAATGGGTGGATGAGTGAATGGTTTGAAGAGGATGAATGGATAGAAAGTTGGATGGAATGTGCCTTATATCCTTGTAGAATGGAGAGACACAGAGAGTTGGCCTAGTTAAGCAGAAAGCAGTTGATACAGGTGCAATCAGTTTAACTGGCCCTTTGATGGGTCCTAGTAGTGAGCAGCTGGAAGTTGATACAGGTGCAAATCAAGTTAATTAGCCCATTGTGATGTCATCAGCCCATGTTAAGTCTATGGGGAAAAATAAGCTTGTTTTTTTATTAATATCTCAAAAAGTATAAAGTTTACAAAAGTGAAAAATACATTCCCCATGTGTCCTTTTCAAGACCTACGTTACAAAGTTTGAACGAAGTTTCTACGTTAAACGGTTAAAGCTGAATTAGACGCAGAAATTTGGTGGGAAGAATAAGAAGAAGAAGAAGAAGAAGAAGACTTCAGATAACAGAACAGGGCATTTTCATGCACTGTAAATATATTCACATATACAGATTGAGAAGGCTGAACGTATGTTAGGGCTTTGACTTTTGCCCAAAAATCATATTCGAAGTTTGTTTGTTTATTAATATTAAAATTTGAATATATTCGAATATGTATTAATAATATTTTAACCATTAAATGTCTTCAGTAAGACCGATATTGGTATCAAACTTAAGTTCTATATGTTCTGTCCACCAGAGGGCAGTATATCAGTCAATGTCAATAGACTACGTGCACGAAAGGCTGAGTATTTATGCGTGTGTTAAAATTGTTATTATTGAGCATAGGGCTGGGCGATAAAACTATAGCGATCGCAATAGACATGTAATCGATATCAATAAAAAATACGTTCGATAGAACATTCATAATTAAAAGCAACACACACCTCCTGCCTTACGTTGTCCATAAATAAATAGGCTAAATATATCTTGCATTGTAGTATGTCAAACTCTACCAGAGTAGGCGATAGAAGTAGGCCTACCTCAACACAGACTCTCCTTGCCCCGTGCACTCTCTCTCCCTCTCAACAGGTGCAACCCTCCTCGCATGCACATGTAATCCAAACATTCACAATCGTGCAAGACGACTGGCTAAATTGCTATTAAATCCGGTTAGCATCATTAGCACGCTGCACGAATTTGTTCAAAAATGTTGGATTCAAATTGACTGCTAAGTTCTAATCATCTCAATCCCGATGCCAATGGACAAGTATTTTCCAAGACTCAAACGGGCCTGTCCCAAGGAGAAAAGGTATTCATTTGAAACTTAAACACACGTAGGGAAACTGAACAGTTTAACCAGACTATGATGAACTAGCAAATTAAGCTAACGTTAGACCTACTTTGTTTACAATATTTCCAGGCTTCAACAAGTGCTGCTTTTCATTCAGACTTATCTGCACATTTATTTATTTGAGTGCTTTTCATGATTGGGTTGCCATTTCTTTTCCCTGTTTGCTTTGATTGATAACTGAAGTGATTAAAATCAGAGGAAGGTTAAGTTTAAAATAAAAGTGTCTGTGTGTGAGCTCACTAAGCGCGAACCAGCCAGGATGCTAACCTCACCTACAGATGACCAATAGTGACCAGCCCAGATGACCAATAATAGCCTTGCTGAGTTCGCGATTTTACTTCACCAGGCGTGAAAAAAACCTCGGCATCTGAATAGAAATTATAATAAAAAAATATAGAAATTATCTCCATAGGCTACAGGTTAGAATATTAAGAGATCCCTAAAATTTGTTCGAATATCTTTAATTTTTAAAATAATCGAATTATATTCGAATAACGAAGTTCGGAGTCAAAGCCCTAACGTATGTGCTCATCTCGAGGCCTATGTGCTCATCTCGTAGCCTAGGCCTATGTGCTCATCTCGTAGCCTAGGCCTATGTGCTTATCTCGTAGCCTCGGCTTATGTGTTGATCTTGTATAGGCTTACTGGGCTTACTGTCGAGACCAAGCAACCTTAACACGTCACTCACTACCCAGAAAGCATTGGGACACACATAACCATGGCAGCCTATGAGTGAACGGGTTTCCTACATCTATGAATAAAAACTAAAACATTTGGAGTGTTTTTATAGCACCTTGCTATAGCTGACGCCATATTAATCTCATACGGCCAACAAGTCGTGCTCATCAGGGTTCCTTTTAATAATATGGGAAATGGGGGATATTTTTGCATGTGTTCATGTTCGTACATTTTGTGTGTGTGAGTGTGTGTATATGTGTGTGTGTGTGTGTGTGTGTGTGTGTGTGAGTGTGTGTGTGTAGGTTGTGAGAGTCTACAGAAGCTGGATCTGACGGTGAATTTTGTGTCCTGTCTGTCGAGTGTGGAGTCTCTGAGGGCCAACGTGCACCTGAAGGAGCTCTTCCTGCTGGGAAACCCCTGTGCCGATTACCAAGGTTACCGTGACTACGTCATCTCTACGCTGCCCCAACTACAGGTACACACACACACACACACACACACACACACACCTGTGCCTGTTTCGAAGGTTACCGCGACTACACCATCTTTACAGGGCCCCAACTATAGCTGCAGTGTGTGTGTGTGTGTGTGTGTGTGTGTTAGGCTGCAGTGTGTGTGTGTTTTTGTGTGTGTGTGTGTCAGACCTCTCAAGTCCCACGCATTGAGCGTGAGACACACGCATTTCAATGACTTCACACGCTCACACGCCACACATGGCATTTCTCACTCCGAGAAATTATTAACTTGCCCGCACAGAAATTTCTAAGGGCTATATTTTACAAACATGTGACACAACGTTGCTGTCTGTGCGCTCATTCAGCTCAGAGAGCTGCTGTTCAGTTACTATCGGCCAGTCAGAAAATAGGATTTCTCAACCAATCAGGAAATAGTTTTGTTTTGATGTGGGTCCGCAACGTGGAGACTGCTGGTCCGCGGATTCGTGGAGTGAAATTAGGCCCGGTGCTTCGTCTGATAATTTGCTGCGCAGTTGATCAAGATACCGCGGACCGACAAAAAAAGAAAACAAACGTTTCTGCTATCGATGTCATTAAACATGAAGCCATACAATAAAGTGGTGGTAGCCTATGAGCGTTCATTCAATGCAGGCGTCTGCGCGAGAGAAACTGAAACTAATCGATAACATTGGTATCAAAGCTCCGCTTCAACCTGTTGAATGCTATTTAATTGTTTAACGACACTTAAAAACTTTTTTTTCTCCATTTCCTACCAATGTATGATGCTTGCATGAGGGAAACATCCCAAAACAATAGCACCCATATAATTGTTGCTGTTTTGACAAGTATTTGATTTCTTATGCAAGCATCATGCAACCATGCAAAAGCAATGAAACTAATTATATCTTACATTAGTAAAGCAGTCCTCTGATGTGCATGTCACAAAACATTGAAGTGAAAGTGCATGTATAACAATATAGGCATAATAATGATTGTGATAATGATAATGACAATTTGGAGGGAGTGGGGTAGATGAGCCCTATGACCCCAAAGTCTGCCATGACTGGGCCTCAGGTCAAAGAAGTTTGAGAAAGGCTGGTCTACATAACCTGCATCAGATTGAGGTTTGCAGTGATGCGCCTGAAGGCACGGGTTGAGGACCCAGTCAGTTACGTCACAATATGCACATTTGTTCATACCTACGTAATCACCATTTTAATCACCAACTTTTTTTTACTTTGAATCTTGAAAAAAAAAAAATATTGACCTACCTACCGACCCATTTTTTTTAAAAAAATTTGGCTGTTACTGCAAACAAGAATATTTTTAAGGATGGCCTCATGACTGTGAAAATGGCTGACATTGAACCACAGTGCTTTAAATGGGAGCTCCCAGTATCAGTCATCAAGGCATCAAAATCTGCCACAAACACTTACAACACACAACATCACTCATAAACAAACACACACACACACACACACACACACACACACACACAGATAGAAATAATGGAATTTGTGCTCTCTCATGGGTCTGTTGATCGGGGGGAGGGGGGCATTCAAGCAGACGTAGGACTTTCATGTACTTCGATCAGGGGGGAGGGGGCGTGGCACCGTGCCAATGCCACGCCCCCTCCCCCCTGAGAAACAAAGTCTCACTCCTTGCAAACTTCAAAACTTGAGAACCCTGGTGTGTGTGTTAGGCTGCAGTGTGTGTGTGTGACAGGGCTCTACAGTGCGCCCATTTCACTCGCACTATGCGAGTAAAAATGATGCCGTCGGCGAAAGTGCAAAAAAAATATTTAGGGCGCACTGGTGCGAATGACTTCTAACCATGTCAATGTTTGTCTACAAAATACACCGCAACATCGAGAAACATTACTGGTGCAAACCATAGAATCACGCTATAATGCAGCATAAAAACGACACCTCCCATCAACGTTAGCAGTTTCAAGCAGACTCGCTAGTAGTCGCTTCTATCAAATCCAAGAGCGCGCAGAAAAAGCGGAAAGTTAGACTAGCCAGCCAAGATGCAAAGATTTATGAAATTAGTTCTTCTATCCACTACCACCGGTACGCTCAAGCCAATCCAAACTTTTCTCATCTGTTGTTCCTCGTTGGTGGAACACACTGCCAGTTCCTACAAGGGCAGGGACATCCCTCTCCATCTTCAAAAAACTCCTGAAGACCCAGCTCTTTAGAGAACATCTCCTCTCCTCTCAAGTCTTGCTGGTCCTAGCACTCACCAGCCGTCTTGAACTGACACGTAACTGTTAAAAGCAACACTCACTGATGCACTTATTCTTACTGTACTCTACCGTTTTTTTAAATTGTCCTAAAATTGTTGAGAATTGCTTTAAAACTTAAACTGTGTTAGGCTGCAGTGTGTGTGTGTGTGTTAGGCTGCAGTTTGTGTGTGTCTGTGTTAGGCTGCAGTGAGTGTGTTAGGCTGCAGTTTGTGTGTGTTTGTGTGTTAGGCTGCAGTTTGTGTGTGTGTGTGTGTGTTAGGCTGCAGTTTGTGTGTGTGTTAGGCTGCAGTTTTTTTGTGTGTTTGTGTGTTAGGCTGCAGTTTGTGTGTGTGTTAGGCTGCTGTGTGTGTGTGTGTGTTAGGCTGCTGTGTGTGTGTGTGTGTGTGTTAGGCTGCAGTGTGTGTGTGTGTGTGTTAGGCTGCAGTGTGTGTGTGTGACCAAACCAAATCCATGCAGATTCACACTGTACAATATCAGGAAGATGACACCTTACACAGTATTTAGCACAATTCATAGTACGAACCACATGGTCCTCTTTCACTCACACACACACACTACACTATTGGAACCATGGTCCTCTCTAAACTACACTATTGGTCCTCTCTAAACTACACTATTGGAACCATGGTCCTCTCTAAACTACACTATTGGTCCTCTCTAAACTACACTATTGGAACCATGGTCCTCTCTAAACTACACTATTGGTCCTCTCTAAACTACACTATTGGAACCATGGTCCTCTCTAAACTACACTATTGGAACCATGGTCCTCTCTAAACTACACTATTGGTCCTCTCTAAACTTCTCTAAACTACACTATTGGTCCTCTCTAAACTACACTATTGGAACCATGGTCCTCTCTAAACTACACTATTGGTTGTCATTGGGTCAGTTACTTTTTTTTCTTAATGACGTCTTTTATGGGTTATTTAACTCTTCCATAGTGAATCTTAATGATGATTATGACCAGGTTTGAAATTTCATTATTTTAGGGGCAAGGCCACTTGGCCTTCAGTTGGGCATATTTGGTGGGGGGCACAAAGGCCACATGTCAGGGCACCAAGGCCAAAGTTAACTATACAGTAGTAGGCTATAAAAATGATCAAATTTGTATTTAGCCTATTCACAGCAGTAGACCTGCATCACTGTATGAAACATTACAAAAACATGAAACATGACATATTACATAGAACTGTAAATCATCTGATCATAATATTTACAGATATCTAGGCTATATTTAACATTTATTTTATATTTGGCCGGTCATGAAATCATGTATTGAACAATTTAAGCACAGCTCAGCTTTAAGAAACTCAAATAGCTTAGATGCATGCTTAGCATTTGTGATCATTAAGGCTACTTTAACAAACTCTTAGTCAGATAGATAGATAGATAGATAGATACTTTATTGATCCTCAAGGGGAAATTCAAGGGTCTCAGTAGCATACAGAAATAACACACAACATGCACTTACAACAGAAATGGTAAACATTAGTATAAGTATAAACATATAACTAAACTCCACTGTACAATAAAGACAGTAGAAGATAAGACAGTTAAGAAAACTAACAAAAGGGTGATCAAGCATAAGACGCTTGTAGTGACAGGGCCGGGACTGGTGAGGTGCTAAAGGGAGTGAGTGTCATGGTGGAGGTGCAAAAAGTAGTCCAACATTAGTCCAACAGTGCAAGAGTAAGGTCTAGAGACCAGCATAAATAATATAGACAAATAGGAGAGTAAAGTGTAATGTAGACAAGTTAAAATAAAAAACTATTTCAGTGCAAGAACAGGTTGAGGTAATAGGGTTATAGCCATTCATTCATTCGGTATTGTATCAGAAGCCTGACCGTAGCCATTGATTATGTGTGCTAATATAGCATGAAAAACAGTGTAGCAGTAAAACAGTAGTGAAAACATTAGGCTGTGTACAATAGTACACAGTAGTAAAACAGTAGTAAGCAGTAGTGGGCAGTCAGTACTCAAAAAACATGGACATGGAGAGGGTTGAGAGGCAGACAGACTAAGCAGAGAAGTCTATCTCTCCTCTTCTCTTTAGTGAGGCATTGAACAGTTCAATGGCCCTAGGAACAAATGACTTCCTCAGCCTTTCAGTTGTGCATGGCAGTGAGCGAAGTCTCCAGCTGATCAAGCTCTTTTGGTTTTTGATAGTGCTGTAGAGCGGATGACATTCATTGTCCAAGATGTTGATCAGTTTGTTTAGGGTCCTTTTGTCAGATATTGAAGTGATGCACTCCAGTTCAGCTCCCACTACAGAGCCAGCCTTCCTTACCAGCCTGTCAAGTCGCCCAGCATCCTTCTTCTTTGTGCTTCCTCCCCAGCATACCACTGCATAGAAGAGGGCGCTGGCCACAACAGACTGATAGAACATCCTGAGGAGCTTGCTGCACACATTGAAGGGCCGCAGCATCCTCAGGAAGTACAGCCTGCTCTGTCCTTTCTTGTAGAGTGCATCAGTGTTGGCTGACCAGTCCAGTTTATTGTCCAGGTGGAGACCCAGATACTTGTAGGTGCTTACCACCTCCACATTGACCCCATCAATGGAGACTGGTAGCAGAGCGTGCTTAGACCTTCGGAACCTTAGTCAGCTGTATATCCTCTGATTTTAATATTTACTGACATCTAGGCGATATTTTTAACGTTTATTTTGTATTTGGCCAGTTATGAAATGACATAGAAAAATGTAAACACGTTGTGAAACTTAAAGCCCAAAATTGGAGACATGCATGTCGAAATTTGCTGCAAATTCAAAACCGGATTACTCTGGAAAGGCTAACTGTACAGGGGTTCGGTAAGGTCTGCTGTTTATTTTGATATATGGTTTGCCATGTTTTGAACGAAGGGTTTGTGAAGTATTCCACCGTGATGAATGGGTAGGGAGATAGGCGCAGAACCTAGAATTTATGATTCAATTTAATCATAGTATTTATTTGTCTCGCAAACCGTTCACCAAACGGCTAACATCGTTTAAAAGCTGAGAAAAAGCTCTTCCATGTGATGTGATGCTTGTGATGTCTGAATGATGAGTAGGCTACTTCTGAGAAGAGGGTCTGTATGATGAGTAGGCTTGTATTGTCTGTATGATGAGGAGGCTACTTGTGATGTCTGTATGATGAGTAGGCTTGTGATGTCTGTATGATGAGGAGGCTAGTCTGTATGATGAGTAGGCTTGTGATGTCTGTATGATGAGTAGGCTTGTGATGTCTGTATGATGAGTAGGTTTGTGATGTCTGTATGATGAGTAGGCTACTTCAACTGAGAAGAATTTGGACACACTTTCTTTCTTGCTCTGCGCTGTCAAATATGGCCGCCGTGAAATTCCTACCCTGATTATGACGTTTGTTGAGGTGACATTAATGTCCATCTTCACTTATTGATGTCAAAACCGGTTTGTATGTCGCCTTGGACAAATACGTCTGCCAAATAAAGTAAAGTAAAGTAAAGTGTGTGTTTGTGTGTGTGTGAGTATGTGTGGTGTGTGTGTATGTATGTATGTATGTGTGTGGTGTGTGTGTGTGTATGTATGTGTGTGTATGTGTGGTGTGTGTGTGTGTATGTGTTGCTGTGCAGTCATTGGACGGTGAGCCCATCAGGAGGGTGGAGCGTATTCGAGCGCTCTCAGGTCTGGAGCAGCTGAGGAGGCGTGTCCTAGAGCAGGAGGCGGAGCAACTGCAGAGAAGAGACACCAAAAGACACCGCAACCCAAAAGACACCGCAACCCACGCCAAGGAGAAGGAGGGGTAATGTGTGTGTGTGTGTGTGTGTGTGTGCCAAGGAGGGGTAATGTGTGTGTGTGTGTGTGCATGTGTGTGTGTGTGTATGTGTGTGGGTGTGTGTGGGTGCCAAGGAGGGGTAATGTGTGTGTGCCTGTGTGTCTGTGTGCCAAGGAGGGGTAATGTGTGTGTGTGTTTGTGATCTGTGTATGTGTGTGGGGGCCAAGGAGGGGTAATGTGTGTGTGTAATCTGTGTGTGTGTGTGCCAAGGAGGGGTAATGTGTGTGTGTGTGTGTGTGTGTGTGTGTGATCTGTGTATGTGTGTGGGTGTGATATGTGTGTGTGTGTGGGTGTGATCTGTGTATGTGTGTGATCTGTGTGTGTGTGTGTGTGATCTGTGTATGTGTGTGTGTGGGTGTGTGTGATCTGTGTATGTGTGTGATCTGTGTATGTATGTGTGTGTGTGTGTGTGTGTGTGTGTGTGTGTGTGTGTGATCGGGTGCAATCTCCGTGAGGAACCTGGTCAGCAACAACTGTATTTAGGTTGCTGTTTCTCCTCGTAAGTCTCTTGGCTAATGCGTATAAGGAATGTGGCTAAAATATACATTTCCTTCAGAATAATTCAAGAAATTAAAGAAGTTATCAGACCAAAGAACGTCTGAACGTCATATTTCTAGGTAAAAAAATCATTTCTAGGTCGTTTTAAAGTAAGATACGACAATGAATGATACTGTAGATAAGAGGTTGTAAGGAATGTGTTCAGGGTGACCCTATCTGCATTCAAATCGCTATATCTTGAAATGGATTTCCGTTACCTACTGTAGGCCGTATCACACTTGTATATTAATTCGCCAAACTCGTTGTGAAGTTTAAATGAACCGTCACGTTGCATCCGAGCTGTAAAATGCAGACGTTCAGAACATAGCAACATTGTAGCATATGACGGAGGTGGCTTTTAGCTAGCCACTTGTACCACTGTCTTTATGCCTCACTGTTTGCGTGCTATATTAGCACATTAGCACATATGCATAACCCCCCCCCCCCCCCCTCCATGCCACAACCCGAACTGTGGCCACACTTATACATTTTCTTAAATAGTTAAATATATAGATATATAGACTTTACTTTACTTTATTTCTGCATTGTTGCACTGACTTACTCATTTGCACTATCACCATGACTATCACCATGACACTCATTCACACAGAGCCCCTTACCTTACCTTACTATGCACAGAGAATCACAGGTTCAGTCCCTGCCTCAGTCATTGCAAGCGCCTCTGATTGATTAATCACCACTATGTGGATACTGTTTTTAGAATTGATTTAGATTAAGTGTTAGTTAGTATAATTTGTATTTTTGTAATTTGTATTTTAGTATATTTTTATATATTGTATTAAGTGTTAGTTAGTATAATTTGTATTTTAGTATATTTAGCATATTCTTTATCTTCTACTGTCCTTACTGCTTAGTTGTGTTTTTATATTATATACTTTAATTACTCTTTCTGCTGTTAAAGAATGTGTTTGTGTTGTATGTATGCTGCTGCTGAGACCTTGAATTTGGGGATCAATAAAGTATCTATCTATCTATCTACATGGATGACAGCAGGCTAAGTAAAATAGCGATGTTTCAAAGCTAAAGTCCATCAGAATCTTGGGATACGCCCGCTTGACAACGGGAGAGATAGAACTAACGACTGGCCTTTGGCCGTAGCAACCATCCATTTAGAACTAGTAACGGCAGTTTGTCCTGCAAGTTGTGAAATTAGTTGATATGTGTCGGAAGCAAGTAGTTCTACAAACAAGACAATCTTAGCGATTAAAACGTTTAAATTGTAACAGGAAATGAACACAAAGCAAGTAGCAACAGTGGAATAAGCGGGATAATAGACTCCACGGTGGAAGGCGGTAGTTGAGGAAACACTGCTCTGTCTGTCTGTCTGTCTGTCTGTCTGTCTGTGTTTGTGAGTGTGTGTGTGAGAGTGTGTGTGAGAGAGTGAGATCTTTGACTGTGTGTGTGTTTGTTTGTTTGTGTTATGTCTGTATATTCTATCTGTAGCCTCATGTCTGTGTTTTTAATCTGTGTGTGTGTGTGTGTGTCTGTGTGTGTGTGTGTGTCTGTGTGTGTGTGTGTGTGTGTGTGTGTGTCTGTGTGTGTGTCTGTGTGTGTGTGTTTCAGGAGCGATGACGAGAGCCCAGTGTGTGAGGCGGAGCGGCTAGAGCAGGAGAGGGAATTCTGGGAAACCCCATGTGACTTTAGCCCAGAGTCCAGACTGGAGGCACACCGCCACCTGGAGGAGAAGAGACGCCAGCGCAACACAGACAGGTACGCACAGACCATGGCAACCCATCCCATAACCACTCATTTGAGTTATAGCGCCACCTAGTTAAAAATGAAAAAGTGAAAACGATGTGTTGTAATCACAGTTAGCTTTGGCTGACAGGTTCAAATGAGTAGAGTAGAGATGAGTAAAGTAGAGATGAGTAGAGTAGAGTAGAGTAGAGATGAGTAAAGTAGAGTAGAGATGAGTAGAGTAGAGGTGAGTAGAGTAGAGATGAGTAGAGTAGAGTAGAGATGAGTAGAGTAGAGATGAGTAAAGTAGAGATGAGTAGAGTAGAGATGAGTAGAGTAGAGATGAGTAAAGTAGAGATGAGTAGAGTAGAGGTGAGTAGAGTAGAGTAGAGATGAGTAGAGTAGAGTAGAGTAGAGTAGAGATGAGTAGAGTAGAGTAGAGTAGAGTAGAGATGAGTAGAGTAGAGGTGAGTAGAGTAGAGATGAGAGTAGAGTAGAGTAGAGATGAGTAGAGATGAGTAGAGTAGAGATGAGTAGAGTAGAGTAGAGTAGAGATGAGTAGAGATGGAGTGACTGCAGGGTACAGTAGAGCGGATGTCTGTTCAGTATGTATGTCCTTGTCACTTCTTAATCACTTTTAACACACACACACACACACACACGCACAGCCTTTTAACCTTAATTTTCTGTAATCCCTGAATCTCCATGGTGGCAGTATGGTTAATGAGATGCTTAATTGCAGTTGACCTGAGAGACAGACACAGACACTTACAAATACATACACACTCAGACATACACACACACACACACACGCACGCGCACACACACACTCACCACATACACTCACAGACATACACACACACTCACACACATACATACACACTCAGACATACACACACACACACACGCACGCGCACACACACACTCACACACATACACTCACAGACATACACACACATACATACACACTCAGACATACGCACACACACTCACCACATACACTCACAGACATACACACACACTCACACACACACTCAGACATACACACACACACACACGCACGCGCACACACACACTCACACTCACACACATACACTCACAGACATACACACACACTCACACACATACATACACACTCAGACATACACACGCACGCGCACACACACACTCACACACATACACTCTCAGACATACACACACACTCACACACATACTGTACATACACACTCAGACATACACACACACACTGAGAAAGACAGAGAGCCCCATGTAATGGCTATTGAGGAGATGTGGTGGCACAGAGATGCTCCACAGCCAGCTGAGTGTGTGTGTGTGTGTCCATTTGCCAGTGATTGATGAACACATTTTAGAGTTTGCAGTTAAAGCTTGTCTGGCCCAGCCCACTCTTCTGTGGCCCAGTCTGAGGCTCTCATCTAAATCAGCTAGCGTTAAATCAGCTAGCACTTTAGCACATGATAGAAACACTAGCGTTACCTTAGCAGATTAGCACATAATACAAACACTAGCGTTACCTTAGCACATTAGCACATGATAGAAACACTAGCGTTACCTTAGCACATGATACAAACACTTTTATCCAAATTCATTCACACATGAGGACACATGAACTCTCACGCTGCAGCACAAACAGAGACACTCACGTTACTGTAGCAAATGATACAGCAAACACTAACGTTACCTTAGCACATGATACAAACACTCACATTACCTTAGCAAATGATACAGCAAACACTAACGTTAGGGGGTCTGGAGTGAGACTATTGTCGAATTCATGCAAGATTAATAGGCAGCCTCTTTTTGTGCTATTTTTTAAGATCTACCAATCAGTTGTTTCTGAGGGCGGCCTTTATCTCTCTCACTTTCTGTTACGCATAGCCTGCCTGCTATGGCCTGCAGTAGCGATATGACCAAGGAAAAAAAGAAAATGTTAGCTAACAAACACGGGCCACATGCTACATTCTCTCTGACTATAAACTCAAGGTAAAACATCATATTGTTAGGATACTTTTCTCTTTAAATGAAAGACTTGCTGAGGTGAGGTTAACAAGTGTTTACTCGCAAATTCACATTCTCGCAGCTGGCGGTTTTGAATTCCTTTGCGAAACAAAATGACTGAGTGCGATTGTGAATTTAGCTCGGCTTAATAGTTTAATATTGTCTTGGAAAGTTATTGCTTGTTCACGAGTTATTTCATTTAGCATTGTATTTTCCATGTGTCGACGATGGTTAGACATGACGTTCTCAGGGAGCGCAGACCTTTCCAAGGCCACATGTAGTTATTTGCAACAAATCTGAAAGTGGACCTAGCAAAATATGTTGATAGTGATAGGTGTTTAATTTGTTTGTTTTCTGTGTAGCATATAGATCATAATTCTTGATAATTAGCGCGCAAACAAGCGAGACCTAGGCTTCTAGAGTAGACTGACATAACGCACCTATTGCTGAGACCCGCCTCTTTAGTCAGAAATGTGATCATTGCAGCCTCAGTAGACACGAGAGGAGCAGAAAGACACCAGCATAACATATAACGAGGGATAGATGTATATCTTCACAAAAATGGATATCCACAGTCCCTTTCTATCAACACCACTGATTTGTATAGATAAGGATTAGGCTTTAAAACAGATTGTCAACATTTATGTTGTTTGGTCTGTTTTTTGGCTGCATACATGAAGGCCAAGGTGGGCAATGTGTTTTCCCTGGTTTGAGGTAATACTGACATTTCTTCAAGGATGGCAGGTCTGAAAATATCTTCTCCATCATTAAGTTATTCAATTAGGCTAAACATGGCCTTAACTCAAAACAGCTGGTAGGCCTACTCTTAGGACTATGTAATTTTAATATGTAAAAGTGTCGAATGCAGCCATATTTAAATTCTGCTTACTGCACATTTATTATAATATAATATGATAATATTCAATACCGGTACAGGTCTACCCATGTGCATGTAATGGAAATGTCGGTTAATCCCGATATCCCTTCATTTACGTCTTTCGGAAATATGTCTGCTTTTTTAGCCCTTCTGAGTTTGCAGGTATGGTTACCTTAGCACATGATACAAACACTAACGTTACCTTAGTACATGATACAAACACTAACGTTACTTTAGCACATGATACAGCAAACACTAACGTTACCTTAGCGCATGATACAGCAAACAGTAACACTGCACATGATACAAACCAGGGAAACAGTAAACTCTGATGTTACCTTTGCACATGATTAATGTTAATGTGTGAATTTCCTTTGCACAATTCTTCAATTAGCAATCATGCATTATCCATAAGAGATATCATGTCTGTTCTGTGTTGCTATTTGCAAGTATGGATCTAAGGCACATTTAGAGAAAGTACTGCCTATTTGGTGAAGACAACTGTACAAAAGCTGACAAGTCTAGGAGTTACTGTAGGTCTATTTCAATAATAAAAAAAAAAAAACTGTCAATGGCAGTTACATCTTGGGCGGAATTAATAATTTTTTTTTTTAATAAAATGAAAAGGAAATGGCACAGACATAGCAAAAATGAAGGCTAAAATTCCTAATTTTCAGAACAGTGTTTTGCATTTTGTTGTGCAGTGTGTAATGATTGATTGAAAGTGAACAATGATTTGACTTCAAGTTGTGTTGTTTGAAGGCAAAATTTGCTTTTGCTGTGTTTTAAATGTTTTGAGGGCGTTAGAGTGTTTTGCAAGCAAAATAAGTCATTTTGGCCAGAGTGATTCTGTTTAGACCTTTGTGTTAACTGTTGACTATGTGATGTCAGAGTTCACGCAAGCATTACAGCGATCAAGAAAAACTGTAAAGTTTTGTAAAGTTAGCTGCCCTCTGTATTAATGTTAGCTCCCTGCTATATTAGAATTAGTTGCCTGCTGTATTAATGTTAGCTCCCTGCTATATTAGAATTAGTTGCCTGCTGTATTAATGTTAGCTCCCTGCTATATTAGAATTAGTTGCCTGCTGTATTAATGATAGCTCCCTGCTATATTAGAATTAGCTGCCTGCTGTATTAATGATAGCTCCCTGCTATATTAGAATTAGTTGCCTGCTGTATTAATGATAGCTCCCTGCTATATTAGAATTAGCTGCCTGCTGTATTAATGATAGCTCCCTGCTATATTAGAATTAGTTGCCTGCTGTATTAATGATAGCTCCCTGCTATATTAGAATTAGCTGCCTGCTGTATTAATGATAGCTCCCTGCTATATTAGAATTAGCTGCCTGCTGTATTAATGATAGCTGTCTGCTGCCTGTATTGCAGGGAGAAAAAAACAAAGAAGACCAGATCTCTGATAGCTGAAGACGGAAAAATGCTGAATGTTAATGAACCCAAGTATGAAACACATACACACATGAATGAAACATTACGCACGTTCCACTTTTGCTGAAATAATTCCTGAACGGTTTTGTTCAGAGCTACAAAATATTATTACATTAGTTTTCAGTGTGGTATGATCTCTTTGTAAATTACGTTTAATTAAAATGTGTTTTAGCCATCCCGGCTCTCCCTTACAGTAGGCTAGTGGGGTCTCATTTCCAAGAGGAATATATTCACCCCTATGTCTTGCCACTCTGTTTCAAGGGACAAGGGCTAGGGGTAAGATGAAGGGGTAGGGGTAAGATGAAGGGGTTGGATAAGGGGTAGGGGTAAGATGAAGGGGTAGGGGTAAGATGAAGAGGTTGGAGAAGGGGTAGGGGTAAGACAGAGAAATGGGCTTGAGCCACAGAGAGGGAATGAATGTTAGCATGGAGAGAATGGGCTTGGGCCTTGAACGGTTTGGGATCAATAAAGTATCTATCTATCTATCTATCTATCTATCTATCTATCTATCTATCTGTCTGTCTGGGTCTTAGTCACCCATTTCTCTGAGTGAGTGCAATAGTATTTCTTCTTCCTACAAAACACGCGTTGGCAGATATGACAAACATTAGCACTAGCAGTCAGATGACAAACATTAGCACTAGCACTAGCAGTCAGATGACAAACATTAGCACTAGCAGTCAGATGACAGCATGTCCAAAGCCTGTGTAGGCCGAACTAACCGCCAAACGATAATGTAACAAATACCCAACATATCAGACACTAGTTAGTTAGCCTGTTACTTTGGTGAGATCAAACAACATTGAAAGTTTAACTGGCTATTGATTGGCATTTGCCAAACTGCATTGTGTTATCTAATGACTACCATTCACTCATAAACGACTGCATAAGCTACTGCTAGCTTGTGCTGGCTAGCGCATCACTCATATACGTCTGCTAGCTTGTTCTGACTAGCGCATCACTATACGTCTGCTAGCTTGTTCTAACTAACGCATCACTCATATACGCCTTCTAGCCTGCTAGCTTGTTCTGGCTAGCCTACTCATAAACCACTTGTAGCTTGTTCTGACTAGTGCATCACTTCACTCATATCGTCTGCTAGCTTGTTCTGACTAGCGCATCACTATACGTCTGCTAGCTTGTTCTAACTAACGCATCACTCATATACGTCTTCTAGCCTGCTAGCTTGTTCTGGCTAGCGCATTACTCATAAACTACGGCTAGCTTGTTCTGACTAGTGCATCACTCATATACGTCTGCTAGCCTGCTAGCTTGTTCTGGCTAGCGCATTACTCATAAACTACGGCTAGCTTGTTCTGACTAGTGCATCACTCATATATGTCTGCTAGCTTGTTCTGACTAGCGCATTACTCATATATGTCTGCTAGCTTGTTCTGACTAGCGCATTACTCATAAATGTCTGCTAGCTTGTTCTGACTAGCGCATACGTCTGCTAGCTTTTTCTGACTAGCGCATCCTTGCTGTGTCTCAGGTCTTGCATGATGTTATAGCAACGGTGGACAGTGAGGGTCATTTAAGAAATTGCTAAATGTAAATCAGGTTTCTCGGCCAAGTATACTTGCGTATACAAGGAATTTAGTCTCTGCATTTATCCCATCTGTGAATTAGTGAACACACAGTGAACACACAGTGAGGTGAATCACACATTAATCCGGCACAGTGAGCTTTCTTGCTACAGCGGCGCTCGGGGAGCAGTGAGGGGTTAGGTGCCTTGCTCAAGGGCACTTCAGTCGTGCCTACTGGTCGGGGATTGAAACGGCAACCCTCCGGTTACAAGTCCGAAGCCCTAACCAGTAGGCCACGACTGCAGCTTAGGCTATGTTCTGCAGTCTAAACCCTTATGAAGTTTCTGTTGATGAAAGCACACACACACACACACACACAGATGCATGCTCAGAGACACACAAACACACACACACACACACAGAGATGCATGCTCATAGACACACAAACACACACACAGATGTTTGCGTGACCACACACTCTTTGTGATGTCAGGCTGGATTTCACACTAACGGAGGACGAGGAGAATAACAGCCTTCAGCTGGACTTGCATGTTTACAGGTACGTGAGCGTGTGTGTGTGTGTGTGTGTCTCAGGGTGTCCGCGCGGTAGTAAAAGTAGTCGATGGTGTTTGTTCTTCATTTTTTACCACACATGTTTGGTTTTTAAGTGTCATTTGTTTTTAAGAAGTGCCAAGGTTGAGGTTATTAGTCACCTTATTAGGGCTAAGGACAACTGAAACTCAACTCGACACTACAAAAAAACATTGTTGTTGACAATGACAATACTTAATGATCACAATTAGAAATTATTGATTTATACCTTATAGCAAGGAGTAGGCTAAGTGGCGCTTTGCTTGTTTGTGTTTTTTTGTTTTGTTTTTTTGTTTGTGTTTGTTTTGGGTTCACTCTCTACATATTAGTTTTTAATTTGACAATAATGTGTCTGAATGTTGACTTTTCTGTATGCATGGTTGTATATACGACATTTATTTCTCACAGGGATGTAAGGATGACACCTGCTGGTGGTTGTATACTCTTACACTCATCACCTGACTAGCACATCTGCAATGTGGAGAGTCCTGATTGGTTGACTTATTATTTAAAAAAACCTCTCCTTTCCTGTTGAGAACTGTTTGACTCCCTGATGAAGGCTTGTTTGCCGAAACGCGTCGGAGTTTTTTTTAAAGGTTTAATGTAACCAAGCCAACAAAATAAAGGCTTTTTAACCTTTGACAATTGAGAGTGCCTTGGAATCCCGTGTTTTTCTCTCATAACAGCCTAATAATTTGATTTCTGCAGTTTGAAAAAAAAAAAAACCTTTGGTCCAAATGTGTATATTTTGTCTTGCTGTTGTAATGTAACCTATCCTTCTGCCACTTTGGATCTTAGGCCAGCTCGTAGCGTAGGCTACTGAAACTGATTTGGAAATTGTTTGTAGCCTATGCGTAATAGCCTATTTTGCCTGTCCACTTTTGTCGCTTTTAAAGTCGATTTGAAATGTTTGTGCAATTATAGCCTATTCTATGTAGAAGAGTTAAACGGGAAATTTGAGATAGGCCTTGTCAGCAACCGACAGGTTCGTTTATAAACAGGGTTGGAATTATAGCGCAAGCCTTTGAAGATCTCCATATGGATAAAACTTCACAACCAGGTAATTTATAGGCATAGGTTAGGCCTGGGATGGATAGCCCATCTGAATGTTTTTGGATGCCGCCTGTGATTTATTATTATTATTTATTGTGATTTATTATTTTTGGGCATAGCTACGGTATAGGCTAAATCAAGGGGAAAAAATGAGTAGCCTACGTCTATTCTAAGGTAAAGTCCACAAAAATAGACTTGATAGGCCCGCCAAACACTGCGGAACTTTAAGAACGAACGATATTTTATGTTCGAACGGTTCAGGACCGATATGTTGGTGGCGGAACGCATGCAAGAACGAAAACGTTAAACATGACGGCCTACCTGAACCATTCGGAACAGAACGTTTGAAAAATAATTTCGTTTTCAAGTGTGTGTGAATGTGAGTGTGTGAGAGTGTGTGTGAATTTGTGTGTGTGTGAGAGTGTGTGAATGTGTGTGTGAGAGAGTGTTTGAATGTGTGAGAGTGTGTGTGTGTGTGTGTGTTTGAATGTGTGAGAGAGTGTGTGTGTGAGAGAGAGAGAGAGAGAATGTGTGTGTGTGAGCGAGCGAGTGAGTGAGTGAGTGTGTGTGAGTGAGTCAGTGTGTGTGTGAATGAGTGAGTGTTTGAGTAAATGTGTGTGTGTGTGTGTGTGTGTTGTTAGGGGTGGCACAGTTCAGAAAACCCATGGTTCGGTTCGTATCACGGTTTTCGGTTCTGTATGGTTCTTGTTGTTATTTTCTATTTAATCTTTAACACTTCAGAAATACTATACTTCAGCATATGATGTATAGCTTAATTATCCACCATTTAGGCTACAGTATTAGTATAGTTATATCATGTAATCATGCACAAACTGAAGGAGTTTGACTCGACTTTAAACACATCATTAAGACCATCTCTCAGCAAAATCAGCAAAACCGAGGACTGGCGCTTGAACAAGCTATTCTTTTAAGGCTCTGAATCCAGAAAGGTAAACCTGAACTTGACTACATTCAAGTTAACTATCCAATATTCAGATGTCTGTAATCGAAATGTATGCAAATTAGTGCATAATTAATTAGATATTGTTAAATTACATCCATAAACATATTTTCAGAAAACATATTTCAAAAAAATATTGTCTCAACATAAATAATCAACTAGTAAAGTTTCATAAGAATATCAAGGAGTTATTTTTTATCCTATTCACCCGTTCTGTTGCCCCTTTCCATTAGACTTGTAAATCATCGTACACCCACCCATACAACATGTACGAATGAGTTGCTAAAGGAGCGCGTTTCTCTCGAGCCACGAGCAGGAGGCTAGTCATTGTTATTGTTTTGTGCTACATGTAGCCTCTAGCTAAACGGCTGGAAAACAAATTGTTACATTGTACTGCACGCACAGCAAGACCGTGCAATGCATGAATTGGTGACCGGATTAAAGCAGCAATGTAATCTAGTGTGTAAGAGCATTGCATCAACATTAAAATGACCAACACAGTACATATGCAAAAAAAATACATGTCATCTCATCTCAACTATGGGCGCAGCCATGTTTGTTGTAAGGTCGTATGTCCACCTCGTGGTACCCTCAAGCACTCCAAGGTAAAGGGGGCGTGCCTGCGTGAAATGCCGCAAGAAAGCTGCGGAATTTACACTTTCCAACTCGGGCGACAGATTTACAAGTCTACTGGAAAGGGCCATATGTGGCCTATGGAGGCCAGCTTTAGGCCGGAAATGCTAATTAGCAGGTTTAAAACTAAAAAATCAGCTAAGTGAATATGATATTCAGAATCAGCACCCAAAATACCCTCTTTACCTGTATTTTCTCACATTTGACCCCCAAGTGATAGTAGCCCCAGTCTTAATTATGCATTATATAAATGATGATGTCATCTAAGTGTGAAAATGGATTGTGACAATTTGAAGACAAAAAAATCTTGTTCCTTAGACTCTATACTAACAATAGAAATAAAATAAAACTAAATACTAAATAGAACTAAAATAAAAATCATTTTTCACAAGAAAATCGAGCGGGATTACCCAAAACACTACTACACATTGTAATGATATTTTATTTTCGAGGGCTTTTGAGATCTAGGGTTATTACCTTACAGTAAAATTAATTATTATTAGCCTACTACACGTCTCACCTGCACATATGAGAGTTCATCAGAGTCGTGCCACTGGAGGAGGGGCCGCTCATATAGCCTCCTGCTCCCCTGAATGATTGCACATATTTCCAAACAGTTTTGTGAGGGCTACTTTGTTAATATTTTGGAAACTGCGAGTAAGGGGCGGCGACCGCACAGCCTAAGCTGCTGAAGTGCCGTGAGGGTGCAGCAAATGAACTTCAGAAACAATATATTATAAACACGATATTCACACCGGCCCGTCCTCCCGAAGCTCCTGATTAGCCACTCCGGGCCTGTCGTAGCATAATGAATACGTATTGCACTAGTATAATGAACACCTGTTGCACTAGCATAATGAACACCTGTTGCACTAGCATAATGAATATGTGTTGCACTAGCATAATGAACACCTGTTGCACTAGCATAATGAATATGTGTTGCACTAGCATAATGAATACCTGTTGCACTAGCATAATGAATATGTGTTGCACTAGCATAATGAACACCTGTTGCACTAGCATAATGAATATGTGTTGCACTAGCATAATGAACACCTGTTGCACTAGCATAATGAATACCTGTTGCACTAGCATAATGAACACCTGTTGCACTAGCATAATGAACACCTGTTGCACTAGCATAATGAATATGTGTTGCACTAGCATAATGAATACCTGTTGCACTAGCATAATGAATATGTGTTGCACTAGCATAATGAACACCTGTTGCACTAGCATAATGAATATGTGTTGCACTAGCATAATGAACACCTGTTGCACTAGCATAATGAATATGTGTTGCACAGTACTTGCACACAGTCACAGTTCTATCTACCGTTTTCTTTCCACTGTCATCACAGGTCAATTTAAATCCAAAATGTTCCCAGACACCAGACATATGCGACGCTGTGTGTGTGTGTGTGTGTGTGTGTGTGTGTGTAAGTAAGTGTAAATTTAAATCCAAAATGTTCCCACACACCAGACTTATGCGACGCTGTGTGTGTGTGTGTGTGAATTTAAATCCAAAATGTTCCCACACACCAGACTTATGTGACGCTGTGTGCGTGTGTGTGTGTGTGTGTTTGACAGGCACCTGGACACATCCCTGATGGAGGTGGATGTTCAGCCTACATACCTCCGAGTTACAGTCAAAGGAAAGGTACAGTCCTCCATCACTTCTTCTCCTCCATCTCCTCTTCTCCTCCATCCTTTCTTCTCCTCCATCTCCTCTTCTCCTCCATCCTTTCTTCTCCTCCATCTCCTCTTCTCCTCCATCCTTTCTTCTCCTCCATCTCCTCTTCTCCTCTTCTCCATCCTTTCTTCTCCTCCATCCTTTCTTCTCCTCCATCTCCTCTTCTCCTCTTCTCCATCCTTTCTTCTCCTCCATCACTTCTTCTCCTCTTCTCCTCCATCCTTTCTTCTCCTCCATCACTTCTCCTCTTCTCCTCCATCCTTTCTTCTCCTCCATCACTTCTCCTCTTCTCCATCCTTTCTTCTCCTCCATCACTTCTTCTCCTCTTCTCCTCCATCACTTCTTCTCCTCTCCTCCATCCTTTCTTCTCCTCCATCCTTTCTTCTCCTCCATCTCCTCTTCTCCTCTTCTCCATCCTTTCTTCTCCTCCATCACTTCTCCTCTTCTCCTCCATCACTTCTTCTCCTCCATCACTTCTCCTCTTCTCCTCCATCCTTTCTTCTCCTCCATCACTTCTCCTCCATCACTTCTCCTCCATCACTTCTCCTCTTCTCCATGCAGAGTGTAATAAATGGGGCCCGTAGTGTCCACATGAAGAGTGTTTCTGATCGTGGAAATAAGGCCACAGGATGCCAGACCACCTCAACAACAACATGAACTCCAAAGCCTAACTCTTATGTGTGTATATGTGTCTATGTGTTGTGTGTGTGTGTGTGTGTGTTCTAGCTGCTCATACAAAGGTCCATATTTTGCACCCTGGCGCATGGTTTAAAACTTGTTTTTCACCCCGCAAAGTGTATTTTCTTATTTTGCACGTTTATTTTTTAAAAATGCGCCCAGGGGTGTGGCAATTAATAACTTAGGGAGTGGCCTACCGCATTGTCTAAAAATCACTATTGTACACCTGGTCAAAAGTCTATGGCCAGTTGTTTATATGTTATTTTAAGAGCGCATTGTCAACAGTCATATTGGCGGGTGCACAACGCACCATCCTTCTATCATTCATGAACACACACCAGCGCACGTCCATGCAAAACATTACAAATTGCACGATTACAATGGGAAACATAATTACAATAAAGATATTACGAAATACTGTATATCTCATGATGAGTAGTTATTCACCATCATTTGCAAATTGGTAATGGCGGTTAAAAGTGATTAGGGGAGAGGCGAGAGACACGTATGGAGCACAGCTGAAGACGCACTGTCACGAGATATAAGCAACTCCTCTGCAGGATAAACGTTTTTTATTCAGTCATTTCAGCAATATTATGGTAAGTGTTGCTTTTTCCAGCCTATGTTTTCGATGGTAACCCATTGTCAGTCAATAGTGAAAGTAACTGCAAATAACTGTCTTGTCGTTGACTGACACCATGGTGAAGTTAGTTTCACTTTGCCAATGAGTTCAAATAGGGCATTATAAAACTTCTCACTCTTAGACCTACTCATACACGGCGGTGAAATGGCGTATTTAGCTGTCTAAATTCTAATCGTATGCTGGGGGAGAAATCGTCAGACATCCATGATTATTTTGTTATTCAGCACCCCTGGTCAAAAATATGTTCCCGCGCGCCTGGAAGTAGGCTATGATTTGAATGTAGACTGTTGTCAAATTTGGCAAACACAAAACGGGAAAAACAATATGGTTCATGCTCTCTCATGCTGTTTCATTCGTGCTGAAAAGGAGGGAGAATTAAACATTAAGCATGTTCCACTTTTGCATAAATAATTCCTGAACGGTTTTGGTCAGGGCTGATAATGCAACTGTATTTGACAAAGGACCGATATAGGCTATTTGCTAGTGACAAAATATGAGCTTTCAGTGTGATACGATCTCTTTGTAAATTACGTAATTAAAATGTGTTTCATCTGTTCTGGCTATCCCTGCTATTTGGATCTTACTGTATCTCACTCAATGAACAACATCTCAACAATAAATGAATGATGATCTGTAATTGTCATCAGACGGCCTAGTCATATAGGTAGACATTAAGTGTGTTATAAATAATTAATTCGATAATATTAGGAAAAGTTTTGTGTAAAGGGAATTAAAGGCCTGTCTCATATAGACGCCTGTCTCTAATACTAGCCGGTGCAGTTTGGCGATTTGGGAAAATAAAAGCCCGGGCTATTATTTGGAGTTTTACGGTAATCTATTGTGGCATTTTGGTAACTTCCCTTATTTTTGCTATTATTCTACTTGTATAACACCAAAAAAAAATACAAATGATCACCACAGTTTTGAACAATATTGTATGATACTTAATTTCATCTTGGAGAAATTCAGAGGATGTGTTTCTAAAGGAGAAATATGAACTAATAATAAGTTTCTGTGGCATTTCTGTAACACTGCCTAGGGTCAGGTTTAGTCAAACTATGAACAATATCAAAAAAACATTTACATCATTACATCACTGAATCACATATCTACTTGACAAATACTACTTTTGACATTTATGACAATATAAGTAAAAATATAGACATTTCCACATATAAATGAATGGGAAATATACAATGTTTGTGATTTCAGCCTGCATAACATTAAGGGGGAAGGTATCACTATAGCTTTGGACAGTAAAGTTTACTGTACACTATAGCTTTGGACAGTAAACACTTATAATATTGTTGGAATTTTTTTTTACAAAATATATCGGAAGAGAGCACTGCAAAGTAAAAGTGTATTTTGTGGCATTTCTGTAACATTGCCTAGGGTTAGATTTAGACTAACTGGGAACAATGTCAAAAATGTGCATCATTGAATCACTTATCTACAATTGACAAGTACTGAGAGTAGAGTTTTCTCATGTCTAGCCGTCTGTGTTCAAAATGTACTGACTGTGAGTTCAGCAGGTCAGTTTGTAATGCCCACGTGCCATGTATGAGGTCAGATATTTTGCATTTAGAAGGGTGGAATATGACTTTGCATATATCTCAAATAAAGTTGTTTTTTCCCCCCTTAACATTGTGTACATCACTGGTGGCAAGACATTTGATAATTAATTGTATTTCTCAAAGCTGGCTTAAAACCTTTTGGAAATGACCCAACTGCAAGAATCAAGTGATGGGACGTCTTTAGGGGCATACAGTGGGCGTCGCTTTCAAATGGCCACTTCAGTCGCGCATTACGCGGCGTGAAGCTGCGTGAAACTTTAGTACCACTTTCAGCCACTGTGCGTCGCTCTGCCACTGTACATCACTCTGTCAGTAGCCTGACTGCCGCCCCTTCTGAAAAAGCAGGAGGCTACCGTTAAACATAATTGTTGCCGAGAGGAATCCCAGCCTACGAATTCAATAACAAAATAAATCATGCATAATTAAACATTACCTCGATTTAGGCTACTTGGGTATGGCTTAAGGCTTGACTACACGGTGGTAACGAAAATCGAAATCTGCTTTTGATAGCCTACCGGTGCCGCTCCACAAAACGAAAAAATATCTTAATTTGCTGTCTACATTATTGTCATTGTTGGGGGTAACGCAACTACGCAAATCAAAACAGTGTCTTGTGTGATAATTGAGCCAGTAGGCTAGAGAAATAACTGCTCAGAATTAATCTGTAGCCTTGGGTAGGCTTCTGCAGAAAACAATGTTATTGGCGATTTAATACTATCTAGCGACGTTTTTAACAGGCTAGACAACTATGACCCACGTTAATTTGCCCTACTTCTTGACTGCAATGTAGTCAATTGACTGCTTGACATGTAATTTTTATTTTTCTGTACAATAAACAAATTCATCTGCTTTATGCCGCATTCATATTTGGCTGACTTCTGCAGACGCGCCACTTTCCTCCCCATATTCCAAGATTAAGATAGTAGCCTATACAAAAAGTACTTCATACTATCATAAAATTCGTTAAAACGAATAGCTATTTGCAATTTGATAAAACACTGGTCCCCATTTTGCGAATGCGAGGAAGATATGAGCCTGTTGCATTTATTTAGATGTCCGAGTCACGCATAATGTTTGAAAACCACTTGCTCGTAATCACAATAATTTAACACACGACAGTTGGATAGCCTACTTCATGGGTTCCCAAAGTGGGGGTCGGGGTCGCGGGACGCCGAGGGGTGGGTCGCGAAATGATTTCCATAAATCAAATAAATTTGGGAAAAATAAAAGAGCTGTCACTTGACCGCACTTTTTAATTCCAAGACGCTTGCTGAGTTCTGGATTTCAGTCGAGAGGGAATATCCACAGCTATTCAAGGCCGCGATGGACGTACTGATGCCGTTTGGCTCCACATACCTGTGCGAAAAGACTTTCTCTGCAATGACATATAGTAAAAACAAATACAGATCGCGTGTAAATGTGAAAGATGATCTGTGGCCGTTTCCACAATTAAACCAAGAATGGACTTGCTGTGTTCCGCGCATAGCGCGCATCCATCTCATTAGATGAGATTAACGCTGAAACATAGTTGCCAAAATGTAAATTTGCGCAGCAACAATGTACATATGTTTACAACAGTTTGTGGATATTACCCTGACTGAGATATTCTTCTGTTAAAATGGAAATTAAAGTAATGTTTCAAAGTTAAGTTTGCACGACAGCAATAATGTGCACTCATGTTACATGGATATTATTTTTTGACTAAGGTATTCTGCTTTTATCATATAGTAAATTTCTGTATGTAAAATCATAACAGGCTGCTCTGTTCTTTTGTGTTGTCGTTAAGCCCGTGTTTGGATAAGCCTAGTGCGTATGGCCGGTGTGCACATTTTATGTTATTTTTTGAGTCACATCCAGGGATAGTGGGGGTCGCCAGTCTCTGGCACGGTTATTTTGGGGGTCGCGGGTTGAAAAGTTTGGGAACCCCTGGCCTACTTCATCATGTTCCCATGCCTACATTTTTGTGAGTAGCATAGAAATCGTTAAAAACAATAAAGTATGGCTCTCCGTTTGGGACATCGAAAACTTATATTTTTAATAGGGTAGACCACCGTCGGAGATGCTGACTTGCAAAGGCCTCGGGATTACATGTTATCTCCACTATCATCAGTCATCGGAGTGGGGAATGAAATAAAAGTTTGAGAGTTCTCTAGAATCTTTGACCAAGAGTGAGTGAGTCTTCGTTGCTATGGATGACGTTATTACTCATGCATGAGTTTTATGAATGCAAAGTTGTTCCCTCGCGATTGGAAGCTCCTGTTGCCGCATAGGCTACGCATTTCAAAACATCGCAACGTGAAATGCCACAAAAAGCTGTTTATGAATAAGTCTCAGTGAGTTAGGAGTCCTCTCGACTTCTTTTAAGCTGTCCCAGACTTAGGTGCTACTTTTAGGTCTAAAATGCTTTGTGAATTACTTTTAGTGAAAAAAATTAGGAGTCCTAAGGTTAGGAGTGACACGCCCATTATTTTTAGGAGTTGCTCCTAAATTCGCCAGTTAGGAGCTACTTTTAGCCTTAAAATTCTTTGTGAATACGGATAAAATAGCCTAGCCTAAATGAATGCCAACGTGAATCGGGTGGTCAGTTAATAGGCCTATATCGTGAAGATTTTTCTTGCCATCTAAGGCACGAGCACATCTGTGAGGCCAAGCCTCACCAAGTAGCCTGTTTGTTTACTTCTAACATTACATTTAATTAAACTGCTTATAGGCTATGCCGAAATAGTTTCAACATTTTGAATATTAGTGTCAGGTGAATTAGGAAATGTTCTCAAAGTAGCCTTATGGCTAAAAGCTGCTTGGGATCCCCCCCTGTCAAGCAATAAAACCATACAAACGCGCGGCCTGCACTCATTGTTTCAAAAGGAGTAATTTGGGCTTTGTTGGAACTGAAGAGCTGTGGACGGCATGCCCAATGAAAATAAATTAACGCAACTCAACACAACACAGACCCCGCTTCTCTTGCGTCAGTCACTGAAATGAACGAAACACAGAACCCGCTTCTCTCGCGGCAGTCACTGACAGTAGCCTAGAATAAATGCATGGGGGAAAAAACTTCCCCATGACAAAGACATCGTAAAACGTGAAAGTTAATATTTTGTCACTATAACATACATCTGTCCTTTGTCAAATGTGTTATGTTCCAAGTAGCCTAGTGCGTAATTCTGCTTCATAAAGTTGAACAAATACATTTGCTTATTTCACAGAAAAATATAAATATCCAGTTTAGGGTCTACAGTGCAGAGTTGGTAAGTTATGGTAGGCCAACTTGGAGTAAACATACAAACAGGGGAAATTCTTTCTCTAGTAGCTGAGTAGCCTGATGGTAGGCAGGTGCGCACGTAGACATAAGGCCGAACATGCAAGCGCCAATGAATCGTGCTCTCACGACAATCACGCCGTTAAAATCTTAAATAGGTTAACATCACTCTAAGTTCGCCTTCAAGCAAGGAAAACGATGATTTGAAGACATCTGTTTCGTTGGAAGGACAAGGGGGTAGCAACAGGGCAACACAGAGACAGGCCCGATGGCAGGGCTGTTATGAGAGTATTAAAATATGGGGTATTCTACGGGAAAACATAAAACGGCAAGACAGCGGGGAAAAGTTAAAATATGTGATAAACACGGAAAAAGTTGGCATGCATTGTTTCGGTTCCCGTGCACAGGGATTATTTGTATTATTATTAATCACATATGATTATTTGTGAAACTGTGCAAAGAGGTGCAACACATTTGAAAAGGAAGGACTGGTAGCTTTGCAAGCTCACGGGAAAGATTGATTTAAGAACGTTATCAGTGTGTGGCTGTGGCGCAAAGCAGCGTGGGCGGAAAACAGTGACAATTGGCAGGGGAGGGTCATGTCTTTTTTAACAATTCTGTCGAAGGGTCATTGAACAATTTCTAGCAGGCAAGGGAGGGTCATGCAACTTTTGACTGAAGCACTCAAAATTCCTCCGGTGGCCCCTTCAATAAATAACGAACAGTCCCTAGATTGCTGCTGGGCTATATGTCTTGGTTCATGTCTGTTAACAACTCATTGCTGTCAAACGCGTATCTCACGGTTGCATCCATTACAAACAAACATGCAATGTGAACGTCTGGGATTGGGCAGAGCACTAAATGCTCTACTGAATAAGCACAAAGTCAAACCTTTAAATGAAAAACACTCTTTAATAATCATATAAAAATAAACTGCTAATGAAGTAAACTTGACCATCAAATCGTTTATCGCCTGTAACTCTGTGTTAACAGGACGTAACAGGAAGGCATTTGGCTGAGCAACGGAGGTTAATATGCTCTACATTTTGTCCAAATGATGACGATCGTTACACCGGAATGTTTAATTTGTCCTGCGTTTCTTCTACGGCTGCAAACGGGATTCACTCGCAGTTAACCAAATGTTTCTTTATTAGGGCAGGGCAGGCATATTTCTGGCTATTAAATTATTTCTAAACCAGTCTGCTAAAGTCTGTATAGTGAAGTCTGTGTAGGGTTTTCCAGGCTCCATTTCTTTTTACGAGACACCCTGCTCACTTGAGACATCTGCCGGTTGTTTGGGTTGTTGCAGCGTCATTGCAGCGTCACTGGAAAAATACAAATTAAAGTTGCATGATACCGCGTGATCCCGCGCGGACCGCGAGGGAAGCTGGCCAAATCGAAGCACTGCCCACTGTAGTCTAGCTACTTTCTGAGAAGAATTGAGCGCTGGTCGAAATTAAGGGAGCGCCTTTGAAGAGGAAATGCGTTCAACACAGTGCACGGGGTTGGAGCCTATACATGAAACTTGCTGCTTTTTAAAAAAAAAATCACTGTAATCAGTAAACATTGAAATAACATTAGGCTACAGAATGAAATTGGGCGCATTTTCCATGGTTTTTGTAATATTTCATGGCATAGCATTTTCTGAGCAGAGCTTACAAATAGGTAGCCTACTGTAGGCCTATTTCTCTAGCCTAAATGTAAGCGATCTTTGGAGTAGAATAATTGATCCATCTTTTGAGCAAGTGTGCTACAATTGGCACCAATGTGTGCGTCTGGCTGTCTTGTTTCATTTAATACCTTTACCTCAAACATAGGAGCAGATATACCCATATGATAGTTCAGCTTCTGAAAAACAATGATGGTAAATTGTATCTCCTGCGATTATTTGCGCTATTATGCGCTAGTCTTGAATTACGTTAATTCTGATAGCCATAGCCTAGAGGAAAATAGATATCCAAAAGATGAATCTGATTTATTGAAAACAATACTTGGTGGATGATTTTCCACCATCTATGATGTAGGAAGTCTTTAAATAGGCTGACATAAAAACTGAGAGTGAATGTTCCCTCTTTGGATAAATGGATAAATCCTACTCCAAAGATCACCTAAATTTAGGCGAGAGAAATAGGCTATTTAATTGTAAGTTCTGCTCAGAAGTAGCCTGGTTCTAAAATACTATGCCATGAAATATGTTGGTATAATACAAATATGCTGTTTGACACCATGGAAAATGCGCCCAATTTGATTCTGTAATGATATTTCAATGTTAACTAATTACACAGTATTCTTTTTTTTTTTTTTTTTTTTGAGTTTTGTGTAGCACGCAATCTGCGCGACACTTGACATTTCAGTCTACCACGCAATGACTTCAAAATTGGCCTTTGACTGGACCGGATACAAGATAGCCAATGTCTGGTCAAGATATAGGATTATCCTGCATTGGCATTGCATGGAGGCAAAGTTGTCATTTTAATGTGCATCGTTATCATTCATCAAACATGAAACATTGATATCACTTATGAAGCAGTTGCTGAATATCATGTGGTGATTTTGTTTGATAATTTGTTATGATAAATGTAGCTTAGAAATGACGATGAACAATCAAATATAGAATGTCTTAACCTTTATTTTGGCATGCTATATTAATTAAAATACAATACAATAAAATACATGTTTAAATTTGGCCTTTGCCCAACATCAAACACAATATATTATTTCACCTTATAGTGGCGCTGGACCTTAATACAGCCCTAAAAACTGCTTAGCAGTAAAACACTTAAGTCAGCAGGAGAATAAACTTTTCATGAGAAACACCCAGATTTCAGGGTTGCTCCGCCTAGTACGCGCAACTGGCTCTATGGCGCGTCCGGGACTGAATCCACTCGCTGAATGAAAAGCGTGCAAGTCCTTATTTGAACTTCCTGTAAGCACCCCGGAGAATTCCACCCTTGAAGTAGAATTCTACGTGTAGACTAGGTTTCATATTCTAGTGACACTAAATGGCTCTTGAGTTTGGAATTATGTATTATGTGACGTCAATATAATCCACTTGCTCAGGACAATAATGGTTTTGGTCCAGACATCAAATAAAATAGGTTGGTAATTGACTAGCCACTAAAAGCCCTTTTACCTTCTCCATTAAAACATAAAATCAAAGCGGGAAAAACATCAAAGACATAAACAGGAATAAACAGGTTTAAACACACTTAACCTTTAACCTTTAACCATGACATCACATATACACAAAAACTTTCATCAAAGGAACAACATTAATCCATTAAATGCTTGACGCACTAATCCTTTAATCCTTATTTAGCCTATTCACCCCTTGCAGACACGTGATGACTCCATGCTGGACGGCAAAAAGATAGGAGATGGACGGCAAATTACATTATGTCAAAATGATTATGATGAACTGAACACCATTACTATAACATCTTTGTAGTTCAATGTATTGCTGTTTGGGGTCTGATAGTCAAAGAAAGATGCCAGTGGTGTTGTTAGATGAAATGGGTCATGATCGCAAATGTAAAGTTATTAAAACTGGTGGTAACAGCAAGGGGAGATAACGTTAGCGTTAGGCTACTGTAATTAACATTATGGTAAATGAACACCCATAAGTATTTATGGACTAAAATATTGCAAAGCGATTTGGTTACTTTATTTGTCTTGCTTTTATCAGTTGTAACATAGTCAAAACGTTAAGAATGTCATATCAGAACATGAAATAATAACTTAGCTGCCACACTTAGAAGCTAGCTATTCTAGCTAATGTTTATCGTAGTTCATAGTGCTAGGGCTAATGTAACTCGCCAGTTTGTACGTTGCCCAGCGAATAAACTTACTTCTTACATGTCTTAAGTTAAAGAATTGAAAGAAATAGGAAATAAAAAAAAACATTGAACGGTATTATCTGTTTACATTCAGATCTTGCCAAAGACTTTGCCTAAGTGCTTGTAATCTGCCGTCCTGTTCAGAGTCTATGGTTGCTAGAGCAACCGCTGTTCTTGCCGTCCACTAGGCTATTTTACTGTGGTGCGAACAAAACGTGACGTCACATGCAAGGGGTGAATTTCTTACTTAATCCACACCTGGGTGACCTTTGACATGACTTTTGACCTGAGCTGTCAAAATACTAAAATGAGAGATGTAATGTATAGTGGGGGTTATATCTCTCTAATGAATACAATTATGTGTGTTGTCTCCTCATGTTTTATTCTATTAATAAGTTGATCCATTTGGAATCTCAAAAGCCCCTTCTGTCCTCCGCCTGCTCCAGCACTCCATCTGGTCCAATCGGGCCGCTGGGCACTCCATCTGGTCTAATCGGGCCGCTGGCCCACTCCATCTGGTCTAATCGGGCCGCTGGGCACTCCATCTGGTCCAATCGGGCCGCTGGCCCACTCCATCTGGTCCAATCGGGCCGCTATGGATAATGTCCATACAGCAGGATCTGAGATTCTGTAATATAAAAAATGGCTGTGATTCACCTTCAAATCAATTTAATTGAGACACAATTATTATTATTATTATTATTATTATTATTATTATTATTATTATTATTATTGGTCAATTAAAATACTTAATAGTAAGTCTAGTCTGGAAGATGAGAGAGAGAGTGTGTGTGTGTGTGTGTATCCATTTAAGCTATAATTTACCTCCTTGTCTGAAGAATCAAAGATTCTCTTCCCTCTACGGACGTAACGTTCTACTTGAGAAGAATACACATAAACGGACTAATAAATCACCACCATACTTCGTCACTACTTACAGTAGTCACGCGGCACGGATTAAAAACATTGTAAGGAAAAACTGGTCGATCATTGAGAGTGATAGCCAATTACGAGAAGTGTTTCCTGAACCTCCAGTAATCTCATTCAGACGCGCGCCTACTTTTAGGGATAAGTTAATGCGCTCATACCTCCCACCTGAGCGAAAAGACTCCTGGCTCAAAAAACCTAAAGGTACTTTTAAATGTATGCATTGCCCCCATTGTGCCAATGTCAACCAATCCAAATGTTTTTTGGACGCAAGAACCAACAGAACATATGAATTAAGGAATTTTATTAATTGTAACACAACATTTGTAATTTATCGTTTGGCATGTCCTTGTGAGGAGGGGTTCTTTTATGTCGGCCGCACAAAAAGACGGTTAAGGGACCGTCTTGCTGAGCACAAATATGCCATCAGAGTGGTGAATAAAGATTACCCCATGGATACCCCAAGATTATGTGGCACTTTAACTAGTACCACAACAAGAACGACTCCTTTTTAACTATACAGGGCATTGAGCATGTCAGACCTTTGGCGAGGGGGGGCAATAGGTTACAGAGGTTGAACCAACGAGAGTTGTTCTGGATACATCGCCTGAATGCTATGGAATATCCTGGTCTAAATGAAGACATCGATTTCACTTGTTTTTTATAGTGATGTAGGCCTACTGATGTGAATGTCACTGTATATTTCTTTCATATAATTTTTTATTTTACATTTCTTTTCTTCTTTTTCTTTCTGCTGTATTAATGTGCAAAGGATCACCTGTTGTAGAATATCTACGTCTTTTCTGGTCATATGACCTCTTGACCCTATATAGGTGAGGCCTAAGTCCTCATTCACTTGTACATGCCCTGATGAAGACCAAGTGTGGTCGAAACATGTTGGCGTTTTAAACTATGGATTAGCCAGTAACAAATAAAGGCTTTTTAAATATATCTTCCTCAGTCACCGGTCCTGGAGTGCCTGGATTTGCTTTCCTTCTCATTCTCTTCCCTCTATTGTGTGGGAAGTCAGACTTGCTGCAGCCAGATTCTGAAGGGCCCTCACCACAGTCCTCGCTGTCCTGGGTGTCCATAATCCCACAGAGCACTTTTGAGGCCTGTACAGCAGACTTTTCACGTTGCACCAGCCTGTAGGACATAAAAATACATGTAATGTTTTGTTACATTTTGTTGTTATGTAGACAATGTCATTACTGATCTACCCTTTTATTTCTCAACTAACCTGTAGCACTTAGCCGCAGTTGCCAGACGGTGGCACATTAGGTCGGACAGATTCGCAGACTGGTCCGGGCACTTCTCGTGGACTTGTGTTACGGCAGTTTTCCGCATTAAAGTGCAAGTGATCGCACCTGGGAGCCCTGCTTTCGTCCAGGCAGACTGGACAGCCTTACAGACTTGTGAGCTCTCCAGTGCCTTGCCTTGCCAGGAAAGAAATACTTCCTCTGACTGTGGCTGGATTTGTGGCCGCATGATGTTTAAAAAGCTTCTCATCCACTTCTTGATATCTGGCGAGATGACTACTTTCGCTGGGCCAGCGATATGAGCGGTCTTGTGCTCTTTCACCGAGATGACCGTCACTCCCTCTAGATCTTTACAGGATGCGACCTCTTTTATTGTCATGTTTGAAATAACTCCAGTACGGTTTGTATTAATTAAGATTATGCTCGCCATGATGAAGTCTCTTGTTAGAACAAATTCTCGTTGCTGCAGTGGCCCCTCTCTGTCAACTTCGTCAATACACTCTAAAATTCTCATAGCCTCTAAGGCTGCTTTGCTTTCTTTGAACTGCTGAATCTCCCTTGGAGAGATGAGGAGATTAAAATCTTCATCCATCTTTTGTAGGATGCGCTTTTGGTTGGCCTTCCCGTAAGAGGCAATCCACCTACTCAAGATGTCCTGAAGTTCTTTAAACCTCTATTGATCAGTTGTGTTGGCATACATGAAGAAAAGAAATGTAGTGCTTAATGCTTGCCACATATGATCTAATTGTTCCGGGCAAAAACTTTTGATGAATACAGTAACCTTCTATGAAGGTTTCTCTGATGCCCTCTTTGGTCAATGGAGCAGCTTGTGTAACTGTATTCACTTGCTTGGCATGTTGGTTCGCAGATCGTTTGGCTTTAGAGCCGCCATCAGAAGACGCAAGCCATGTGGCAAATGCCACGAGGTTCGGGGGTAAGGGACTTCGGCGGCTGGAGGTGGTATTGGATGCATCGTGCATTATTCGCATGTGCTGAGGCAGTCTTTTAACAACCCTTCCGCATCCATGGACTGGACATCTTTTCAATTTATGTCTGTTCTTTGACGAAAGTCCACTTCTTAGTTGAAATTGTTGTACTGCGTTTTAGGCACTTTTACCGGTCCATTTGTGGACCGTCCTGAGATGCCGTGGCAGGTGGGTGACCACCGCAGTACATCCTTCGACAGGGCATTCCTTCTTCTTCCTCTATCCCTCTGTCATTGTGACTTCCTCTACCACTTCTTTAAGTGGAATGGTTTTCTTGTGGGGGTTTACCACTTCCTCTTCTGAGGATTCTTCACTCGAAGAAGTTGGGGAGTAAAGAGACTTGCTGCCATCAAAACTTAAATCTGATGAGGAATCCATCTGTGAAATGACCATAGTGACATAGAGTATGTGACATTGACAATTTCAATTTACATTTACATTACTTACATTTACAAGCACGGTTAATGTAGCAAAAGCTATCACTATGTAAAAAGGGGGGGGTGTACCATGACTTTGCTGAATGAAAGGCCCAAGAGTACTTACTTTAACTGACTGAGTTACATTACATTACATTACATTACATTTAGCAGACACTTCTTAGGCTACAACAGTTAAATACAAGGATAGGCCGCAAGGAAATTGTATTGTCTCCTGCATGCAGATAAAAGTGGGTACACCCTTTTTGGAGGATACTGAAGTTAAAGGTGATGGATTGGACATGTATCTAAACAAGTTTGAGCACATATGGCACATCCTAAGGCGGAAAGTAGAGGAAAGCAAGGTGTTTTAACATCCCCCTGAAGGACTGGGAGAAGATTGCAGTAAAAAACAGTCCATTTCAAGCCTATACAGGTTAAGGCAGTGCATAATAATGGCGTTCACACAAAATACTGACAGTTTGGGCATAATTAAGACGTATTTTCTGTGGGATGTTTCAACATTAATGGCAGTATTTTTTATTGTTATTCTGCTGTTACACGCTGTATACTGACTCATTTAAGTTAGGCTATATAGAAATGTTCCATTTGTAGTGTTGGCGGGTGAAGAGGTGGTAAACTTGTCCAAGGAAGAAACCGTGGGCAGACCCAGTTCTCAAGGGCCAACTCAACAACAAACTTTAATATCTAGATGGGATTGTCCCGACTTCTTTTTTAAACATGTAGGGGTGTGTTTCCACACACCGAAATTTCGCGTCGCTCTCATTGAGGTTGAATGGAGATGAAATTCGCCCGGTTGGGCTAAATGAGAACGAATCGCCGAGGCAGGCAAAACAAAGTTGGTGATAGTATAACTTTATTTAAATGAGGACCATTCGAGAATCAATCAGGTCCGCGTGTTTGTGTTTGTAGGCGGGAGTTACAAAAAAGTCTGACCAAGATGGCGGAGACTACCTGAGCTGTAACACGAAAATTTGTATGTGATTAAAATGTTTCTACACGAACATTGGCACTTGTATCAACACAAATTGTGGTTTATATGCCACACTAACTTAGTCAGAGCACATACACCACTAAATAGACCACTATATATGTTAGTTTAAACACTCAAACTTTTTAGCTAGCTGACAGGCGAAATGCTAGTATTTTCGGACATTGGATTGCATTGTAAACCTAGCTAGACAGCTAGGTTACATGTTGCAACACAGGTATGAAATATATTATGTCTTATTGACGTTGTTTCTATAAACATGAATTGTTGTTTATAAGCAACATCAACTTAGTCGAGGCATAAAGACCCCTGGATATCTTCATTAAGTACTTAAACGTGTGAACTAGCTGATTAGCCCAATTAGCTTGCTTGCCACCACTGGCTAGACACTGCAGTCAAAAGGTTAGCGGTTTGGCCGCCACGCCCCCGAGGCGAAATTTCGCTGGCCGAAAATCGCGAGGTGTTTCACTGTGTGGAAACCCACTGTAACTATAGGCCTATATGTGTTTGCGAGTACGATCGCTGAGTTGTCTTGAACGCAGCCTCTACTGAACCATCCAATCACCATAGACCTATCATACTGTGAGGGACGTGATTGGCGCAGAGCCATAGAGAGGCTCTGGATCATGGTCAACGGTCATCCGTGTGGGAGGGTCTTAAATCTAAATACCTCAGCACAGATCTGCCATGTGGAGAGAGGCTGAATGGGAGATCGCAGCGGAGATACCATGCAAAGATTGAAGGCTAGATAGGTAGCTGCTAGTAAGTTTATGAAGGAGGACGTGGGGCAATTTAAATGCCATAATGCCGATGACTTATACGTAGCCTATTATTAAATTGTGACTGTGCTAATCTAACCTTGCTGTCAGTCACGGCCACTTTTGAAGTCTAGGTCTGTGATGGGTAGGCTAATAGCCTAATGTCTGACTAGTGGGTTGGCTATAATATCCAGTACAAACCCAGGATTTTTAAGTGGATTTACACGGCATATAGGCTACCAACATATTACATAGTATAGTAATAATACTTTTTTTTCAAGTAATTTGAATATTGTATTTGAAAGGGGAGGCAAAGAAAATACACTTGGTGGAGTATTATATTTTTTAAAGTCACTTAATTGTTCTAAAAAAACGTTCAAATGTGTCAATAACGTCATTCATTAGCACAATGCTAGCGTGTTATGGGCAACAATGACCCAACCTGTAAGAAATCAAAAGGACATAAGTACTCGTTCATTTAACTTATATATATCAAAATATATCAAAGCACCTTTTGCGTTTGAATGTAGCACGAAAAAATGTTTAAACAGCTGGACAAATGATTTAGCTAATTGATTATATAACCTGTACACCAGCAATTGTTGAACATTTACCTGTACAAGTACATTGACAGTAGCCCAGCCTAACAGCATGTTGTAGGCCTGCTGTAGAAATTTCACTTAAATTGCAACCGCAACATGCCTGCTTGCCAACGTTCAAACGACAACGAAAAAGATAATAAAACAACAAGAGGGTTGAGTCTGAATGACACTGAGTTTTTAGACACTGAGTTTTTGTAGTTAAGAAATATTTTCGAATAAAAAAAATGGTCATTCTTCAATCTACTTCACTGACGCCTATGGAAAAGGCTTAACGTCCCCAAACAACGATCAATGATCATCAAATTTCTCTCTCATTGCTCCTCATAACCATCTATAAAAAAGTGTTTTTTTTTTTTCTTTTTGAGCACATCCGAATCCCAGGACATAACGACTGGACCTTATAATAGGCTCGAGATATAATTCCAAAGGGGCAGATAGGGGCCACTGCATTTAAAACTTAAAAGATGAAGCTTTCGAACTTTGAAATTGCGATCAGTGACTGGCATCGGGCGAACGAAGCTTTTTTCAAGTTGAACAGGCTATTAAAAACTATTTGCGCACCTCATGTCACAGGAGAGACTGGGCTCTCCCTTCTATGAAAAAGGCGTTACGCTACCTGCAAACTGGCCTATGATTTCATTGCTGAGTTTATGGCAAAAGCAAGAAAATGTTTTTTTTTTCCTGAGTCAGGATATGGCTAATCAGTGTCATTTATTTGTCCAATGTTAGCCTATAGATACAGACCAGTACATCTTATCAATAGTTTGAATGTCGTGTGTGTTTCTGCTCATTGACAAATACCGTTCAGCACAATGATTCATGCCCAATTAATTCCCCTGTTAAAGTGTTAGCCTTTGTTACACTATTTGGTTTCGTGGATGTAGCCTATGATAAACACAATATGTGACTCAGCTAATGTTATAGGCTATACAATTGAATTTCCCCTCTTAAAGGCAAGCTGGTGTAGCTTATTAGACTAGGCTACTATTAAAATACACCGACGTAGCCTTGGTTATGTGTAAAAAAGCTATCATGATTTCATGCACGGAAGTGAATAGGGCCTTGCATCTGTCAAGTTCAGACAGGGCCTCGCATCCCCTTTGCGACGGCCCTGCAGCTCCTCCTAAGACAGCGAGGAAAAAGTTAAAATATCGCGATAAACCCGGAAAAGTTGACAGGTTTGTTTTAGGTCCCGTGATTATTTGTGAAATTGTGCAAAATGACAGCCTTTTCAAGGCATTTCAAGGAAGGAGTCGTAGCATGCAAGCTCCCAAATTGACCCAGTAGCCTAAGGCATCAATAAATTGTTGGGACTGGGGAGGGTCATGCGTTTTTTCTCAATCACTTTGGAGGGTCATAGAAAAAATTCTTGCTGGCGAGGGAGGGTCACGTCTTTTTTGACTAACGCTCCCAAAACTCCTCCGGTAGCCCCTTAATTAAATAAATAACGAACAGTCCCTAATTGATTAATAGCCTAGGCCTACACCAGCAATTGTTGAACATTGACCTGTGCAGGACATTGACAGTAGCCCAGCCTAACAAGCAAATGTTGCAAAATACATCAAAAGACGCAATTAATCAGAAATAAATAATGTAATCTGCATCGCTTTATTTAACAAACTGCAAGCAACAAGAGCATTGAGTTCGCTGTAAGGCCAAACCCAAGAGCAAAGCCTATCTGTTAAGGCAGTCGATAGGGCTATATAACGAGCTGTGTGCCTGGAAGACGATAGATGGCGGCTCTGGTCATCCCATACCCTCCCCCACTTCCTGTAGCCTACCATTATGAAGGCCTGTAGCCTAAAACGACTTCGTTGCCGTTTTGTGACATTAAGCTTTTTTCACGTTAAGCCCCCTCCCCATCCCCTTCTTTCACAAGCAGTGGGGAGCTGGGCACAAAGTAACACTTTTGGTAGACAAAGGAGGGTTCTCCGCGCTTCTGTCGTTTGGCCACAATCCGTTGCAACCAGGCCAGGACAGATATTTTAGAGAGAGGAGCGCCGGTGCAGCTCAGATGTCTTCTTAATTTTCTTTATTCTTCAGTAAAGGTGCAGAACATTATTAAACTTTGACTAACATTTTTGATGTGTCGATGTTTTTGACTAACGAACATCGAACGTTAGTCAAAGTTTAAAAATGTTCTGCACCTTTTACTAAAGAATAAAGAAAATTAAGAAGACATCTGAGCTGCACCGCGCATCTCTCTTCTCTCTAACACTTTTGGCTTTGGCTAAATATTTCCTAAAATCATTTGAGTTTCACTAGTCACATGTTTTAACAAGCAACACTTGTTATTGAACTAATAACAGGCGTGTGTCGAAAATTTACTTTATTTTCCATACAGAAATAACATATGCAGAGTCTAACCAAGGTCAATCTTGCCAAAAAAAGCCCTCAAACCTGAAAACACATGAGGCAAAGTGCAAAACATCACAAAACTAACTAAATTAACACGCATATTTTTGTATTGCAATCATTGTAGCCCACAGTTGTAACAATGCCAGAACAGTCGTTTTACTCCCGGATGCGCTCATTATAAAGAACGTTTAACGTGTCCCAAAAACAGCTATCAATTAATCACCAAACGTCTTATAAACAAGTATTGCCAGGGCAACACCTTGCAAAAATGATAACAATAGGCCTAGGCCTTTATATGGCTCTGCTCCTGCCTAGATTCGAACTCAGAACTACCTGAAAGTTGCAGACCTGTTCTGGAAATACGTGCCCAATACCCATTCGACCGTCAGACAACGCTATCTGCTTCGAGTAGGCCTATTGGGTAGGACTGTAGCCTACACTGGTTGCTGTGGCACAGTCTTGAGTGACCGAATTCGTTTTTCTTTGTCATATGAATGCTGTCATTTTGTTAACATTACTGTTAAGGAGATGCTGTAGGCAAAGTCTATATTTCAACCTCGTTAGTGTAGTAAAACAAATCAGAACTATTCACAAGGTTTCTGGGCAGCATATTTATGTTCTGTTAGCAAGCGAACTTCTCATACCGACAAAGTAGCCTACTGCCAGCTGACGAAGCTCTCATTTTAAAACATTACTGAGAGACAGACACTGTACAATCAAGAAATCTTGCCACTGAATCCAAAACTATGTTTAACATTATGTACAAGGCTTAGGCTACAGTGGACTAGCATGTTGCAGGGGCTGCTAAAACACAGAGAAACGCACTGAAAATTCGGCCAATCACAGCCCTTGCTGTCGAATCGCCGTCTGGTTCGACCGTGGAACTCCCACAGCGGACTATGCTGCCCCAAGCGGCTGCAGTTGTACCCATTTCACCATTCACCATGATCGTGAATGAAGTGTCAATTTTTAACTGGGACCCACTGTATAACCCATGTTGAAGTTATACAAACTACAATCAAATCTGAGATTTGTCAATGACAATCAGGTGAAAGAGACAAATTTAGCCGTCTAGCTCCATTGACTCCCATTCATTCTGCACTCATGGCGATCGCCCCCAGTGGAACTCTGGTGGAACTGCATCCAAAATTCGGTACAATGGGACTTAATCAAAGTCAAAGTCAAAGTCAAAGTCAGCTTTATTGTCAATTTCTTCACATGTTCCAGACATACAAAGAGATCGAAATTACGTTTCTCACTATCCCACGGTGAAGACAAGACATATTTGACCAATTTTAAGTCCGCAGACAAACATAACATTCAAGTAAACAAAAAAAGTAAGTAAATAAGTAAATAAGAGGGCACATATAATAATGAAAAAATAAGAGCAGCAAAATTTTGTCCAAATTGTGCATAGACAGTCAATAAAATACTAGTGCAAATACTGTAAAATACTATAAAATACTGTTTGACCTAAGTAATAAAGAAAGTGGCATAGTGGTGCAAGTTATGTAAAGAGCAGCAGAAGTGTTGTGTTTTCAGGACAACAACACAAGTTGTAAAGTGTACAAGTGTGCAAGTGTTCAAGTGTGCAGGTGGAGTAGTGCAGGCGGCCATTGTGGGTCCAATGTCCAGGATGTTATGTAGCTGAGGGTGGAGGGGGGAGAGGAGGGAGAGAGTTCAGCATCCTTACAGCTTGGTGTATGAAGCTGTTGGTGAGTCTCGTAGTGCGGGAGCGCAGGCTTCTGTACCTCTTCCCAGAGGGCAGTAGATCAAACAGATTGTGAGCGGGGTGACTTGCATCACTCACAATTTTGGTCGCCTTGCGGGTGAGGTGGGCCAGGCCAGGAGTGGCCAGGCTCTCCGTAGACGGGCTCTGCTATTAGGCTAGCTATACAATCCGTAGACGGGCTCTGCTATTAGGCTAGCTATACAATGTTTACTCAGCTTGTTATCTCGTCTCATTCTTGTCTCCAACTTGCAGAATGAATAAAATTATTTTCTTTAAAAATAACAGCCCAAACATGACAGGTGTCAAACCTATCAAATTGCATTATTATTTTGACTGACCAGTCACGTAGCCTATGCCCTGCAAATGACACACCTGCAAACACGGCCCAACTGGGTTTGAGTGAACTTTCAAAAGTATCAGTGTGTGTGGCATTTATGTAACTCAAGATCTGTAGACTACTGGGAGATCACGGACACCCAACCTGAGGGTGAGAGGAATTTTTAAAAGCCCATAGCCTGTGCACGGCCAGGAGTAGGCTATAGGACCAACTGGGTTTGAGTGAACTTTCAAAAGTATCAGTGTGTGTGGCATTTATTTAACTCAAGATTTGGGGATAGATAAATTCCGCCTCTCAGAAGTTGGGTTGTACGGTAGCTTGGGTTGTACTATCTCGTATGATCTTATAGTCGCAAAACCCAGGATAGGAAATAGGCTACTGTTTTGACACTTGAGAGCAAAAATAAAAAAAAGTGATTTAAGGTAAAACAAAGCTTCGACCATAAAAGTTGACAATGTATTCGACTTTTGATAGTCGAATACATTGAATAAGTGAACTAATCGCGGCAGCACTAATGCAGCCTTGCTTACTGATAAAGCCTCGGATACGACCTGCCTGCTTGGCTAACTGTATCCCTCACAAGGTGTGTCAGACTGGGGGAGGGAGAGAAGTTAAGAAAATGTGTTTAGTTTCACAGTGTGCTGTGCTTGCAGGGGGGTCAGTGTCTGTATAGAGAAGGGCCAACTAAAGATGCAGAAGAGCTACTGTAACTGCTAATGAAGAGTGGAGTTGAGCTGGAATGAAGAGTTCTGTTGTGGGGACAGGCTGTAGCTGGCTGAGAGAGAGAGAATATAGACGCCATATGATCATATAATCTCCTGTTGATGTATAAACAAAATGTTTAAAAATGCGTGTGCGTGTTTCTGTGTGTGTGTTGACGGTATTGTGTGTGTGTGTGTTGACGGTATTTTGTGTGTGTGTGTGTGTTGACGGTATTGTGTGTGTGTGTGCGTGCGTGTGTGTGTGTGTGTGTGTCTTTATCTTTGTGTGTGTTGACGGTATTGTGTGTGTGTGTGCGTGTGTCTGTGTGTGTGTTGACGGTATTGTGTGTGTGCGTGCATGTGTCTGTGTGTGTTAATGTATTTATGTATGTACTGTATACATAGAGAATACATGATTGCAATGTGATTGATGGTGACGTAACTCATTTTAAGACTGACAGTTTAAAACTACGGTCATAAATCTGTGTTATATGCAGTGTGTCTCTATATGTGTGTGCATGCGTACGTGAGTGTGTGTGTGTGTGTGTGTGTGTGTGTAAAGTTGTTATAGTCTTTGTGCCTGTGTGGTATAAATGTGTGTGTGGATGTTGTGTCTGAGTGTGTGTTGTTTGTGTGTGTGTTTGTGTTTGTGTTATGGTGTTATGTGTGTGTTTTTAATCTTTTGATGGTGTGTGTGTGTCTGTGTGTGTGTGTGTGTGTGTGTTCGTTTGTGTGTGTGTGTTCGTTTGTGTGTGTGTGTGTGTGTGTGTGTGTGTGTGTGTAGGTGTTCCAGTTGGTTCTTCCTGCAGAAGTGAAGCCAGACAGCAGCACTGCCCAGAGATCCCAGACTACTGGACACCTACTGATCACCATGCCCCTGGTAATACACGCACGCACGCACACACACACACACACACACACAGACACACAGAACACACACACACACACACACCTCACACAAACACACACTCACTCACTCACTCACTCACTCACTCACACACACACACACACACTCAGACACACATACACTCACACACACACACTCGCACATAGGGCTGGGACGGTATGGATGTTTTCTTACCGCGGTTAGTAAGCAAGAAATTACCGCGGTTTCACGGTATTCCCCCCCCCCCCAAAAAAATGGATTATGAATTTTGTGCCGCCATCACAGCCAGTTAAACTTACACAGCCAGCCGCAGCAACTTCAAAGACCACTGGGCCAATTACCAGTTTATCAACAAAGCTATCACGATTTTAGAACTTTTACATTCATGACGCTTATGCGAAAGTTACAACAGTGGGCTACTGTACGTTTTGAGGGCTGCCTCAGGTTGTAACAAAGGTAGGCTACTGTAGGTCCGAGGCTAGCCAGACCTACATGTCGCTGTTAAATTCTTAACAAACTAGAACATATTTTTTTAATTATTTCATGAACTAAACATGTATGACTCCTTTCTGGCCAAATTTCACAGCTTTCACATTTAACAGCTTTATGTAAATCTAGTTTAAAATGGAGAGAATAGAAAAGTTTTACGATTGTGCCAGTTCTCCCCTACTCTCGCATAGTAAACAAATGAAATGTTGGAATATTGCGCTCCCCAACACAAACACGAAAAGTCGGGTTTGCTTCATCTTTTGATGATAAGTTTTGTTTTAAAAACGGAGGGTTAGCGTAACTGTGGTTCTCTGAGTATCAATGTCATAAGATGCTTCATCACATTACACATCATGACATTACATAGGCCTACTAGCCTACGTGCACACATATACAGGCTAGGGGGATTGGACTTCATGCTAGCCACCTGCAGACGTCTAAGCTAACTGCATAACGTGATTATCTCTGAGATTCTGCTACATTTTTTTAACCCGTAATTGGTGCATGGTTGAAAACGTCGAAGTCGAATCCCCCAAATGTTTCACAATTTTTTTTTTTGTTTGCGGTGATGGCGGTGACGAGCTCAGACCCGCGGTAGCGTGACCGCGGTTACCTTCCCAGCCCTACTCACACTCACGCACACACACACACACTCACACACACTCACACACATGTTAATGCTTTTATTTGGATCTTAACACAGGGGAAGATTTACAGATCTATCTG
>NC_063207.1:620403-627903 GCF_017589495.1 Alosa alosa | reverse complement strand
GCACGTTAGCAGCGGTTAGCCAACTATGCTACGTTAGTTGTCTAGCTATCTTAAGTCTCCTCCAAGTGACAATCATATTATACACAATGCTGGCAGTGCTGAGAACAATAAACATCCTTGTTTATCTTACTTACATTGAGTAGATGTGGCTTAATCTACAGATGTGGTGGTGGACCACTGTTATGGTTTGCTAAGGAGTAAGTTAACCCCTTGCTTAAAATAGGGGAGAGCTGGGAGGATAGAATTTAATCTAATTTAACATAATTACAGAAAGCATAATCAAGATTGAAAGCCATTGTTCTGTGTATCTGTGTTGCCTTAATCCCACACATGTCGTTTGACTGTGTTTTTCAACTCACATCACTATAAAATCCCATAATGGAAAAACACTTCTGTAGTGGTTAAGGAGCTGGGCTAGCGTGCAGTGGTAGTGTAGTGGAGCTGGGCTAGCGTGCAGTAATGTAGTGGTTAAGGAGCTGGGCTAGCGTGCAGTAGTGTAGTGTAGTGATAAGTGATATTCATTGATAACTGATATCCATTGATAAGTGATATCAATTGATAACTGATATCCATTGATAACTGATATCGATAACTGATATCCATTGGTAAATGATATCAATAACGGATATTCATTGATAAGTGATATCCATTGATAAGTGATATCGATAAGTGATATCCATTGATAAGTGATATCGATAATTGATATCCATTGATAATTGAAATCCATTGATAAGTGATATCGATAACTGATATATCCATTGATAATTGAAATCCATTGATAAGTGATATCCATTAACTAGAAATGCAATTCCAAGGAATTACCAGTGCATGAAAATGCTAAAGTTGTGATGTAAAATATCATGTATAGTTAAAATAGATAATACAGAGATGGTTACTACGGTGATGCTAGGATAGACATGGTGGCTGCATAGCTTAATAAAAGTTGATAGTTTAAAAGTAGACTGTTTAGTAGTTGTTGATAGCCAGTAGATAGTTTAAAAGTTGTTGATAGACAGCTAGTTTAATAGATAGTTTAAAAGTAGACAGTTTAAAAGTTGAAGGTAAATAGTTTAAAAGTTGTTGACAGACTGGAAGTTTAATGAATGTTGATATTCAAATAGTTTAATGGCTGTGTATAGGTAGATATTTGACGATAACTGAAAGTTGGAATGGCTCTGTTTGCTAGCAGTTATGCTAAGATTTGTAATTCTGCTAACCATGCTACTTAGCTAATGTTTTATAGTAGTGCTAGCAATGCTAACATGCTAACCATGTTACTTAGCTAACTTAACTAACATTTTCTAGCAGTTTTGCTAAACATTTTCTAGCAGTTTTGTTAAACATGCTAACTATGCTAGCAATGTTAACATGCTAACTATGTTAACCATGTGACTTAGTTAACCAAGCTTATCATTTTTAGTAGTTATGCTAACTATGCTAACTAGCATGCTAACCATGTTACTTAGCTAACTTAGCTAATCATTTTTAGTAGTTATGCTAACTATGCTAACTAGCATGCTAACATGCTAGCGTGCTAACTACGCTAACCATGTTACTTAGCTAACTTAGCTAATCATTTTTAGCAGTTATGCTAACTATGCTAACTAGCATGCTAACAATGTTAACTTTGCTAACCATGCTAACTAGCTACAGTGGGTAGGAGTCATAGTTGATGAAAAGTGTTGACAGTTGATGACAAGTTAAAAGTTGTTGATAGACAGCTAGTTTAATAGATAGATAGTTTAATGATAGTTTAAAAGTAGACCGTTTAAAAGTTGAATGTAAAAAGTTCAGTAGTTTAATGGGTTACATTGTTTAACAGTGGATTATTGTAGTGAGGACTTTTATTTTGAAACAGTTTTGGGCAGAGGAAACAGTTGAATAGGATGTGTAGTCTTAATTGACCCAGATTGTATGCTTAAAGCCTGAGGCTGCAGGTGGCCTGAACACCTGCCATAGGATTCTAATTGCTTAACGGCCGTATTATGGGGATTTTTAAAAAGTTTTTCTTTAATAGTTTAAAAAGTATAAAAGTTGAAAAGACATAGCAGCTTGGTCCGTTTGAAGACCTACGTTACAAAGTTTGAACGAAGTTTCTAAGTTAAACTGTTCAAGAGAAATTGCGTGCGGAAAAAGTGGTAAGCGGAAGAAGAAGTTGTTGAAGTTGCCTAGGAAGAACAGTACAGTGCATTTGCATGCACTGTAATAACTGATATAGTATAGTAGTATAGTATAGTATAGTATAGTAGTATAGTATATATACTCTTTTGATCACGTGAGGGAAATTTGGTCTCTGCATTTATCCCAATCTGTGAATTAGTGAAACACACACAGCACACAGTGTACACACAGTGAGGTGAAGCACACACTAATCCCGGCGCAATGAGCTGCCTGCATCAACAGCGGCGCTCAGGGAGCAGTGAGGGGTTAGGTGCCCTGCTCAAGGGACCTTCAGCTGTGCCTACAGGTCGGTGTTCGAACCGGCAACCCTCCGGTTACAGGTCCGAAGTGCTAACCAGTAGGCCACGGCTGCCCAAAATCAATTGATAACTGATATCCATTAACAACTGATATCCATTGATAAGTGATATCAATTGATAACTGATATCCATTGATAATTGATATCCATTGATAAGTGTGTATCCATTAATAACTGATATCCATTGATAAGTGATATCCATTGATAATTGATATCCATTGATAAGTGCATATCCATTAATAACTGATATCCATTGATAATTGATATCCATTGATAACTGCATATCCATTAATAACTGATATCCATTGATAAGTGATATCCATTGATAACTGATATCGATAACTGATATCCATTAATAACTGATATCCATTGATAAGTGATATCCATTGATAACTGATATCCATTGATAACTGATATCCATTGATAAGTGATTGAGAGGCTGCAAGGGCTCAACATGCTAATAACTGAAATGGGTCATCACCTGTGACTAAGGGTGTGAAAAGGCGATCCGATTCACATCTAGATACATGGGCACGATTCACATCTAGATACATGGGCACGATTCACATCACATCTAGATACATGGGCACGATTTGCATCTAGATACATGGGCACGATTCACATCACATCTAGATACATGGGCACGATTCACATCTAGATACATGGGCACGATTCACATCACATCTAGATACATGGGCACGATTCACATCTAGATACATGGGCACGATTCACATCACATCTAGATACATGGGCACGATTCACATCTAGATACATGGGCACCATTCGCATCTAGATACATGAGCACGATTCACATACATGGGCAGGATTTGCATCTATATACATAGGCAAGATTCGATACAAGAAAAGATACATGTTCATAAAAAAACGATTCAGTACGATTTGATTCGATGCAATTCGATGCAGTTCAAAAATTGAAGGCATTCTGAAAATCATTCTGTATGTGTGTGTGTGTCTGTGTGGTTAAGAGGCTGGGCTAGCATGCAGTTGCCTGATTCAATATCTTTTCATCATTGTGCCCTTGAGCAAGGCACTTAACTCCTAGTTGCTCAGAGCAGGGGTTCCCAAACTTTTCCACGACAAGGCCCCCCAAATACCACTAGGTTCTGACAAGGACCCCCTTGATGTGTTATTAAACCCATCGACAATACTACGGCAAATGTAAAAATACATTAAGCTAATCCTAATAATTATTTTAGCCACAACCACATCGCGATGGAGCATACAGTGTGTAAAAATTGTATTTGGGGCTTTCTGCTATATGAGAGCTATCACTCTACTATTATTCCCAGTCATTATCATGGGAAATATAATGTTCAGATATGCGTCACATTATTATAATGGAATTGTATAACAACCCTCATAGTAATAGGTATATTTTACATTTTTCAGATGTATTTATTTGTTGCTTTTATTTGTCCTTGTTGCTGAGGCCCCCCTGGCACCCCCTCGCGGCCCCCCAGGGGGCCCCGGCCCCCACTTTGAAAACAACTGGCTCAGAGGACAGTGGCCCTTGTAAAATAATTGACACATGTGAGTCGCTTTGGATGAGACGTCTGCTAAGTGAAACGTGTAAATATGCGATGATCAGACATGGCACACACATACAGAATAATCATACAGACATTTTTACATTGGATCACTCATTCACACACACACACACACACACACACAGTGCTGGTTCAGACCTCCATGGGGGCCTGAGCAAAATCCTGCTAAGGGGCCCTCCTACCTGAACTCTGAGGCCCAAAATGTAACCATTTTTTTTTGCTGAACTGCTACTTTCATCTGGAGCACCAGTGGCGCTGGAAGAGCGGGGGCAGGGCATGCGTCCGCACCAGGACACCATGGCAACGGTGTTCAGAGCATGCGTCCGCACCAGGACACCATGGCAACGGTGTTCAGAGCATGCGTCCGCACCAGGACACCATGGCAACGGTGTTCAGAGCATGCGTCCGCACCAGGACACTTGTGATTCTCCGTGTAGAGAGCCATGGCAACGGTGTAGAGAACCATGGCAACGGTGTGCAGAGCATGCGTCCGCACCAGGACACTTGTCATTCTCCGTGTAGAGGATACAAGGATACAAGGATACAAGGAAGTTTATTGTCACATGCATATAGTTACTGGAAGTAAGAAATGCAGTGAAATTATGTCTGGTGTCAGCCTATTTGTGCATTAATGGGGAAGGGGGGGGGGTAAAAAGTGCAGTAGAAGAGGGGTTTAGAGAGTAGTAGAGATAGCCATGGCTACACTGGCCAGGCAACAGTGTGCAGAGCATGCGTTCTCTATGATCTGCAGGGTTAGGGCCTCCTCGACGAGGAGATTGCTGGATCATTTGCGCTACATTTGAATGCTATTATGGAACCGTGGACTGAAAGAAACAATGAACTAAACATTTTCCAGATTAGGAAATATTTCTTAATTTAGTGTTGTGGTATACAATTCATTTTTTATTTTATTTTATTTGAGCGTACAGTTCTGTCATTAACCTAATCTAGGCTATGTCTTTTACATTTCCATATACTTATACTTAGTTCTGTAATTAACCTAATCTAGGCTATGTCTGTGTGTGTGTGTCTTTTACATTTCCTTACAAAATAGATATTGTAGCGTAGGCCTATCATGCATTAACACACACACACACCAGTGGCGCAACAAACCAATGGTGGGCCCAGGTGCGAGAGCGCTACGCGGGCCCCATACTGACGAACTTTGGCCCAGGATGAATTAGCTCTGATACATGCCATACACATTAAGGGTGACTTCAATTGTTTATGCAAAGGGCCTGAGGCACCGAAGTAGTTTAGTAGTTACAGATTACAGTTTTCAAATAAAAAACACACGACTACATATCCATTACATTAAAAAATATTAAAAATTAAAAACATTAAAAAATAATTTTATTAACTGCCTGCAGGCCAGGGTAATCTAATATTACTGCATTAACATCAACTCGCATGGAATTATGGAAACACTCAATGCGCCTCTTCAACCCTTTGCTGAAACTGCAAGCGTAGATTGCTTGCTTATGAACTCGCACTGTGCAGAAACAAAACTTAATGTAGCCTAACTTATTTAACCATCCAGAAACCAAATAAAATCATTTATATGCATACAATCCCCAATATGCGTGAATTAGGCCATTAGAAGAAGGCCATCTTACGAGCCTTTCGTTGTGCAAAATCGTCAACGATGTTCCCAATATTTAATGCTCTGGCTCTTGTATTTTCAATGGACAGGATAGCTAACCCACGTAGCCTCTCCTGCCCCATTCTTCTCCTTAGGTAGGTCTTAATAAGTTTGAGTTTGGAAAAAGATCGCTCAGCTGTTGCCACAGTCACAGGCAATGTCAGAAACAACATGAGAGCAGTACACACTTCCCCGAATGTGGATGTTACACTGTCATAATCTACCACCAGCATTTTGGCAAGTTGAAAAATAGATGACTAATGTAAAATATCTGCTTTAAAGCAATACCTGAATGAGAGGAGTTGTGTTGGGAATGTCGGTGCAATGTCCCTGCTATAATGGTCTGACAAACGTCTTGCCTTTTCAAGCAGTTCATCATCACCTGCGAGTTGAAGGGTCATAGGACGTACAGACTCAAAACACATGACAAGTTTCCCGTGATACTTGCAAATCTTTGGGAGAGCTGACTGATTATGATGTCCAGAGTTGCATTAAATACCTGCACTTTGAAGTATCTATCTGCATCGGTTAAGCGCTCATCTTCCGATAGATCGTCAAAGTGACGCTTCACTCTCCGTGCTCTAACATTCTAAAGTTCTAAAAAAAAAAAAAAAGGAGGCAGGGCGGGGGTAGCGGCCGGGCCCGGAGGTCCGCGGGCCCTGGTGCGACTGCACTTGCTGCACCTACTATAGTTACGCCACTGACACACACACACAGCTTGATCAGTGAACACACACACACACACACACACAGCTTGATCAGTGAACACACACACAGCTTGATCAGTGAGTCCACATCACCTCTTCTGCTGGGAGGGCACAAGGACATCTAACACTCCTCAGGGCTCTACAGTCGCCCATTTCACTTTCCGCATTACGCGAAAATAAAAATGATGCCGTCGAAAGTGCAAAAATATTTAGGCGCACTGGTCGCGAATGACTTCTAACCATGTCAATGTTTGTCTACAAAATACACCGCAACATCGAGAAACATTACTGGTGCAAACCATAGAATCACGTCGCAAATGCAGCATAAAACTACACCTCCCATAAACGTTAGCAGTTTAAGTTGTGACTTCGCTAGTAGTCGCTTCTATCAAATCCAAGAGGCGCAGAAAAAGCGGAAAGTTAGACTAGCCAGCCAAGATGCAAAGATTTAAGAAATTAGTTCTTCTATCCACCGAATTCATTGGATATAGGAGGAACAGGATGAGATTCTGAGAATGCAGTGAGAGAAGGAAAGGTAACCTAACATGCCTTTTAGCCCAGTTGACGTATTGGCTGCAATATGCAAAATATAGCTGTAGCGAACGGGCACAAAAGTAGCCTCCCGTAATACTCCCATTTTATTCAAAGGTATAACGCTACTGACAACTCCAGGCTTCCACGCATGCTTGTTTGTTTACACCGAATACAAGCTGAAGTGCAAAACGAAAGTAGGCTTAACGTTTGCCTACTGATCTTTAAAATCCTGTTTCCTGTAGCCTAAATGTTGTCAGTCATTCTTAATATTAGCAATTGGTGCACTGGCATGTTTAACTGTTAGCTGCAGTATAATGTTAGATTATGTGTAAGTTAAGTACAGGACTGTGCGCCCAAATTTTTGTCTGTGCTCCTAAATTTTTTAACTTGGGAGCACAAGTGCTCTTGAAAAGAAAATGTTAGTGTAGAGCCCTGCTCCTGATGCAAGCACACCCCACACACACACACACTCACTCACTCACACACACACACACACTCACTCACTCACACACACACTCACTCACTCACACACACACACAAGCAATGCATTAGGCTCATCAGATAGATAGA
>NC_063207.1:597903-615403 GCF_017589495.1 Alosa alosa | reverse complement strand
GTATAAACGGGATAATGCCCTTCGATGCGTCCATTATCAGAAATAAATGGACTTCGCGGAAGCAACCGTCATACGGTTCACACCTCCGCGTCGTCCATTTATTTCTGATAATGGACACCTCGTCGGGCATTATCCCTTACGTAATCTACGCCTGACTGGGACCACTGGACCACTGTATTTGTGGTGGCTCAGTAGTCGGCCTGTATGGAGATAGTAATAGAATCAGTATTAGCTGTACTATAGCTATAATATACTATAGCGCAAACACTATCTAACTACAGCATAACAAACTAATCTAACTCAGGGGTGGGCAAACTGCGGCCCGCGGGCCGGATCCGGCCCGCCAAACACTTTCATCCGGCCCACCGAGCATTTCATTTGGTTATCAGGCTGCTCGCTATTTTATTCCTGCGAAAGAGACGACGTTGGTTAGCTTTACTGCAAACTGCTTTTCACTCTCCTTAGAGAACGTTTACAATGTCAATGTCAAAACATCATGTTAAATAGAGATAACATCATGTTAAACTAAGTTAACTCTTAGTTATCTCCTTTGCAGCAGATCTAACGTGAACATTATGCGATCCATTTAATTGGGAATGCGTCTGCGCTCACGAGAGGGAGAGAGCCGCAGGTTCCAGCTGGCTTGTCATTGTTGATAATTGATATCTCCTTCTTATAAGAAACTTTTAAAAGGAAATCATGAAGGCAACAGTAGTTCCCACTACTGACCATTTAAAACTGTGAGAGGGCCCAGCCGTAGGTACAGCACTAGCCATAGCGGAGCAGGCAGAAGATCATTGAGAAATAAACATGAATTAAAGCGACTGTCTTAAAGCAACAGTGCACAATTTATACATTTGTTAAACAGCATAAAATTAGCAGTATTTTTAAGCAATTAATATTTTAAAAGAAATACTTTTCATACTAAATTATAGGCTATAAAAATGTATTTTTTTATTTGTGTTTTAAGACTTTTAAAAAGTCTTAACTACAACTTTCGGTTTTTAAGGCCTAAAAAAGTCTTAAATTGTCTGGGATGTCTTGAATTTTTGAAAGGATCGAGGTATTAAATTTGCGTATGAGACCGTGAGCGACTGCAAGAGAGCGAGTGAAATGTCTCCATTCGGTTTTTCGTGTATTTAAAACGCAATTGTATAAGTGACTATACGGCTACTGGAGGAAGTGTAGGCCTAGTGGTTGCAGAGTGAGGTTTTTCACGGGTGTGGTTAAAGGTGTGAAAACGGTAATAATATGTACAAATATGCCTGACGTTTTCGTGGTGTAGCCGAGGCCTGAGACATCATGCATGGGTAGCCCTCATTGAGTGGTAGAATGAGCGGGAGAAAGAGTTGGTAAGCCAGTTAGCGATATAGTGGGGTACAAATTGTCATGAAATAATGGTCCCGGATTTTTTTGCTAAAATTGATTTTTTTGTTTTATCTGCTTTATTTGGGGTCCTACTGTTGAAAAATGATGGGGTGCAAATTTTCTGACCCCATTTTGCCCCTCCTCTGGGGGGCGCTTTCTCACCTTGGCCAGGATAATGACTGCACACATATCTACTAATAATGATCACATTTTCACAATCTTGGTGTCAATTTAGGGGTTATTGAGGATGCTGAGTCCATTTTATGACAGTTTCATTGTGATCAGAAATTGTTATGTCTCATTTTTTGGTAGTGGTTTAGGCTTTTCTAGGGTATTTTATCATATTTGTTGGTCAAATTGATTATATACACTCTAAGTTATGTGCACTCAAGAAGTTAATACACAGTATAAACTTGAAGAGTAATTTATATAATAATAATAATAATAATAATAATAATAATAATAATTGTTTGTTAGATATAAGCTTTTAGAAAAGAGTTAGAGACTAAAGGCCTCAGTAAGCAGATATGTGTTTAGATACTTTTTTTTGTTGTTTTTTTGTGTGTTTTTTAACAATCTGGTGAACAATCAGATATTTTCCTTTACAATAGCTAATAAAGCAATGAATCATTTAACATCTTTGAAATAAAACTAATACAAAATGTACTGTAGCTCTACTGCAATGGCAGTGTACATTAACTAAGTACTGAACTAATTGATGAACTAATTGATAAATGAACTAATTATTAATGTAAAGTTGCATAAACATGAACAGGAAATAAAACACCTTAGAAATACACTTCTACATAAATCGATCATTCATCAGCATCATCCTCATTTGTAGTATGCTTGGTCGCATTTTCACAGTCACCAGCAAAGCATTTGCAAAAAGGAATACAGGGAATTCCATGTCTGTGACAAGTGCTTTGCACTGGGTTTTGCACACACATTTTGTCAACTCTATCACAGCTCTAGGGGCAGGGAGTGTAAGATATGTCACAGGAACATAAACTCCTTCCATAAAGTCCAACCATTTTCTTCAATCTGAGGAAGAACTGGACAGTTTGAAATGTAGGATTTATCACACATGGCAATGTAATTGGCACGAAGGATATGAGGCAACAAGGCAGCTCGTGTGGAGATAACATTTCTCCTCCAAGTTCCTGGTCGAAATAGCTCCCACCTCAGTTTTGGTAGAGTTGTGTGACCAGTTGACCTATAGACACTGCAGACAAACTGCTCTAGACCTCTGACTTGTTGGGGAAGTTCACCATTGATGAGATTAGATGGCAATGGACCTTCACCAAGCTTCTTAAAGCAACTGATGACAGGATCATCATCATCAAGTTTTTATGTAGGCATCAACCCAGGTCTTTTTGCTGACGCCCACAAATTTACCACCCCATTCAGCACCAGAGAAATTGTGGAGACCGATAAGGCCTTGACATTTTTGATGTCCTATAATCTGCACTCTTTCTACCACATCAATTTTTCTATATTTTGTGCCCTTACCAGTAAGAAACTTGAGATGAGTGTGAGGTCCAAGGTGCTTACCAGCAACAAGATCAAGCAGAAGGATTAGGACATCAGTATCTGGTGACCAAACTCTAACTTCACTCCAGCCAGTCTCAGCTGAACACACCATTGCTTGATGAGCAATAAATGTATCTGCCTCTTCAAAAGTTCCTTTAGAGACATTGTGAGTTTCATCTCCAGATGAATTTCAAACTCCCTTGATGTTGCTGCTCTTTTCTTGCGTGTTTTGTCCTTTAAAGACTGGTCCAAGTAATAATAATTTTGTCTTCTTGTATCTTCTGTCTGTATCTTAGCAATGTGATTCTCAGCTTTGTGTCATTAGACAGAATTAAAACACATATCTTGTGTTGAAATAGTTATCTTTGACAAAAATTGGCAAGCAGAGGGGACCAAATAAAGTTGTGACTGCTGATGATTTACTTTCTCTTTAAGGAAAATCCAATATGGCCAATTGTTTATAATGAGTGGGGAAAATTTGCAATGATCATCAATATGAGTATGAAGAGTATGACTAGCCATTGGATTTTTTTTGCTAACCATATGTCATCATGATATACTGTAACCCCTAAACGCAGGTTCGCTAATTATAGCACCCCCAGTGGCCGAATTACACCAAATTTGTTGTGTATCCTTGGGAGGGGGTCAGTTGTCATATCACCAAGTTTCTTTAACATACATCAAAGTGTTCCCAAAATATGAGCTCACTTACTGTTTGGCGACTTTGCCCCATTGGATTTGCCTTTATTGCTGCAAAAAATGAGTCATACCAACTTCTGATCACAATGAAACTGTCATAAATGGACTCAGCATCCTCAATAACCCCTAAATTGACACCAAGATTGTGAAAATGTGATCATTATTAGTAGATGTCGTGCGTGGTCAGTATCCTGGCCAAGGTGACAAAGCGCCCCCAGAGGGGCAAAACGGGGTCAGAAAATTTTTCAACAGTAGGATTTTTCAACAGTAGGACCCCAAATAAAGCAAATAAAACAAAAATATAAATTAGCAAAAAAATCCTACGGAAATACAACTCGTACCCCACTAATAGGGTGATACATTCGAATTTAGACAGCACATAGCCTATGGATTTTAAAAGCCCTGTCCGGCGCAGCCTCAAGCCGGACGCTCATTTGTCCTTTTTGGAGTTGCGCTGGGCATCATGGTTTCACAAACTATGGACGCGAAGGCTGCTGGTCAAATTATGCGCAGTGCTTCTGTCACATTTGCTGCGAAGGAAGGAACCACGGACTAACAGGAGAAGAAAACAAACGTTTTCGAAATCAGGAGGAAATACTGTACAAGTTCAGTTGATCTGTTTGCATCTTTCCAGCGTGTGTTGCTGGCCTAGCCTAGGGAAGAAAATATCTGTCGAAGTTATAATACCTGTAATATCTGTCAGCAGCTTGCTTGCCAGCCATTCCCAGTAGACCTACTTCGCAAAAGTTGTGAAATATAGCTGCATTTTTTTTTTGAATGTCAGTGACTGGCTACATAAAAAAAAAAAAAAAAAAACGTCCGTTCATAATACATACGTGCTTGAGATGAAACCAGCAGTTTTCAGCAGGATCCGAGGAGGACCTGTCTCTTAATTAATTTAAAACAAGTCAATGGTTTTACAATGTTTCAGTCAAGTCAAGTTGGTTTAGATACAACTGGTATGCAAAATGTAAGTTGTGGATTAACTTTAATTTGCTGTGTTGCATATGGGACAATAGATGCACATAGTAAATTATATTAAGTAGGCCTATTAAAATATTTAAATAGCTTAGTCTAACTTTGAAAAAAATATTGAAAGGAATCCAGTCCAGTGCACATGTCTTTGGCAAGTAGCCTAGGCTACTACAGACACAGGTGAAGAACAGTAAGCACAACCAGATGTGTACAGCCAGCTTCAAAAGCAAGCAGCCCAGACCCTAAAATTGGGCATTTATAGCTGTGAAGGTAATTCACACACAATATAATAATAATAATAATAATAATAATAAAGCTTTATTTGTATAGCACCTTTCATACACAGAATGCAGCTCAAAGTGCTTTACATTTGAAGCATGTAACACAATAATAGTCAGTCAGTCATTATCAATCACTTTTCTTTGCTGTTTATGTTATACTCAGCAACATATCAAAAATATAGAAAATGACGCCATAAGACTGGCAGCCTTAACCCTCTTACCCCCACAAGCAGCCATATGGCAACTGTGGCAAGGAAAAACTCCCATATTCCAGGAAGAAACCTTGAGCAGAACCTGACTTAATAGGAGGCCCATCTGCTTCTGGCTGGCTGCGCCCTCCAATAGTAGCAGATGTAGAATAATCTGAAAATGTAGTCTACAGGATAAGATGAGTTAACTAAAAGCTTTCCTGTACAGGTATGTTTTCAGATCTTTTTAAAATATTTACTGAACTTCGCCTGCTTGATGTACAGAGGCAGGGTGTTCCATAGTTTGGGGCATAATGGATAAACGCAGCTTCTCCACTTTGTTTGTGGAGCACTTTGGGTAAATGATTAAAAGATTAGAATTGGATGATCTAAGTTTCCTTTGTGGTTGATAAGATATTAAAAGCTCAGAGATATATGAAGGTGCTATGCCATTCAGAGCTTTGTAAGTAATTAACATAACCTTAAAATCAATTCTATAGGAAATAGGGAGCCAGTGCAGTTCAGCCAACACAGGGGTGATGTGTTCTCTCTTCTTAGTCTTAGTTAAAAGTCTAGCCGCAGAGTTCTGTATGAGTGCCAATTTCTTTAGATGTTTTTGGGAAGACCAGTGAAAAGTGCATTGCAGTAGTCTAACCTGCTAGTGATAAAGGTGTGAATTAGTTTTCTGCATCTTGTTGAGTTAAAAGGGCAGCACTTTGGCAATGTTTCTCAAGTGGAAATAGGCTGTCTGAGTAACTTTACTGATATGGGGCTTAAAACTTAACTCTGCATCTAAGATGACACCGAGGCTTGTTACTTTTGGTTTGACCTGGTGTGCCAAGTTCCCCAGATTACTAAGAATAATATCTCGCTTTAGTTTTGGTCCAACCAGAAGTACCTCTGTTTTGTCATCATTTAGTTTCAAAAGTTTTTGCTCATCCACTGATTAATGGAGGTTAGGCATGCAGTGAGGGAGCAAAGGCCATCTGTTAGTTGGCTCCACAGAAAGATACAATTGGGTATCATCTGCGTAGCTGTGGAAGTTTACATTATGCTGACTTATGACGTTTCCCAATGGGAGCATATATAGAGAAAAATAGCAGGGGACCAAGGCAGCTCCCCTGGGCCACACCAAAAAGGCAAGTCATGTTTTCAGATACATGATCTCCTAGACTGATATAAAAAATCTCTGCCAGCAATGTAGGTTTTGAAACCAGTTTAGAGCATTATCAGAGAGACCCACCCACTTCCAGGCGGTGAATTAGGATGCTATGATCAATGGTGTCAAATGCCGCACTCAAATCCAGAAGAATAAGGATTGAGACTTTGTTTGAGTCGGTAGCTAGTCTGAGATCATTGACTATCTTTACTAGAGCCGTTTCTGTGCTGTGTGATTTGATCTAAAACCTGATTGGAATTTTTCAAGGATACTGTTTTCGTTGAGGAAGGTATTTAACTGATTGCAAACAACTTTTTCAGTACTTTGCTCAAAAACCATAGATTTGATATAGGCCTGTAGTTGCTCAGATTGGTATGGTCAAGTTTTGACTTTTTTTAAGTAAAGGTTTCACAACAGCGGTTTTAAAAGCAGTTGGAAATATACCTGTTTCTAATGAGGTATTTATTACCTTGAGAAAAAAAGGAGCTAAGCCATCATATACTTTTTGAGGAATGTAGTAGGGATTGGATCTAAAACACATGTTGAGGAGCCGGTTTGAGTTATAATTTTACCAAGCTCAGATTGAGTAATAGTGCTAAAGGACCTTAATTTTGGGGGCTGTTTTTGGGTGTACTATCAAACATATTACTTGTGTTACCAATAGCCTCCCTTATAGAAATGACTTTGTTTTGAAGAAGTCTGCAAATTCTTAGCATCTTAGAGAGGATGCCTGACTGAGTGTATCAAAAGGTGTTTGATGCAATAGCCTATCAATGGTAGAGAACAACACCCTAGAGTTTCCACTGTTTTCAGCAATTACCTTAGAGAAGTGGTTCCTCCTCTCATTCGAATAGCTCTATTATAATTTGCAATTTTTCTTTTAGAATGGCACGGTGAACCTGTAACTTAGTTTTTCTCCATGTTCTCTCAGCTTTCCTACATGATCTTTTTAGATCATGGATATTTTCGTTCATCCAAGGTGTCAGTTTGCTACAGGGCCTTTTTTTTGTCTTTAAGGGTGCCACTCTGTCAAGCAGAGCCCTAATTCACGATTGAGAGCCTCTACCATTTGATCAATGGGATGATGTAAAATATCTAAATTTATGGAGTCTATAAGAGCTATGAACTGCTGTTCTGCTCTAATGTCCAAAACCGCCGATTTGATTGCAATTTCGGATGAATTTTTTGGAGTATGTAGTACTATATTAAAAGATACACAATGATGATCAGACATATTTATATCATTTACTGATAAGTCTGTGACTTCTATCCCCTCTGGAAATGACTAGATCGAGGGTGTTGCCAAGGTTGTGGGTGGGTCCTGTAACATGCTGCTTTAGCTCTAAACTGTCCAACACATTAAGGAACTTACTGGCTTTAGCATCAGTTGTCTTATTGACATGAATATTGAAGTTAAGCCATTTACAATTATCCCATCATAGCTAGTGATGATGAGCGACATAAGTTCAGAAAACTGGTTGAGAAAAGCCAGTCCATAGTTTAGGAGGGCGGTATAAGGTTAATAGAAGTACAGCTGGGTCAGCCTTCAGAGTGAGGGCAATATACTCAAAGGAAGCGAATTCGCCAAAGTTGACTCGTGTGCAACTATATTTGTTTGAGAGAATGGAGGCAATTCCACCACCTCGTTTACCTTGTCTAATTGAGTGGAAGAAATTATAATTTGGGGACAAGTCTCAACAAGAACAGCTTAGCTGTCTGAAGTCAGCCAGGTTTCAACAAGAAACAGAAAATCCAATTTTTTTCACTAATAAAATCATTGATTGCAAAGGTTTTGGTAGTAAGTGCACCTATATTTAGTAAACCCATGTTAGCTGAAAATGCCTCTGGCTTTTTTTGAGGAATATGCTGAGGTATGGAAAGAATATTTGTTAGGTTTCTAGTTTTAAATTTGTCTTTTTCTTTTTACTATACGCTTGGGTAGAAATCAACGTTTGGAATAGAACTATAAGCATAAGTCCTGCTATTGCATGACACAGCTTGATCTATGGTAGTAGTATTGTATGTTACCCTGCAGAAAACATTCTCAGACTCATCCACATGTATAATGCCATTCAAATCAATACCTGGGGGCGGAATCTGTAATATTTTCTACAGAATGTCAATGTCTCAGTGTGGGCGCTTATGTTGTCAGAGAGTAGCCTGGCTCCATGTTGGTTTGGGTGGAGACCATCACGCTTCAGCATACTGGGCCTCTCCCAGAACAAGCCCCAGTTGTTGACATAGGGGATGCTTAGGGAAGCATAGTAGCGTTTGAGCCAGGTGTGGAGATCGAACAGTCTGGACCATCTCTCAGCACCTTTTTCTGTAGGTAGGAGAGGCCCAGAGATGACAAAGCGTTTTTTCTGTGCCCATCAGAGTGGTGATGAGAGTTTTGTAGTTTTCCTGCAGTGCTACTGACTGCTTATCTCTGATGTCGCTCGTGCTCCACGTGATGATGATGTTGTTGACCTTGGTGTGGCGGGCCAGGATGCTTGGGAGTTTCTGCTGGATGTCAAGGACCTTGGCACCAGGGAAGCAGTAGACCTTGGAGGGACCGCTACATGATGGGGAATGCAGAGGTCTCTAACCATGGAACTGCCGATGACCAGGGTGGAGGCTTGATGAGGTCCGGGAGGAGGGGGGGTCGGGGGCCCGACTTTGAGGAGGGACCAGGATGGTTGTCTCTGGCTGGAGGGGCTCCTCATCCTCGGTCAGAATGGCATAGCGATTTTCCAGTCAGATAGGTTGGGCTGGGCCTGAGTGCCGTCCGGACCGCCTGCCGCGTGCTGTGATGCTTGCTTTCACGCCATGGCTCAGGCTGGTGTGGAGTGGAGCTGGCCAGCAGAGCAGGCTTGGTTCTCAGCAGAGGCCGGGAGAGGCAACAGGGACAGAAGTTGCATTAGTGCATGGCATGGTTAAAGTATTGGAGGACAGAGGAAATCAGGGCATCTGGCATTTGTGTGTGTAAGAGAGGTAACGCTACTACGGAGAGAAATGGTGTCGAGGAACTGTTCATCCTTCTCAATCTGATGGAGGGTCGCTATTCTGGCTTCGAAGTTCCACTATCTTTTTAAGCTGAGAAGGACGATGAGTCGCAGCCTGGTGCACAGCTGAGGGGAGGCATCGTGTGTGGCGATGGCTCGCCCGGTGTCAACTGTTTTTAAACGTTTGTTTGCTAGTTGGCTAGCAACAGCGATATCGTGCAGTTCCTTGATAACTTTCGAACACAGGTAGCGGGTAAGTAATCTGAGAAGATCTCACTTTTATATTGAGTCACTAGTTTTGAGAGACGTTAGAAGGAATTTGATGCTTTCTTCTTCCAGATATCGTTTCCTTGGCCCGGTATTATTTGCAGCCCTTGATACTGGCTTAACGTTTAACGTTAACGTTTGACAGAAAAGTTTGGCGATCAAGGTTATAGAGTCCGATAATCAAAGCCTCGAAGCAACAACAGTTTATGCAAGAGTTTGTTCACGAGATATAATCGGTAGCCAGTAAATCCATAGAAAGTAGATGGTAACAAGGAGATTTAAGATAGATAAGTTTGGAAGTTTAGGTAGTTACATACGGAGCACGCCGACCGGAGTGAGAGTGAGAGAAAAACAATTATTTTTCTTTCGCCAAAATATATGTGGTAACTTCTGTAGACATCCAAAATGGGGTGGGGGTTAAAATTAGTAGGGGAAAAAAAAATATTGCATAAAAAAGTTTTAAGTTGTCGTATGTATCTTTTTGCCGTGGTATAGTCTTAATTTTTCCATTTAGATGTTTTGAAAAGGTCTTGTGAAATGTGCAGATACCCTGGGGGTTGTTGCTTTGCCCAACGCGTGGCCCTTGAGACAAAAAGTGCCCACCCCTGATCTAACTACAACATAACGAACTAACGAACTATAGCGCAAACACCATCTAACTACAACATAACGAACTATAGCGCAAACACCATCTAACTAAAACATAACGAACTATAGCGCAAACACTATCTAACTAGATAGATACTTTATTGATCCCCAGGGGAAATTCGAGGTCTCAGTAGCATACAGACAACACACACACATTCACTAACAGCAGAAAAAGTAATTAAAAGTATATAATATAAAAACACAACTAAGCAATAAGGATAGTAGAAGAGAAAGAATGTACTAAATATACTAAAATACAAATTATACTAACACTTAATCTAAATCAATTCTAAAACAGTATCCACATAGTGGTGATTAATCAATCAAGAGGCGCTTGCAATGACTGAGGCAGGGACTGAGCCTGTGATTCTCTGTGCATAGTAAGGTAAGGTAAGGTGCTCTGTGTGAATGAGTGTCATGGTGGTAGTGAAATGGTGTTAGTGGTCATGGTGATAGTGCAAATGAGTAAGTCCAACAGTGCAACAGTGCAAGAATAAAGTCCATATATCTATATGTCTATATATATAACTATTTTAAGAAAAGGTATACGTGTGGTCACAGTTCGGCTGTGGCATGGAGGGAGGGGTTATGCATATGTGCTAATGTGCTAATATAGCACGCAAACAGTGAGGCAGAATGACAGTGGTAAAAAGTGGCTAGTGGACAGTATCCAAACATGGAGGGGGTGAAGAGGCAGACAGACTATGCAGAGAAGTCTATCTCTCCTCTTCCCTTAAGTGATGCATTGAACAGTTCAATGGCCCTGGGGACAAATGACTTCCTCAGTCTGTCTGTTGTGCAAGGCAGTGAGCGAAGTCTCCAGCTGATCAGGCTCTTCTGCTTAACAATAGTGCTGTGAAGTGGGTGACACTCATTGTCCAAGATGTTGATCAGTTTGTTCAGGGTCCTTTTGTCAGATAGTGAAGTGATGCACTCCAGTTCAGCTCCCACTACAGAGCCAGCTCTCCTTACCAGCCTGTCAATTCGCCCAGCATCCTTCTTCTTTGTGCTTCCTCCCCAGCATACCACAGCATAGAAGAGGACGCTGGCAACAACAGACTGGTAGAACATCCTGAGGAGCTTGCTGCACACATTAAAGGACTGCAGCCTCCTCAGGAAGTACAGCCTGCTCTGCCCTTTCTTGTAGAGTGCATCAGTGTTGGCTGACCAGTCCAGTTTATTGTCCAGGTGGAGACCCAGATACTTGTAGGTGCTTACCACCTCCACATTGACCCCATCAATAGGGACTGGTAGCAGAGTGGGCTTAGACCTGCGGAAATCCACCACCATCTCCTTGGTCTTTGAAGTGTTGAGTTGAAGATGATTGAGTTTGCACCATTGCACAAAGTCCTCCACCAGGCTCCTGGACTCCTCCTCCTGCCTGTTCCTGATACACCCCACAATTGCAGTATCGTCAGAAATCTTCTGGATGTGGCATGACTCGGTGTTGTAGCAGAAGTCAGATGTGTACAGGGTGAACAGGACTGGAGAGTAACTGCAACTTTTGTTCCACCTTTCTTCTGTAGTCCTCCTTAGTCTCCTTCAGCTTGATTTTGAGTTCCCCTTGCACGCGCCTCAGCTCTGCCATGTCCCCCTCTCTGAACGCCATCTTTTTCCTGTTAAGAAGGGTCTTGACATTGCTGGTTATCGAAGGCTTGTTGTTGGGAAAGCAGCATACAGTTCTGGTGGGAACAACAATGTCCATACAGAAGTTCAGGTAGTCAGTTGTGCACTGTGTGCACTGCACTACAGCATAACGAACTATAGCGCAAACACTATCTAACTACAACATAATGCATTATAGCGCAAACTGAGTTGCTCTTTTCCTTGGAAGTGGTGGGTATGACAAATGCCGGGTTTCTATGAATATCAGCAAACGCTCAAGGTGTTCACCAAAGCTGCAATTTTGTGCATTAGACAATGCATAAATAAACCTTAATTTTGTAATACAAGAGAATATGTCTTGGGCCAGGTTATAGCACTTATAACACTTTTAATACTAATTTAATGCTGCTAATTTCCACCTGTAGTCGCTGGGCAGGTACAACGATATAAAAGTAAATCATATTAAAAATAAATTTAATAGGTGACATGATGGCCATAGTAATAATAATAAAAAAAACCAATAAGAGCAGATAAACAGGAGTGCCAGCCAACTGCCACTAAATAAACGTTCTCTCCTAACAAATAATAAGAGCAGATAAACATAATTGTGTTTACAGTATTATTGTCTATAATCACAGATGATACCAATGAATCATTTTTTAGAACATGGAATGAATAATTCAATCAGTCTGTGAACCGAGCTAGCTAGCTAGCTAGCACTAGCTTAAAAAGCTATACATAGCAGTAGAAATATAAAGCTATGAATGGCTGTAGCTATGGTAAAAATTGCTGAAAAATTGCACTATTGAAATGATCACAAACACTTAGGGACTGTTCGTTATTTATAAACGGGGCCACCGGAGGAAAATAGGGGAGGGTCATGTCTTTTTATTCTTTGTTGAGGGGAGGGTCACCTAACTTTTTTTTGTCTAGGAGGGGGGGTCACCCATCTTTTGTATTAATGAAAACAGCAAAAAAAATCAAAGTGGCTTGTTTGATTGTTGATTTCTGTCGCCATATAACGCGTTCTCTTTCGCTTCCATAGCTCTGTCAACATTGAACAATGAAAATAAGGGAGATTTCCCGGGTTTCTCACGCAAAATACAGAAAATGTCAACATTCGTCCCCATTAACGTTGGAAGGGTTGGAGCAACAAAGTAGCCTACTTTATTTTTACGCCTAACAGCCTATATCCATTTGGTCAACTTTATCCAGCCCTAAAAAAACCTAAATTTAACTTTGGTTTACTTGTAGTTTACCGTGTAGCCTAACTTTAAACAGCATGCTTAACATAAAGCATACTTGCTTCATTCATCCACACATCCAGCTCCTAACGTTTTGACAAGCATTTCTACCAATTGACCTTGTTCCTGCCCATCTCTAGCTTTGCTGTCTCCATCCTTTCTGTTTTTGTTGTTTGCAAAAAAATATATAGTAGGCCCTATTTATTGGTAACCAGCAACAAGTGCAATTTGTTAATCGCTGTCATTCTCTCTCCTGCCAACAAAAATGTGTTACGTTCCAAGTAGCAGTGCGTAATTCTGCTTCATAAAGTTGAACAAATACATTGGTCATATACATAGCCAGTTTATGGTCTACAGTGTAGAGTTGGTAAGTTATGGTAGGCCAACTTGGAGTGAATATACAGGTGGAATTCTTTGTCTACTCGTAGCTGAGTAGCCTGGCAGGTGCGCACGTAGACATAGCCTACGGCCGAACACTGCAAGCGCCAATGAATCGTGCTCTCACGACAACCACGTCGTTAACTTAAATAGGCCTAGGTTAACATCACTCTGAGTTCGTATTCAAGCAAGCAAAACGATGATTTGAATACATCTGTTTCACTGGAAGGGCAAGGGGTAACAACAGGACACACAGAGACAGGCCAGAAGGCAGGACTAATGTTATGAGAGTATTACAGTAATATCGGATATTCTATGGGAAAATATTAAAACAGCAAGACAGTGGGGAAAAGTTAAAATGATAAACCCGGAAAAAGTTGGCATGTTAGGTATTTTTCGGTCCCTGTGATTATTTGTGAAATTGTGCAAACGGCCTTTTAAGTCATTTGAGAAGGAAGGAGTGTAGCAAGCTCCCAAATTGACGCTCGTCTGAGAAATTTAGTTTTGGATAATGTTCAGCTTCGGCAGCTTTACAATGACGGAGGAAGCCTAGAGACTAGTCCATAGAAACAAGTTCATGTGTTGAATTTGTTATTACCCAGTGTGCTTTGTTGAATGGTCTCAATGTTTTATTGTTTTATTTCATGTGAATACTTACTAGAGGAGTAACTTATTTCAAGTAGGCTAATGCAGTTGCAGGAAGTGTTCATTTAGTTTCCATGCTTATTGTGTTTCCACAACAATGTTAGTGAGTAAATCTACTGAAATGGCCACCATCTTGGTGAAGTGTGATGTGTTGGATTACAGTTAAATAGTCAATATAACACTGTAATCATGGTGGTGTTGTATTAAATCTTCTCTGATATACAGTTAAACTAGTCAATAGAACACTGTAATCTTCTCAGATATACAGTTAAACTAGTCAATAGAACACTGTAATCATGGTGTCTCTGATATACAGTTAAACTAGTCAATAGAACACTGTAATCATGGTGTCTCTGATATACAGTTAAACTAGTCAATAGAACACTGTAATCTTCTCAGATATACAGTTAAACTAGTAAATAGAACACTGTAATCTTCTCTAATATACAGTTAAACTAGTAAATAGAACACTGTAATCTTCTCTAATATACAGTTAAACTAGTCAATAGAACACTGTAATCATGGTGTCTCTGATATACAGTTAAACTAGTCAATAGAACACTGTAATCTTCTCAGATATACAGTTAAACTAGTAAATAGAACACTGTAATCTTCTCTAATATACAGTTAAACTAGTCAATAGAACACTGTAATCATGGTGTCTCTGATATACAGTTAAACTAGTCAATAGAACACTGTAATCATGGTGTCTCTGATATACAGTTAAACTAGTCAATAAAACACTGTAATCATGGTGTCTCTGATATACAGTTAAACTAGTAAATAGAACACTGTAATCTTCTCAGATATACAGTTAAACTAGTAAATAGAACACTGTAATCTTCTCTAATATACAGTTAAACTAGTAAATTGAACACTGTAATCATGGTGTCTCTGATATACAGTTAAACTAGTAAATAGAACACTGTAATCATGGTGTCTCTAATTTACAGTTAAACTAGTAAATAGAACACTGTAATCATGGTGTCTCTAATATACAGTTAAACTAGTAAATAGAACACTGTAATCTTCTCAGATATACAGTTAAACTAGTAAATAGAACACTGTAATCATGGTGTCTCTAATATACAGTTAAACTAGTCAATAGAACACTGTAATCATGGTGTCTCTAATATACAGTTAAACTAGTAAATAGAACACTGTAATCATGGTGTCTCTGATATACAGTTAAACTAGTCAATAGAACACTGTAATCATGGTGCCTCTGATATACAGTTAAACTAGTAAATAGAACACTGTAATCATGGTGTCTCTGATATACAGTTAAACTAGTCAATAGAACACTGTAATCATGGTGTCTCTGATATACAGTTAAACTAGTAAATAGAACACTGTAATCATGGTGTCTCTGATATACAGTTAAACTAGTAAATAGAACACTGTAATCTTCTCAGATATACAGTTAAACTAGTAAATAGAACACTGTAATCATGGTGTCTCTAATTTACAGTTAAACTAGTAAATAGAACACTGTAATCATGGTGTCTCTGATATACAGTTAAACTAGTAAATAGAACACTGTAATCATGGTGTCTCTGATATACAGTTAAACTAGTAAATAGAACACTGTAATCATGGTGTCTCTGATATACAGTTAAACTAGTAAATAGAGCACTGTAATCATGGTGTCTCTGATATACAGTTAAACTAGTAAATAGAACACTGTAATCATGGTGTCTCTAATTTACAGTTAAACTAGTAAATAGAACACTGTAATCATGGTGTCTCTAATTTAGAACACTGTAATCATAAACTTAAACTAAAATAGAACACTGTAATCATGGTGTCTCTGATATACAGTTAAACTAGTAAATAGAACACTGTAATCATGGTGTCTCTGATATACAGTTAAACTAGTAAATAGAACACTGTAATCATGGTGTCTCTGATATACAGTTAAACTAGTAAATAGAACACTGTAATCTTCTCTAATTTACAGTTAAACTAGTAAATAGAACACTGTAATCATGGTGTCTCTAATTTACAGTTAAACTAGTAAATAGAACACTGTAATCTTCTCAGATATACAGTTAAACTAGTAAATAGAACACTGTAATCTTCTCAGATATACAGTTAAACTAGTAAATAGAACACTGTAATCATGGTGCTGTTGTATTACAATGAAGCGGTAAATAAATCACGGTAATCGTGGTAGATAGATAGATAGATAGATAGATAGATAGATAGATAGATAGATAGATAGATAGATAGATAGATAGATAGATACTTTATTGATCCCCAGGGGAAATTCAAGGTCTCAGCAGCATACAGACAACACAAACACATTCTTTAACAGCAGAAAGAGTAATTAAAGTATATAATATAAAACACAACTAAGCAGTAAGGACAGTAAAAGATAAAGAATATGCTAAATATACTAAAATACAAATTATACTAACTAACACTTAATCTAAATCAATTCTAAAAACAGTATCCACATAGTGGTGATTAATCAATCAGAGGCGCTTGCAATGACTGAGGCAGGGACTGAGCCTGTGATTCTCTGTGCATAGTAAGGTATGGTAAGGTGCTCTAAGGTGCTCTGTGTGAATGAGTGTCATGGTGGTAGTGCAATGGTGATAGTGGTCATGATGATAGTGCAAATGAGTAAGTCCAACAGTGCAACAATGCAGAAATAAAGTAAAGTCTATATATCTATATATATTTAACTATTTAAAGAAAATGTATATATGTATAAGTATAAATGGTGCTGTTGATTAAGCGGTAAATAAATCACGGTAATCGTGGTGCTGTTGAATCTGGTGTTCTGTACTGACGCAGTGACCAGTTTAATCAGCTGAAATGTCCCTGAGATTGTGACTTTTATCGGAGTGCCTTTCTAACACACACTCTCTCTCTCTCAAACGCACACACACACACACACATACAGGCCTACAAACACACACACACACTCTCACACAGGAATACACTAACACCCTCTCTCTCACACACTCTCTCACACACACACACACACACACACACGCTCACACAGGCATACACTAACACACTCTCTCTCACACACACACACACACGCTCACACAGGCATACACTAACACCCTCTCTCTCACACACACTCTTACACACTCTCTCTCACACACACACACACTCACAGTCTCTTGTTCTCAAGGGCTCTTTGCCTGGTTCTTAAGATCCCATAAAATCACTAACAACCTTTGATGGTGCCACCCCTCCTTTCTCTTTCTCCATCATAATCCCTCTATCCCTCTCTCCCTTTCTGTATCCTTCCCTCTCTCCCTTTCTCCCTCTATCCCTCTCTCCCTTTCTCCCTCTTCCTTTCTCTTTCTCCATCATAATCCCTTTATCCCTCTCTCCCTTTCTCTCATTCTCACATCCTCCATCTATCCCTCTCTCTATCCCTCTCTCTATCCCTTTATCCCTCTATCCCTTTCTCTCTCTCCATCATAATCCCTTTATTCCTCTCTCCCTTTCTGTCTTTATCCCTATCTCCATTTCTCCCTCTATCCCTCTCTTTATCCATTTATCT
>NC_063207.1:465403-595403 GCF_017589495.1 Alosa alosa | reverse complement strand
CATGTTCACATGCAAAGCAAACTAACGTTAACTTTAACACCAAAATGCCTGGAGACATGGCCGCCGTTATTTCAATGTATTAGTTCTCATACATGACATGACATGACATGACTAAGATTACACTCAGCCTAGGTTAAACATCACACACTGCTGCTGGATAGCTGATCACCGATGACTGGACGTGCAGGTTCCATTCATTCATTTTCATTTGGCTATGCTTCTGTCTGTTAATTTGCAGCAGGCTTTTATCGGATGAAAGAAAAATAAACTAAAAGTTTTCCCGACAAGATATAGCATAGCCTACTTCTTAATTTTGGTGTCATAAAATATAGAAGCATAACATAAATTGCATTTTAGTAGAGTGTCCATATAGAGTGTCAATGTAGGCCTACGGTTCGCAGCAAGTGAAACTGGACAAACTGAACCTCTCGTTGGTAGACCAGAAACAACTATATTTAAACCACCTAATGAAGTGGATTACTGTTACTGTTCAAACGAAATGATTTGATAGCCTAATCCACTGCACGAAAAAAGGAAATAGCAACGGTTCTATTTTAACAGGTGAATATCGTGAGCAAATAGGCCTAGTAGCCTATGGCAATGGCAGCTTAAAACTATTTCACTCATCTCGCTGAAATGAACGTTAGAATGTGGCCTGTTGCACAAATAAAAATTAATTAGGGCGACATCTGCATCTCCGCTAACAGAAAGCTTAGTTTTCATCTCTATTGTTGACGTGAAATATGTCTCCATAGTGTCAGTGAAGTGATAACATTATGCAGTTGCAGGTAGCCAGTGTTCACGTCACGGGAGTCAGAAAGAAGCTACCAAGACGTCACGGGAGTCAGAAAGAAGCTACCAAGACGGACCCTGCTCTGTTTCTGTCCCTCTCAAACTGCGCTAAAATTGTGTAGGCTATTTAACAGCCAGAATTTTTTATAAAATGCCCGGGGGAGGCCCTTTTATGATCCACACTACCTTTTACAAAATAGGCCTACTCCAACGTCCATCTAGCTCTTGTGAAGTATGGACTTCTACAACACTGCCTATACAATTGTCAGCAGTCAGTAACAGCATAATGTGACTTAATGGCCTGTGTGATTGGGATGTGGATTGCTCATTTATAATGAGTAGTGTCAGGACCCTGTCAGACCTGCACCAAACCCCGCCCCTGTTCTGTAAATATTTCCATCTTCCAGCAGGGGGGCTGTTGTGCACAGGTGTGCTGTCGATTGTCCTAATGAGCCAGACGCTTTCAGGATGCAGAGGGGCTTCCAGCTCCGGGGGTGCTTATGTTATGTTATCGAACACTTGTACTCATACCCCCTAGACACTAGACACTTAGTAATATTTCTGCACAGGTGTGCTGTCGATTGGTCCTAATGAGCCAGACGTTAAAACGGCCCGCTCTCAGGATGCAGAGGGGCTCCCTCTCCTCTCGGCCGTCGTTATAGTGCTTATGTTATGTTATCGAACACTTGTACTCATACCCCTAGACACTATGCACTACATTTTAGTTTTAGCTTCCACATACTGACTTCTCTATAGTTATTTAATAAATATACTTTATTGTTACCTTAAGCGGACCTCCCTTTATGTTTCACATGCTTGAGCCAGCATGTGTGACGTGGGGGATCTCGTCCGGAATCAATTTGGATTTGGTTGCTATTTGGTAGTGTTTGCTTAATTACTTTGGTTAATTGATTTGCGGTTTCCGGTTTGCTGCGACGGTGAGAGGGAGTTCCACGGCGTCCTGTGCATAGATGCAGATTACCTTTTGCATGCGGCTTTGTTCACGTGTGGCTTGGCGTTTGAGGCCTGGTGGAGACCAAATTAGGGTAAGTTGGAGCTATGTAAATCCCTGGTGTTAGGTGAGACCGCCTAAAATGTTTTTGTTTTGTTGTAAATTGTTTAGTTTAAGTTGGCGTGTCGAACGTGGGGAGACTGGCTAGCAGTCTAATCGCAAGAGGGCACGCTGAAGACATAGGCTATGGAAATATTCAGGGTGTGTGCGTGTAGTTAGATGCTGGGGCAGCTCCTGTTAGTGGCCAGGTTATTTCCCCGGTGTTCTCTGACGCTTGGTTTCACTGAATAAAAGACGCGCATGATTTGCTGGGTTTTAAGGGCTTTTGAATGTGAGAGGCATTCGTTGAAGTAGACAACGTAGATTAATTTGGCACCTGTTTGTTCTGTGAAGTTTTGTTGAATTACCAGTTGGTCTAAAGTTTATATGGAAAATCTCAGTGACTTTTTTTCTTTGCTATCGGAAGAGGGTTTGAATAGTCTTACGAAAGAACAACTGCGACAAGTCGCCCAGCATTACCGATTTAATTTAAACCTTCCGAAATCGGCTAATAAGAAAGAAATAAAACGATTGGTTGCGGAAAGATTGGTAGAAATGGATGTTCTTTCTTTAAATGTAGAACCAGATCCAATTGCTCCAACAGATACATCTACCCCTAGAGGTGGTCATTTGACGTTTGAGGATCAAAAGGTTATACTGGAGTTACAAATTCAGCGTGATAAATGGGGAGCTGAAGCGAAAGAAAAATAACTAAAATTGGCAGCAGCAGAAAGGGAACAAGAAAGATTACTTGAATACGAAAGGTTGAAAGTCGTGGCGACAGATGAGCTCCGAGCGAGAGCGGCTTAGGGCTTATTGAAGAGGGCAAAATTCCAGGTGGTGGCCCTGATAGGTTTGGGCCTGCACCTCAGCCAAATCCAGAGTTAAACCTGTCAAAAATGATCCGATTTCTGCCTAAATTTAATGAACGTTGACCCGATGTCTTCTTTTTTCATTGTTTGAAAATATAGCGAATGATCGTGGGTTGGAAAGATGATGATTGTACGTTGTTATTGCAGGCAGTGGTTACGGGTCGGGCCCAGGATGCTTTTGTCACCCTTAGCGCAGAGGAGTGTAAAAGTGATAAAGCGGTAAAAGACGCTATTCTGAAGGCTTTGTGAAAACCTGCCATGTCTGTCAGATTGCGGGTAAACCCAATCAGTCAATCAAACCTGCACCGTTATGCCCAATTTCAGCAGTAGGACAGCCGTTTGAACATCTTCTCATTGATTGCGTTGGTCCACTGCCTCGTGCGAAATCAGGGTGTGCGTATTTATTGACTGTTATGTGCCAGACTACAAGGTATCCGGCCGCTTATCCATTGCGCAGCATCAAGACCAAGCCCAGTGGTAGTAAAAGCGCTGTCTCAATTTATTTCTCTTTGGTATCCCCAAAGTCATACAAAGTGATCGTGGTAGCAATTTCATCGGCGAAGATGTTTAAGGAAGTGTTGACTAGCCACGATTAAAACAACAATTAAGTGGCATACCACGCACAAGTCAAGGCGCTGGGAGCGTTTTCACTCTACTTCTAAAGTAAGTCTCTTCCTGGTGCTTATTGTGTGGAGTTAAATCGGGACTGGGAGGATGGGCTTCCTCGCGGCTGTTGTTGGCAGCACGGGGAAGTTGTACAGGACAGCACAGGGTTCAGTCCAAACGATCTTGTTTTTGCACATAATGTTCGAGGCCCATTATCTGTTTTAAAAAAGACGGGTTGGAGAAATCTTCCCCTCCGAAAATGTGATCGATTATGTAAATGGTTTCCGGCCTTCGAGGCTGTTCCTGGCAGGTAAGCTTGCTAGTGAAAATCTTGCTAAGGCCCAGGGTAGGATGAAGACCTATTTTGACCGGGGCAGTGGAGCGAAGTTTTTAGTCCTGGAGACCAGGTGCTGGCTTTGCTGCCGATGCCTGGAGTCTTTGCCTTTTTTTTTTGTCGGGCCATATTCTGTTAGAAGCGTGCGTCAGGTGACAGAACGTGACTATCTGGTGGCAACGCCAGACAGAAAAAGATCAACGCAGTTATGTCACATCAATTTGCTGAAGCCATATTATTTTCAACCTAGTGGAGTTGACTCCAGTGGCGAGCCAGTTAAATCTGCTGCTTTGGCTGTAGTAGAATGTGGGCCCATTACATCTCAGCTGGTGGTAGCGGGTGATGATGTGATTGGTCCAGACGACACAGTGTTACAGCCTCGGCTTAGAAATTCGGAGACTCTTGCAAATTTGGACTGTCTTTTAAATCACTTGTCACCTCAATGTAAAGAAGAGCTACAATCTTTGATTCTGTCGTATAAATGCCTGTTTTCAGACAATCTCTCTTGTACAGATTTAATTCAGCATGATATTGATGTTGGCGACGCACAGCCTATCAGTCAACGTTTTTATCGAGTTGCTCCACAAAAGCAGTTTTTAGATGCTGGAGTTAACTATTTACTGGATCATGGTTTGGCTAAACCCTCATACTCAAGCTGGGCGTCTCCCTGTTTACTGGTGGGTAAGCCAGATAATACCTATCGCTTTTGTACTGATTACCGTAAGGTCAATAAAGTTACAAAGCCAGATTCATTCCCACTCCCCAGAATGGATGATTGTATAGACCAAGTAGGCTCTGCACGCCGTCCAGTAAGTTTGACCTATTGAAAGGATACTATCAGGTGGCGTTGGATTTCACGAGCACAGGAAGTATCAGCATTTGTGAGCCCGTCCAGGTCTTTATTCATATACTGTTATGAGTTTTGGCCTATGCAACGCGCCCTCAACATTCCAGCGTTTAATGAACCATGTTATATCTGGTCTCAAAGGGTGTGCGGTGTACCTAGACGATGTGGTGGCTTTTAGTGACACCTGGGAGTCACACCTGTCGTGTATCTGTGCGCTTTTTGAGAGGCTGGTTGAGGCAAAGTTGACAGTAAATCTGGCCAAATGTGAATTTGCTCGTGCTACCATAGTCTACTTGGGGAAAGTTGTGGGTCAAGGTCAGGTATGCCCTGTCAGGGCTAAGGTGCTGGCCATTGACCGTTTCCCTCCTCCTACTACTAAACGGGAGTTAATGCGTTTTCTAGGGATGGTAGGATATTATCGGAGTTTCTGCTCCAACTTCTCCACTGTTGTGTCACCACTCACAGACCTCCTAAAGGGAGGGGTGAAATTTGTTTGGTCGTCAGAGTGTCAAGATGCTTTTGAGAATGTTAAGCAGCTGTTAAGCTCAGCACCTGTCCTGGCTGCTCCTCGGTCAGACAGACCATTTAAGATTCAAGTGGATGCAAGCCAGGTAGGTGCAGGGGCTGTGCTTTTGCAAACAGATGATTCTACCATAGATAGACCATTATGCTACTTCTCAATGCAAGTTTAATAAGCATCAGTTCAATTATTCGACTATTGAAAGGAGGCCCCTCGCCTTGGTGTGGAAGCGTTACAACATTTTGATGTCTGTGGAAAGTGGTGCACAGCCGGGGATGGTGTACTCGGACCACAAGCCTCTTACATTTTTGCACACACTTCAGAACCCCAACCAGCGGCTGATGCGCTGGGCACTGTTTTGCAGCCTTATAATTTAGACATTAGTCACATCCGTGAATACGGATAATGTCATGGCTGATGCCCCTGTCCCGTGCCTGGATGTCCTTGTTCTTGTCTCATCTGTCCTGGTGTCCTCCTGTCTCCCTGATGAGGATGACTGGAGTGATTGTCATGTCTTGTTCTGTCTCATCTGTCCTGCCCTGTCTCTCCTTGTCTCCTGTCCGGTTTAATCCCCTTCAGATCTGCCCCTGTTTTCCATCTTCCACAGGGCTGTAGCCGTAGGATAGGGACCTCCTAATGAGCCCGGACGGCCCGGCGTGGATCCCTCTCCCTTCCCGTCGTTATAGTGCTTATGTTATGTTATCGGTACTCATACGACACTATGCACTTTTAGGATGAGTTCTGGACTTAATAAATACTTTATTGTTACTTCGGACTTGACCTGGAATTTTTTTAATGATGGCTATGGACTTGACTCAACACATTGGACTTGAACACTGGGGCACTGCATGGAGACAGAAGATTGTCCGTTTTGGATCTGCAATGGGAAAAAAATGGAACGAGGGCATAGTGACTTGACTACAACACTGCCACATGCATACCCACACACTTACACACACACACACACACACACAATCACACGCATATCCGCATACACTTACACACACACACACACACACACAATCACACGCATATCCGCATACACTTCCACACACACACACAATCACACGCATATCCACACACACAACCACACGTATATCCACACACACTTCCACACACACAATCCTACACGCATACATGCACATGCCCACACATACACACTCACTCACCTCACACAAACATACACACACTTACCGACACACACACAGATATGTGCACATACTGTACATTGAAACATATGCACACACACTCATACACATACACACACACACACACACACACACACACCCCTCAGTAGAGTAATGTTTCCAGTGCTGTGTGTGAATGTGCGTGTGTGTGTGTGTGTGTCAGGGTGAATGATGATCAAGGCCTCAGAATAGGATCTAATTTAATCAGCTTTCATTCATTTCCCTCTCTTCTCACATTCAACCCCTCCTTCTCACATTCCCCCTCTCCCTTTATCATTCCCCCTCTCCCTTTATCATTCCCTCTCTCCCTCTTTCACTCCCTCTCTTTCCACCACCCTCACTGTTATCCCTCTTCTCATTCCCTGTCCTCCCATCTCTCTCTCTCTCTCCCCATCTCTCTCTCTCCCCATCTCTCTCTCTCTCTCTCCATCTCTCTCCCTCTCTCATCTCCTCATCTCTCTCCATCTACTCATCTCTCCTCATCTCTCTCCATCTCCTCATCTCTCTCTCTCCCCCATCTCTCTCCTCATCTCTCTCCATCTCCTCATCTCTCTCCTCTCTCTCCCATCTCTCTCTCTCCCATCTCTCTCTCCCCATCTCTCCCATCTCCCATCTCTCTCCCCATCTCTCCTGCATCTCTCTCTCTCTCCCATCCCAGAAAAGGGTAGACACCAAACCTGGATAGCTCGTGGAAGATCGGGACATGTAAATTCTGTGTCTGGGAGTAGTAGAGGACCTAATGCCACTTCCTCACAGAATGTCCCAATTATCAACACTTAAGAGCTATATTCTGCCCACAAATTGAAATCACTTGTCCGCTTTATGACTGCCACCAATGAACAAAACTACAATTCCTCCTGGGAGAAATAGATAATGTGCCCACTTAGCCTACCAATATTTACAGTCCTGCCACATTTTAAGAGAAAACTTCACATAGAAAAGTGCATACAGTATATAGTTTTGTTAAATAGTTTTATATAGACTATTGTATAAGTTTCCTTTAAATTTAGATTTAAGAATACATGTTTTTCTTTATACATGTTTTAAAGTTTTCTTTTAAAACATGGATTTAGTTACTATTTTTTTTTTTTTTTAAACATAAGTTTTCTTTTCTTTTTTTAGTTTAGATAAGTTTCCTTTCTTCGACCCCCCCCTTAACAAATATTGTATATGTTTTGTATTGTCATGTTACTGCTTTGGCAACACTATTTTCTGAGTCATGCCAATGTTAGCACATTTGAATTTGAATTTGAATTTGAGAGAGGTGGAGGGAGAGAGGGAAGAGAGAGAGAGAGAGAAGAGAGGACAGAGAGAGAGAGATGGAGGAGAGAGGGAAGAGAGAGAGAGAGAGAAGAGAGGACAGAGAGAGAGATGGCTCTCACATCTCCCTCCCTCTCTCTCTTTATCTTCCCCCTCCATCTCTCTGTATTCACTCTCTCCCCCCCCATCTCTCTCTCTCCCCCATCTCTCTCTCTCTCCCTCATTTCTTTCTCTCTCTTCCCCATCTTTCTTCCTCCTCCATCCATCTCTCTCTCTGCCCCTGGGAAGAGAGATGGGGGGAGAGAGATATATAGAGATGGGGAGAGTGAATACAGAGAGATGGAAAGACAAAGAGAGAGATGGAGGGAGATGAGAGGAGAGAGAGAAGAGAGGAAGAGAGAATGGAAGGGTAGAAAACAAGAGATGGAGGAAAATGTGGAATGAGGATTTATTATGAAAGATGAATAGGAAGGGACCGAAGAGCCCCTCAACCATAATGGGTCTGTCATGTGTGGCTTAAAACCGTGTGTCAACAGCATATGGTCCCGGTTTGTGCCACCAGAATTTTATTATTATGGACCTGTCAGATATATATATATATATAGAGAGAGAGAGACGGGGGGAGAGATGGGGGACGAAGAGAGGACAAAAATGAGAGAGGGATGGGGGAGAGATATATATATATATATGAGATGGGACATAAGAGAGGGAGAGAGAGACGGGGGGACGTAAAGAGAAGAGATATCGCGAATGAAGAGGAGGGATGGGGGATAAACCAATCGAAGTTGAAAACGTGATCAATACTTATTTTCATCCTATTTGCACCTGTGTGTATGTATGTGTGTATGTGTGTGTATGTGTGTGTGTGTGTGTGTATGTGTGTGTGTGTGTGTGTGTGTATGTGTGTGTGTGTGTGCGTGTGTGTGTATGTATGGTGTTGTGTGTGTGTTGTGTGTATGTGTGGTGTTGTGTGTGTGTGATTTAGTGTGTGTATTTGTGTGTGTATGTGTGTGTGTGTGTGAGTGTGTGTGTGTATGTGTGTGTGCGTGTGTGTGTGTGTGTGTGTACCCAGGGAGGGTGATTGTCTTCTTAATGAGCTGGTCAATAAAAACAGAGTTGGCTGATGAAAAGCAGTTTGTGTGAGTCTCTATCGAGGCACAGGATCATTTAGTCTCATATGCCTCCTGTGTTCCGCCATGCATGTCTTTATGCAGCGCATAGTCTTACCAATATCAGCAAGGCCACAGTGTGTGTGTGTGGGTGTGTGTGGGTCAGCAAGGCCGCAGTGTGTGTGTGTGTGTGTGTAAAGTTGAAGGCCAGCACCCCCTTCAGGACAGGGAAAAAATTGACTTCATGGATGACACAGCATCCCTTGGAGAGGGAGAGAGAGAGAGAGGGAGGAGAGAGGGAGGAGGGGGAGAGGGAGGGAGAGAGAGAGTGAAAGAGAGAGAGAGGAAGGAGAGAGAGAGTGAAACATATGTGAGAGTGTGGAAGAGAGTTTGAAATGCTGTGTTCTAATGCCACCTTGTGGTCAGAAGATAACACAACACAAGCCTTTTTCTGGAGAACAGGAGATGCACACACAACACTGAGGTATCATGTACACACACACACACACACACACACACACACAACACTGAGGTATCATGTACACACACACACACAACACTGAGGTATCATGTACACACACACACACACACACACACCACTGAGGTATCATGTACACACACACACAATAATAATAATAAACACTGAGGTATCATGTACACACACACACACACACACACACACAACACTGAGGTATCAAGTGTACACACAATAATACCCACCCACTGAGGTATCGGCGTACACACACACACACACACACACACATACCACTGAGGTATCATGTACACACACACACACACACCACCACTGAGGTATTATGTACACACACACACACGTCTCACACACACACACACACACACACGTCACACGTCACACACACACACACACACACACACGTAACACACACACACAAACACACACTCAACACTGAGGTATCATGTACACATACACACACAACACTGAGGTATCATGTACACACACACACAAACACACACACACACACACACACACCGCTGAGGTGGTCATGTACACAATACACACAATACACATTTACACATACCACTGAGGTATCAGTGTACATACACACACATTGCCACATTGAGGTATTATGTACACACACACACACACACGCGCCTCTCTACTAATAATAATAATACATTAATGCCAATAATAATATACAATGAATGCATTGTTACCGCCACATACACGCTAAGCACACACACACACACACACACATCGGGCACACACAATATTAATACACACACACACACACATTAAGTCCAGGTAGGCTGGTTTTGTGTACAGGTCATTTTCTGATTTCACAGCCACCAAGCAATAGAGGGAAGATAGCACCTGTGCGGCCGCTTCCCTCACAACACACAATAATAATATTGCACACACTTATTATTGATATTTGGTTTCACACACATTACACACACACATAATTAATACACCTAATTTCACATTAATTACATTAATACATATTATCGCTACATACATACATATTGTTATCGCTATACATTATTACACATATTACACTTCATATTACTCATATTACATTAATATTATCGCTACATATTATTACATCGCTACAGATATTACATTATCATATTAATTTCCGGCTTTTACTCTTATTATTAATATTATATCTCCGCTTTTCCTTCTAATTAAATACATATTACTCCGCTTTACCATATTAATATACACATACACACACACACACACTATTACACATATTACCACATACATACACACACACACACGGCATAGATATTATTGTTAATATGGTTACTGGGCTTTCACCACACACATACACACACACACACACACACACACACACTCCGCTTCCTAATTAAACATTACACACAAGGCTTTTGCTTTGCCACACACACACACACACACACACATACATATTACACATATACACACATATTACACACACACACATATTACACACACACATACATATTACACACACACATACATATTACACACACACACACACACACACACACACACACACACACACATACACACACCACACATACACACACACACACATTATTACGCCACACCACACACACACACACACACACACACACACATACTCCCCACCAAACAAATACACACACACTTCCGCCTTCACACACACACACACACACACACACACACACCACACACATACATATACATCACACACACACACACATTACCTCACATATACAGACACACACACACACACGCTCATTTTCACACACACACACACACACACACACTCACTTTACCACACACACACACACACACACACACTCCGCTCCCACCAAACACACACACACTCCGCTCTCACCACACACACACACACACACACACACTCACACTCACTCACACTCACTCACTGACACTCACTCACACACACACACACTCACACTCACTCACACACACACACACACACACACACACACACTGCAAAAACTGCTTATCTAACAAAATCTAACCAAGTGTTATTAATCTTATGTCAAGATAAAAAAAACTAGTTGGATAGCCAGCCCATTCTCGCTTGTCGCCGAGATGGGCTATGAGACATACGTTCACACTCGGTATCATGTTTCAATACACTTTAGGTCAATATCACACCGGAATTCTCCTTTAATATAAGATCAATAACACTTGGATAGAATTCATTTTTTGCAGTGCACACACACACACACACACACACACACACACACTGCTCTTAGCAAACACACACACTCACTCACACACACACAGCCTCTTGCGATAACGATATATATCGCAATATAAAAATCATAATAGAACCATTTCAGAATTTGTTACATAGACCCTAAGGAAAGCCAAACAGCTAAATGTATTATTTTTAAAGAAAGAAAGACACGTAGTATGTTGTTTTGAGAACATTTATTGTGCAAAACTGTTATTATAAAACATAATGTTGCCGCTAAATAAAATTCAAGTGCACTAGCTGCAGAGACTTTAACAAATAAAAAGCTGGTATTCAGTGACATGTTTCGTTTTGAGGGGGGTAGAACAGATTACCCCACAGAACTGTTGCCCCACACACTCTACAGCAGGGGTGGGCAGACTTGGATCAAGGGCCACATTGGGTTTTGAAAATTTGCCGGCGGGCCGAATGTTTAATGTTTCATATCATTTAAATGCTAATAATGACAAAGTAATATAATTTTTAAATTTGATGCTGTTTATAAATTATGCAGTCACTTAAAGCATTGGGTCCATACCTTTAGTTCTCATAATGATCTTTGCTAAGTTTCTTATAAAAAGGAGATAGCAATTATCAACAATGACAAGCCAGCTGGAACCTGCCTCTCTTCTTATTTCCCTCTGGTATCGCGCTCAAACGTGTTCACATTTAAATAGACATAACGCATATAACTTATATGCATAACGCGATGTAAAATGCTGTTTTGACGTTGTGTAAACGTTCTCTAAGAAGAGTCAAAAGCAGTTTGCCGTAAAGATAACCACAACGTCGTCTATCGCAGAGAAAATAGTGAGCAGCCTATGATAAACAAATAAAATGCTTGGCTTGCCTGATTAAAGTGCGGGCGGGCCGTAGTTGCACTGGTCTTTTTCACCAGCTCCTCCGTTTTGCTTTCAGCCATGTTTACTGTGTGTGTGTGTGTGTGTGTGTGTGTGTGTGTGTGTGTGTGCGTGTGTGTGTGGTTTCAGGTTCCTCATCGTTCTGGATTGCCTCATCTTGGCAGTGTTAACCACGTTTAAAGAGTACGAGAAAGTGTCTGCATACTGGCTGGTCATCCTGGTGAGTGAGTGCGTGCGTGAGTGTGTGCGTGTGCAGGCTAGGCAGGCATGTATGTCGTCGCGTGTGTGCGTGTGTGTGTGTGTGTGTGTGTGTGTGTGTGTGTGTGAAAGTGTCTGCATACTGGCTGGTCATCCTGGTGAGTGAGTGCGTGTTTGTGAGTGAGAGAGATATTGAGAGAAAGAGAATGTTTGGACAAGAAGTGTGTATCTGTGTGTGTGTGTATGTATAGTATATATACTCTTTTGATCCCATGAGGGATCAAATGTATATGTGTGGTGTGTGTGTGTGTGTATGTATAGTATATATACTCTTTTGATCCCGTGAGGGATCAAATGTATATGTGTGGTGTGTGTGTGTGTGTATGTATAGTATATATACTCTTTTGATCCCGTGAGGGATCAAATGTATATGTGTGGTGTGTGTGTGTGTGTATGTATATGTTTGTGTGTGTCTGTGTGTGGTGTGTATATGTGTGTGATGTGTGTGTGTGTGTGTGTGTGTGTAGAAGATGTTTACCATCGTGCTGTTTGGTACGGAGTTTGGCCTGAGTGTGTGTGCGTGTGTGTGTGTGTGTGTGTGTGTGTGTAGGAGACCTTCACCATCGTGCTGTTCGGTACGGAGTTTGCTCTGCGGGTTTGGGCAGCAGGATGCTGCTGCCGCTATCAGGGCTGGAGAGGCCGACTACGCTTCATCAGGAAACCACTCTGTGTGCTGGGTACGTACACACACACACCACACACACACACACACACACACACTCACACACAGACACACACACTCACACACACACACACATACACACACACACACACATACATACACACACACACACACACACACATACACACACACACACACATACACACACACACACACACTCACACACACACACACACACACTCACACACAGACACACACACACACACACACACACACACACACACACACACACACATACATACACACACACACACACACACACATACACACACACACACACACACACTCACACACATACACACACGGTCTCAACACTTCCCCAACACTTACAGCAAATCTAGCACTCCTAAATATCAGATCTCTTTCAAACAAATCATTCTTAATTTATGATCTAATTTGCACACACAACCTTGATTTTTTACTTTTAACTGAGACATGGTTAGATCAAGCAAACAGTGCTGCTACTCTCATTGAATCAGCTCCCCAAACTTCAGTTTCTTGAGTGCTACCAGAGCAAATAAAAGAGGTGGGGATAGCCACAATTTTCAAGACGTCTTTTCAGTGCAATCAGTCGACATTCGTGACTTTACTTCATTTGAATATCTGTGTGCATGCATTAAGTCTTCTCCTCAGATTTTATTACTGACAATTTACAGGCCTCCAAAACATTCAGCTAAAGTTTTTCTTGAAGAGCTAGGTGAACTGCTATCAGTCGTTTGCATAGAGTTTGATTGTCTATTTATATCAGGGGATCTAAACTTGCATGTGGATAATCCTGAAAACAATGATGCCAAGGAATTCATTGCACTAATCGATACTTTCTCCCTAACACAGCATGTACAGGGGCCAACACACTCTCTCGGCCATACCCTCGACCTTGTTATTACAAAGGGTCTCGACGTCTCTACAGCTGTTAAAGACCTGGCCTTATCTGATCATTTTTGCGTGTTCTTTGATGTGTCTATGTCCCCACACACTCAAAACAGCTATGATGGTAAAAAGAAGAATCATAAATGATCAGACAAGTGCTCTCTTTGAGCAAGCACTTTCACTAAAGTCAAGTCAACTGTCAGACTCTGAAGACTTATGGATGACATTATGGATGACATTGCTCCATTACAATTCAAGAAAGTTAAGGACAAACAGAAAGCACCATGGAGGCAAAATCCAGCAGTTAAACTTCTAAAAAGAGAGTGTAGGAAGACTGAAAGAAAATGGCGTAAATACAAACTTCAGATCCACTATGAAATCCATAAAGAGATTCTCCGCACATATAACTCTGATGCAAAGCAAGACAGTCTTTCTTTTCTAACATTATCAATAGAAGTTCAAATAACACTCGTATTCTTTTTTCAACTGTTGATAAGTTAACAAATCCCCCCTCACAATTAGCTCCTGAACTTCTCTCAACTAATAAATGCAATGAGTTTTCATCTTTTTTTAAAGGTAAAATTGACAAAATCAGACTCAACATATCTGCTCAATTACAAATTCAACAACCTGAACTTCCAGCAACAAACAGGAAACTAAACTTGATGTCAGAGTTCAGCTTGATAGACTACTGAAACACTTGAAAAAAACGGTACAGAATCTCAGCTCTTCCACATGTGTCTTAGACACTCTGCCTACCAATTTCTTCAAAACTGTTTTTCACCTCATAGCGGCGGATGTCCTTCAAATTGTAAATGTATCACTGCTGTCTGGCACTTTTCCTAAGTCACTGAAAACAGCTGTTGTAAAGCCACTTCTCAAGAAAAATAACCTGGATGCCTCCATGCTAAACAATTACAGGCCCATATCCAATCTACCTTTTATTGGCAAAATTATTTAAAAAAGTAGTCTTTAATCAATTAACCACCTTCCTAACATCAAATGGGTATTTTGATTACTTTCAGTCTGGTTTTCGGCAAAATCACAGCACTGAAACAGCTCTCATTAAAGTTTCCAATGACATACGCCTCAACACAGATTCAGGTAAAACATCAGTCCTAGTGCTACTGGACCTTAGTGCAGCATTTGACACTGTTGATCACAATATTTTACTACACAGACTAGACAGACTAGAACACTGGGTTGGATTTACAGGCATAGTTATCAGCTGGCTAAAATCATATCTACAAGAAAGGAGCTTCTTTGTTGCCATCGGAAACTGTACCTCAACACCAACATCCTTGACCTGTGGTGTTCCCCAGGGGTCGATCTTGGGGCCACTATTATTCAACCTCTATATGCTCCCACTTCAAATCAAAATAATTTGATTTCATATTATAGCTATGCAGATGACACACAAATTTACTTAGCTCTATCACCAAACGACTATGGACCTCTTGAATCTATGTGTCAGTGTATAGAACAAATCAACACCTGGATGTCTCAACATTTTCTTCAGCTGAACAAAGAAAAAACTGAAGTAATTATATTTGGTAAAAAGGAGGAAAGACTTAGGGTTGCCACTCTCCTTGACACAAAAGGGTTGAAGGCAAAGGATACTGTTAAAAATCTTGGTGTATTAATTGACAGTGATCTAAATTTCAACAGCCACATGAAAGCGATAACTAAATCAGCTTTTTACCACCTCAAAAATATTGCCAAACTCAGAGGGCTGATGTCAAAGCATGACTTAGAAAAACTCATTCATGCATTTATCTCCAGCAGGGTTGATTACGGCAATGGACTGTTCACAGGCCTTCCTAAAAAGACTGTTAAACAGCTTCAGGTGATACAAAATGCAGCAGCTAGAATTCTAACAAAAACTAAAAGAACTGACCACATTACTCCAATTCTTAAGTCCTTGCACTGGCTTCCAGTAAGTCACAGAATTGACTTTAAAGCACTATTGCTTGTTTATAAATCAGTAAAGGGAGCAGGACCTAAATACTTGTCAGACATGCTTCAGCAGTACACACCTTCTCGCCCCCTCTCAGGTCCCAGGTGAAAAACCTGCTAGTAAAACCTACAGTTAGAACTAAACATGGTGAAGCAGCTTTTAGCTGCTATCGCGGCTCAGCTGTGGAACCAACTTTCGGATGACATCAAAAGGCCCCAACTGTAGCCAGTTTTAAATCTAGACTTAAGACCAAACTGTTCTCAGATGCTTTCTGCTAACTGTGCCGAAGTTACAAATTCTGAATCTGCCTTGATAATTATTCTACCTTGTCTTTTATTACTTTTGCCTTTGTTTTTGCTTACTAATTATTCTTTATTTTTAAATGATTTTACCTTGTGTTTTATGTTTTCTTTTTATTATGATCTTTACCTTTTAACTATTCTTTGACTATATATACTTGTTATTATTGTTTGCTTTTGTTTATGTAAAGCACATTGAATGACCTCTGTGTATCAAATGCGCTATATAAATAAACTTGACTTGACTTGACTTGACTTGACTTGACTAGTCACCGAGCTCACTTATACTTAATGACGACTCTGCCTTAGAATCGTCTGTACAGCAGGAGCGTATACTATGGGCTGGTCTCACACACACACACACACACGCACACACGCACACACACACACACACACACATGCACACACACACACACACACACACAGCGTATACTATGGGCTGGTCTCATGCACACACACACACACACACACACACACACAGCGTATACTATGGGCTGGTCTCACTGCAGCAAAGACAATGTTAGCCTTGCGATGAAAAGATCCTCACAGATTGTCATTGCCAACTCTTTTCTAGACATTATTATGATGGAGAGACACACAGGGCTGTATTTTGCTCGTTTTCCACACGCGCAAAGTTTGCACTATTTTGCACGTTTATTTTTTAAACAATGCGCCCAGGGGTGTGGCAGTTAACAACCTAAGGAGTGGCCTGGCGCATTGTCTAAAAATCACTATTGTACACCTGGTCAGAAGTCTATGGCCAGTTGTTTATATGTTATTTTAAGAGCGCGTGTCAACAGTCATATTGGCGGTGCACAACGACCATCCTTCTATCATCCATGAACACACACCAGCGCACGTCCATGCAAAACATTACAAATTGCACGATTACAATGGGAAACATAATTACAATAAAGATATTACGAAATACTGTACATCTCATGATGATGAGTAGTTATTCACCATCATTTGCAAATTGGTAATGACGGTTAAAAGTGATTAGGGGAGAGGCGAGAGACACGTATGGAGCACAGCTGAAGACGCATTGTCACGAGATATAAGCAACTCCTCTGCAGGATAAATGTTGTTTTATTCAGTCATTTGAGCAATATTAGGGTAAGTGTTGCTTTTTCCAATGTTTTCGATGGTAACCCATTGTCAGTCAATAGTGAAAGTTACTGCATATACTGTAACGGTCTTGTCGTTGACTAACACCTTGGTGAAGTTAGTTTCACTTTGCCAATGAGTTCAAATAATAAACAAGTACAAATGTGTGAAGGCTATGCTAGGTTTTAGTAAAGCATGGTTTAGTGGAATGACTATTCCATACGGTCTCGCAAGCAGCCTCCTTCAAATGCGCCGTTGAATGTCAAAATACCGATGCATTCTTTGACATCGCGCTTTGCGCCGTTAAAGGGAATGACAGATGTCATACTCATTGGTTTAAATTATGTTATACGCCCCAAACACACCCCCATGACTGATTAAGAAACCTAGGAACACCTTGTTGCGCCATGTGCTCAACGTTTGATAACGAAAACCCTCCCAATGTGGACTGGACATCCTACTAAATTTGAATAAGCTTTTGACGAGTGACTATGCGCTTTAGACTGTCATGATAGGGCCCACAGACACACACACACACACACACACACAGTCCACCTTACTGTGATCACACACACACAAACACACACAGTCCACCTTATTGTGATCACACACACACACACACACACACGCAGTTCACCTTACTGTGATCACACACACACACACACACACACACATGCAGTCCACCTTACCGTGATCACAGGACTCTTATATTACACTACACACAGGGCTGAATGGCTGATTACTGTACTGTGAAGTTTGTGGCCTTGTGTATTTATGTGTTATCTATTCTGAATAAAGAAGTTAAACATGCGTGTGTGTGTGTCTGTGTGTCTGTGTGTATGTGTCTGTCTGTGTGTGTGTGTGTACGTGTATGTGTGTGTGTGTGCGTGCGTCTGTGTGTGTGTGTATACGTGCGTGCGTGTGTGTGTGTTTCGGTGTGTTCCACTTAGACATCTTTGTTCTGATTGCCTCGGTGCCAGTGGTTGCCGTGCGTAACCAAGGCAACGTGTTGGCGACGTCGCTGCGTAGTCTGCGTTTCCTGCAGATCCTACGAATGCTGCGCATGGACCGACGTGGAGGAACCTGGAAACTCCTGGGGTCAGCCATCTACGCCCACAGCAAGGTGCACACACACACACACACACACACACACACACTGGGGTCAGCCATCTACGCCCACAGCAAGGTGCACACACACACACACACACTGGGGTCAGCCATCTACGCCCACAGCAAGGTACACACACACACACACACTGGGGACAGCCATCTACGGCCACAGCAAGGTACACACACACGCACACACACACACACATACACACACACACACACACACACTGTGGTCAGCCATCTACGCTCACAGCAAGGTACACACACACACACACTCACACTCTCTACAGTTAGTGCTGTATTGCTCTGCTGGGGTTTCATTTGTAGACCATTTAAATATAGTCAACACCTATGTGAGATATTATTGTAAAACAGTGTCTCATGGCAAAGGAAATGGGAGAATTGGCTGATGCTGAAAGTTGGGTCAAGCTTAAAGGCACACTATGCAAGATTTTCACCTTTACAAAGCCAATTTGATGGTAAACGAACTTGTAATAGGCGAGTCCTTCACCTAGCATAGCTATCCAGCTTAGACGTAGCGAGTCCCTACCGAGAAAACCAGCCTTGCAACTTCCAAGAGCGGCGCCCCGCCAAATCTCGTGAGAATCGTGAAACATTACCTTGTCAGTACATACAGCTCTCTGCCTGTTAATCCTTCACCTCCACAACAAAAGCATTTGCATTGTGTACAGGGGGGATAAGTCATGAGAAGTTTGCTATTTACAACAGCAGAGTAACATATAAATACACCGCGACTCTAGAGGGAGCTCTACACTTGTCAAAAATACCTGAACCTGCATAGTGTACCTTTAAATACCTAACCCTGCATAGTGTACCTTTAAATACCTGAACCTGCATAGTGTACCTTTAAAGAAGCAGAGGAATGGGATCAGAAGTCAGATTAGGCGAGACACTACAGGTGAATAGAGTAAACTTTTTAACTATTAAACTTCCCTAGTTGATTAATTACATTAATATGAGAAAAAATGTATTACACGTTTTCTGTAATTTAATGGTTACATATGCAAATGAGGCATTATCTAATTAAAAATGTGGCACGTGTGTGTGTGGGCAGGTGTGTGTGTGTGGGCAGGTGTGTGGGCAGGTGTGTGTGGGGGTGTGTGGGCAGGTGGGTGGGTGGGCAGGTGTGTGTGTGGGTGTGGGCAGGTGTGTGTGTGGGTGTGTGGGCAGGTGTGTGTGTGTGGGCAGGTGTGTGTGTGGGCAGGTGTGTGTGTGGGTGTGTGGGCAGGTGTGTGTGTGGGTGTGTGGGCAGGTGTGTGGGCAGGTGGGTGGGTGGGCAGGTGGGTGTGTGGGCAGGTGTGGGTGTGGGTGTGTGGGCAGGTGGGTGGGTGGGCAGGTGTGTGTGTGTGTGTGTGGGCAGGTGGGTGGGTGGGCAGGTGTGTGTGTGGGTTGTGGGCAGGTGTGTGTGTGGGTGTGTGGGCAGGTGTGTGTGTGGGTGTGTGGGCAGGTGGGTGGGCAGGTGTGTGTGTGGGCAGGAGGAGCTCTTGTATTAGAAGAGGATGTTTCCTGTTTTATTATTATTGTTATTATGTGTTGTTGTTATTATGTGTTGTTGTATTTTGTTGTTGTATTTTGATTGTTAAAATCAAACTGAACAAGAAGTCCTCAAAAAAGAGAGGGCGGAGTCAATCTTTAAAAATAATAAATGCCTACCTTGATTTTTGTTCTCAAAGTTGTGTTTTGTTTTGCAACACAAAATTCTACCTGTGTAGGCTCTAATTGTGTGTGTGTGTGTGTGTGTGTGTGTAGGAGCTGATCACTGCCTGGTATATCGGCTTCCTGTGTAGGCTCTAATTGTGTGTGTGTGTGTGTGTGTGTGTGTGTAGGAGCTGATCACTGCCTGGTATATCGGCTTCCTGTCTCTCATCCTGTCATCCTTCCTGGTGTACCTGGTAGAGAAGGACGACGTTGCCATGGAGATGAGAGACCCGCTGGGCCCCACCCCCTCCACAGAGCCACAGGACTTTGACACCTATGCAGACGCCCTCTGGTGGGGACTGGTGAGAACTGCACCCAAACACAAGTACTAACACACACACACACACACACACACAGCCACACATAAACATACACACATACTCTGACTCACTCATTCACACACACCCAAACTAACGCACACACACACAAGTTCAAGTTTCTTTATTTGTCACATGCATAGTCAAAGACCTACAACAGATAGATAGATAGATAGATAGATAGATACGTTATTGATCCCCGAGGGGAAATTCAGGGGGGTCTCAGTAGCATACAGACATCACACACAACATGCACTTACAGCAGAAATGGTAAATATAAGTATAAGTATAAACATATAACCAAACTCCATTGTACAATAGAGACAGTAGGAGATAAGAAAAACTAACAAAACTAAATACTATATAAATAAATGTAAAAAATTCAGTGTGCTGGAGGGTGATCAAGCATGAGACGCTTGTAGTGACAGGGCCTGTAGTTCTGTGTGCATGGTGAGGTGCTTAAGAGAGTGAGTGTCATGGTGAAGGTGCAAAAAGTAGTCCAACAGTAGTCCTTTAGTTATGTGTGCATGGTAAGGTGCTCAAGAGAGTGAGTGTCATGGTGAAGGTGCAAAAAGTAGTCCAACATTAGTGCAACAGTGCAATAATAAGGTCTAGAGACCAGCATAAATAATATGGACAAATCGGAGAGTAAAGTATAATGTAGACAAGGTAATATAAAAAACTATGTCTGTGCAAGAACAGGTTGAGGAAATAGGGTTACAGCCATTCAGTATTGTAGCAGAAGCCATTGATCATGTGTGCATGAAAAACAGTGTAGCAGGAAAACAGTAGTAAAAACATTAGGCTGTGGACATTAGTAAAACAGTAGTAAAACAGTGGTAAAGCAGTAGTGGGCAGTCATTACTCAAACATGGAGAGGCAGACAGACTAAGCAGAGAAGTCTATCTCTCCTCTTCCCTTTAGTGAAGCATTGAACAGTTCAATGGCCCTGGGGACAAATGACTTCCTCAGCCTTTCAGTTGTGCATGGCAGTGAGCGAAGTCTCCAGCTGATCAAGCTCTATTGCTTTTTAATAGTGCTGTAGAGTGGATGGCATTCGTTGTCCAAGATGTTGATCAGTTTGTTCAGGGTCCTTTTGTCAGATTTTATCAGAAGTGATGCACTCCAGTTCAGCTCCCACTACAGAGCCAGCCTTCCTTACCAGCCTGTCAAGTCGCCCAGCATCCTTCTTCTTTGTGCTTCCTCCCCTGTGCTTCCATACCTAAGACCAGTCGCTCCAGTGTCTTCATCACATGTGATGTTAGGGCGACAGGCCTGAAGTCATTAAGCTCACTGGGGTGTGGCTTCTTAGGGACGGGGGTGAGACATGATGTCTTCCACAGTGTTGGAACTTGTCCGACGTAGACTCCAGTTGAAGATGTGCTTCAGTGGCTGGCAGTGAAATGAACAGGCAGTGAAATGAACTCCTGACTCCACTCCAACTGTGCTATCACATACTAATACGTAATAACAAGTTATAGAATAAAAGTTAAGTTTAAAATGTGAATAAGAAGCTAAAATAAAGATCAAAGTTACCCCCAAGACTACCCCTACCCATAAATATAATAAAACCTTGTTCTACTAAAGTGCTCACTAAAGTAGATCCAGGGCTTAAGGTGCAGGGTGCATAGTGCAGCTCATGAGGGAGGTGCATGTCATGGTTTGATTCAGGAGCCTCACCGCTTTAAAAACTCCTCCTGAGTCTTTCTGTGTTAGACATGATGCTTCTGAATCGCTTGCCTGATTTCAGCAGCTGAAATAGGCTGCTGCCGCGGTGGGAGGTGTCTTTCTGATGGCCAACATCTCTTCTGATGGCCCTACTCCAACATCTCTTCTAATGGCCCTACTCCAACATCTCTTCTGATGGAGTTCGTTCAGGGATGGAAGAGATAAACCGCAACAACGCTCAGCGGCACGGATCACCCTTTGGAGGGCCTTCCTGTCCTTCTCACAGCTGTTGCCATACAACACTGCCATATCCTATGCTATCATATCCTGCCCTATGCTGCCCTATCCTATCCTGCCCTATCCTATCCTATCCTGCCCTGTTGCCATACCACGCTGCCATACTCTGGTCAGGATACTCTCCACAGTGGCAGAGTAAAAAGTGCAGTACACCAACCTGCCTAAATGACAACCGGCCTGTGGGGCTTACCTCGGTGGTGATGAAAGTGTTTGAGAGACTGGTCAAGGAGATCATCTCTGGTCATCATCATGGTCAAGGAGATCATCTCTGGTCATCATCATGGTCAAGGAGATCATCTCTGGTCATCATCATGGTCGAGGACATCATCTCTGCCTCCATCCCCAGCACCACGGATCCGCTCCAGTTCGCCTACCGCCCTAATAGATCTACGGGGGACGCCATCTCACATGTCTTGCACACCACTCTCAGCCATGTTGACAAGAGTTAAGGGAACTACATGAGACTGCACACCACTCTCAGCCATGTTGAGGAAAGGGAACTACATGAGACTGCTGTTCATTGACTAACAGCTCAGCTTTTAATACAACATCCCCCTCGAGTCTGTTTTACAAGCTGCGTGACTTGGGTCTGAACAGTGGTCTATGTGCATGGGTCCTGGACTTCCTCACAGGCAGATCCCAGGCGGTGAGAGTCGGAGTACACGTCTCCAGCTCCATCTCCCTAAACACCGGCGCTCCACAAGGGTGTGTGCTTAGCCCACTGCTGTACTCCCTGTACACGTATGACTGTGCAGCCATGCACAGCTCCAACTCCATCATAACATGTGCAGATGATACAGTAGTGCTGGGGTCCATCTCCGACAACAACGAGACTGCCTACAGGGAGGAGGTAAATAGGCTGGCATCATGGTGCAGACTAACTGCCTCCAACTTAACATCAGCAAAACAAAGGAGCTTGTGGTGGATTTCAGGAGGGTCAGCACTCCTATGCCCCCCTCTACCTCTACGGGGCCCCAGTAGAATGTGTGAGCTGTTTTAAATATCTGGGCCCCAGTAGAACGGGTGAGCTGTTGTAAATGTCTGGGTGTCGCCATCTCTGAGGACCTCACCTGTTCTGCTCACACCTGAGGACCTCACCTGGTCTGATCGCACCTGAGGACCTCACCCTGGTCTGATCACACCATGGAGGTATTATATATAACTGGAGAGAGTGACTAAGTCCCGCCCTCCATACAAATGAATGGTGGAGGCTAGGCTAGTAAATCCGGCCAATTCATAGTCAACGCCATCTTGAACACTGGGGTTCGGATCCAGCGCCAGTCGGCTCTGACCATGCGCCAAGTTACAAAGCTGGAAATGACACATGGACCAACGTCGATTTTTATTGGATATTCTGAAAAAGAGAGTCGTCCTCCAGTTAAGAGGGTGGCGATAATGCACATACATTGCTTGCCACGTAACAAGAAGAAGAAAAAGTTGCTCGGGAACGTGCGTGGTGTCTGAGTGGAGTCGCCCTAAAGCGCAACTTAATTTCATTGGTTAACAGCGGCTCTAACGAAGAGCGGTCTGCCTGCCGTCCTGCTGCTGCAAATATGCATGCGAACATGACGTGAAATATCCGTAGTCGAACTATAAATAGGCCTAAACTATTCCGTTTTTAGTGTCATGTGTAGCGCATTTTTACAGTCTATAATTAGTTTGTTTTTTATTTTATTGTTTGCCATCTCATAGCGGGTGCTCTAAACGTATTCTAGCGTTGGCCCATGACCAAATCAAGCCAATAATAGCCAGTAGCCACAATAATGACTGAAGCCAGCCAGAGCCTGCCACCCTGTTTCGAAAATGGAAGATAACGCACAGGGGCCGGTTCCCCGATAACGCTCACTCTTAGCGCGCTAAGAGGACTGAAAAGATGTATCTTTCCAAAGTTGTTTATGTTCCTAAGTGTGTTCCCTGAAGTGTCCCTTAGGAAGCTTCTTAACACGCTGCCTCTTACGTTCGATGTTACAAAGGCGCTGTCCCAAGTGAAGTGCTGAATTAGTTGGCATCGATTGCTCAGGAATCGATTTTCTACTTCACGCGAAGGTGCATGACGGCGTTAAGAAAGACAACACGTTCTATGCAAATGAAACATTCCTCAAACTGTTTATTGCGAGACAAGGCCCTTTCATTGAACGTGTGCTGTGCTCTAATGGAAACCTTATTGCGTAGCTAAGTAGCCTAAATTGAGTTATTTTTTTAATTATGCATGGTTTATTTTTTATTAAATTCGTAGACTGGAATGCCTCGCGGCAACAATTATGTTTTAATGTAGTAGCCTACTGCTTCAGCCTCTGGCAAGCTCAAAATGGGGCGGCTATGGGTTGAGAGCAACGTGTTGGAGACCCATGGTGTATAACGAGACAAGGGCTTTATGCCGCTGTTGTGTAATTTATTGTCTTTAATCATGTTTAGGCTATTTTTGTTCGGGACAAACAACAACGAAACAAGTGTGTGTTTTTGGAAATAATGTCATGAGTGTGTGTTTTTGGTGTGTGACACATCTTCTGCAGATCACCTTGACAACCATCGGCTACGGCGATAAGACACCCAAGACGTGGGCGGGGCGACTGCTGGCCGGAACCTTCTGCCTCATAGGAGTGTCCTTCTTCGCCCTGCCCGCAGTGAGTGTGTGTGTGTTGTGTGTGTGAGTGTGTGTGTGTGTTTGTGTGTGTGTTGTGTGAATGAGTGTGTGTGTATGTGTATCACAATAAACAGCAGAACTTACCGAACACAAAGGTGTAAAGCATTCCCTTATACAATTAGCCGTTCCAAAGTAATCCGGTTTTGAAATTGAAGCAAATGTCTACAAGGTCTCCAACTTTGGACTTTTTGTAATACACGATAAGGCCAAATACAAAATATATGTTAACAATATCGCCTAGATAACTGTAAATATTAAAACCAGAGTTTTTCCAATGTAGTTTCACAAAATGCTAAGCATTAAGTTTCTTAAAGCTGAGCTGTGCATTTATTGTTCAGTGCATGATTTCATAACAGGCCAAATAGAAAATAAATGCTAAATGTTAAATATAGCCTTGATACCTGTAAATATGTATATCTGATTATGTACATAATATATATATCAGATTATGTACAGTATAGTTGGATCAATTTGGAGAGTTGGATTATAGGATGCTCCAAAACTCACACAAACGGAGTCTTAAAGGAGCCACTGTAGTGAATGTGGCATAATTCACCTTTGTTATTAAGTGTGGTTCTACACACTGTTCATATTAAACGCAGCACTTTGTTCTGTCTGTAGTTACTTCATGTAAGTATAACTGTTCAGGGATCGCGGTCCCTTTAAATGTTATGAATGTGAATGTGTGATGACATGTAGCCCCATGCCTGTTTTGTTGCTGGACAGCGCCATTTTTGATTTCAGTGTTTTTCCTATGAAAATAAACGACCCACGCATTTGTGTGCTCAACAAATAACAATAATGCCGATTACCATGATCATTTTGGGTAGCCTACTATAATCATGATATCATATTTTCATGCCATTTCCCTAGTGGCTGGTAAAAAAAGTTGAGTGGCTGGTAGATTTTGGAATCCACCAGCCACAGTGGCAGGTGGAAAAAATATTTAATTTCCATCCTTGGTGTGTGTGTGTGAATGAGTGAGTGTGTGTGTGTGTGTGTGTGTGTGTACTTGTTTGCCCTGCCCGCATTGACACACACACGCACACACACAGATAGACAGACAGTTCATCTCCGCCCCCTACCGCAATTTACGAACATCCAAAACTGAACGACATAGCCTACATTCAAACGCAGTTGAATGAAGTTAACTGATGATATTAAAAAGAATCAAATGTTTAGCGATGTTGAAATAATACAATAAAACGTCAACAAGCAGGGAGATAATGAAGACCAGTAGTTCTACTCAAACTACTTGTGCACGTAGGCTATGGAAGATTGGTCAAATCTAGCAAGTAGGAATTCAAGTGGATGACGTAAAAGGGAAAGTAAGACTTTCTAAATAGCGAACACAAACTGGTGGTGAGTGTGGAGTGTGCCAACCCATGCCGACTGAAATGGAGTGTTTATGCTGTGCAGAGTGGGATAAAATACTGCCATCGATGGTGGGCAACGCTCCCGAAGAGGAGCATGACCGCACTTGTGTCACTGCTACCGACGACTTCTCAGCAATGATCCATCCTGCAGTCCTCAGTTTTCCACACTCCACACTCACACCACCAGTTCGTGTTTGCTCTCGTTCTCTCATCCGACTCGCCTTGACTAGTCGCAACGTCCTCTCTTCCCAGATCCAAAGCTCGCAACTCCTCTTCAGTGAGCTCAGGTTCGAAAAGGTAGGGTCTTGGCTCTTGGTAGTCGAAGTCATCATCTTCGTCTATCGTGTAATCTTCCATATTCATCGCCATTAGAACTCTTAGAGAAAGCCCACCTGTGTCAGTGTCAGCCTAGACATCCCTTTGTGTTAATTTGCATTGATATTTGTACTCGATGTGAATGTACAGGTTACGAGAAATAATTATAAAAAATCATTATTTGATTCACTTTTGCAACGACATGCTAGCTGGCATCTCCGGATTACAGCGACTACGCTAAGCTAAAGCTAACCGGGCCGTTTCTAGATTAGGACAATGGCTGGGTCGGCTATAAAACGCTTTGGCTCACTCATCCAACTCTAGGGACTGCGAGGAGTGACCTAATTTCACCTAGGGGTGGCGTATTCCTTTAAAATGTTCTGTTATTGATGCATTTAACCGCAATTTGGATTAAAACCTGGTTTTAGGCGGAAGTAAGACACACACACGCACGTGTAGACGTGAGCTTTCATGGGCAGTTGTGCTACATACAGGGGATACCTAATTAGGCGCTTTCATGGCCAGTTGTGCTACATACAGGGGATAGCTAATTAGGCGCTTTCATGGCCAGTTGTGCTACATACAGGGGATAGCTAATTAGGCGCTTTCATGGCCAGTTGTGCTACATACAGGGGATAGCTAATTAGGCGCTTTCATGGCCAGTTGTGCTACATACAGGGGAATAGCTAATTAGGCTCATTTTACGCTTCTCCTCCCATCTCTTTACACAAAACTCCCACTTTCCCCCGACCCTCCTATGAATGCATATGCATGAGATGGAAAAACGCAACTTGACATTCTCAACTCTTGCGACAGGCAGTCTGCGCTTTTACCTCAGTGCGGCCTGTTTGTACACACCACACCATGTTTTTACGCGCACGTTCAAAACAAATACACCTGAAGTGGACGCAAAAGCGTTAGTACACCTGCCGGAGTGTGTGGGTGTGTGTCCTTCATTGTGTGTGTGTGAAGGAGTGAGTGAGTGATACTTTTTTCTTGTGTCATTCCACTTTATTACACCCACTTGGGCTTTAATGTTTGGATTCTTTTAAATGGGTGGAACCTGAGATAATACTAATGTCATGTTAACAGCCTCACTGGAAGTATACTCACTGAAAAAAATGTTGACGCGTTCAATACTTATTATCCCCACTGTATGTTTGCTCTGTGTGTGTGTGGTGTGTGTTTGTGTTTGTGTGTGTGGTGTGTGTGTGTGTGTGTAGGGTATTCTCGGGTCTGGTTTAGCTCTGAAGGTCCAGGAGCAGCATAGACAAAAGCACTTCGAGAAACGAAGAAATCCTGCAGCAGGACTGATACAGGTAACACACACACACACACACACACACATACACAAACACACGCACGCACGCACACTCACACACACACACACACATACACAAATACACACACACACAAACACACACCATACACACACACGCACACACACACACACTCATACCACACGCACGCATGCACGCACACACACACACACACACATACACAGTTTATTTACTGTATTCCCCAGAGTTTGATAAGTTGATACACACCCTTCTTATATCCGTGTGTGTAGTTACTCAGTCTAACACCCCCACCGCTAGCCTAGCTTAGCACAGGTGCCTGGAAGTGGCCGGCTTCATTAGCCTACACCTCCCAATAGTGACAACAGAACTCCAACATTTCCCTATTTACATGCTGTGATTTGTATAGTTACAATGTGTACAAATAACAATTGTACATTGTAACTATACAAATCAAAAAGAGATTTCAGTAGTGTTTGTCGCATGTGAAGTGAAACAGGTGTGTAAAAGAGATTTCAGTAGTGTGTGTCACATGTGAAGTGAAACAGGTGTGTAAAATGTATGTGTGCTTCCTCCAGTCGGCATGGCGATACTACGCCACAAATCCTCTCAGAGATGACCTCATCGCCACCTGGAGATTCTACGAGACCATCATATCACTGCCCTGTTTCAGGTACACACACACACACACACCATCATATCACTGCCCTGTTTTAGGTACACACACACACACACACACACACACACACACATACTCTCTCATTTTCAAACACACACACACACACACACTCTCTCTCATACTCACACTCTCTCTTTCTCTCTCTCAGACACACTCTCACACACACACTCTTTCATTTTCAAACACACACACACTCTCTCTCTCATACTCACACACACTCATACTCTCTCTTTCTCTCTCTCAGACACACTCTCACACACACACTCTTTCATTTTCAAACACACACACACACACACTCTCTTTCTCATACTAACACACGCTCTCTCTTACACAAACACACACACACACTCTCTCTCTCTCTCATGCTCACACACACTCATGCTCTCTCTTTCTCTCTCTCAGACACACTCTCACACACACACTTCACACATGCTGACAGAAAATGTTTGTGTATGTGTTAGAGATAGATATTGTCTGTGTGTAGGTGTGTACATGTGTGTTCAAGGTCAAGGTCAAAGTCAAGGTAACTTTATTGTTCCCGAGGGGCAATTAATTGCACAGCCAGCAGCCAGACATAAGGACAAGACACACAACAATACATAACAATACAACAATACATAACACACAACTATAGTTAAAACAGTTCTGGCAGACTGTTTAAAATGGAAATGGAAGTCGGGATAAAAGTGTTTCTGAGTCTATTGGACCTGCATCTGGGCCTGGAGTACCCTGGCCCTGGGGGACTAGCTTAAACTGGCAGGACAAGGGATGGCGGGGTCAGCTATATAGGATTAGGCCTTCTTGCCACTCTTTTGGTGTAGGTGTGAGAGAGAGGATGGATGCCTGCAATCTTGCTACATGTCCTGACAATACTCTCCAGTCTATTTTTGTTTTTTATAGACAGAGAACCAAACCAGCAGATAAAACAGAAGGTTAAAACAGACTCAATAAAACAGGAGTAAAACATTTTCATAAAAGTAGGGTCAATGTTAAAATTCCTCAGTTTGCGATAAAAGTACATGCACTGATGGGCTTTGGCGCGAACAGCATCAGTGTATGAATGTTAGAGATAGATATGGTCTGTGTGTAGGTGTGTACATGTGTGTGTTTCAGGGAGAGATTGTGTGTGTGTGCATACGACTGAATGTGTGTGTGTGTGACAGAGAGTGTGTTTTGGAGGGAGAGAGCATGTGTGTGTGATGCTGGCAGCTGTAATCCTTGTATCAGATTACTGCCTAATGTGTGTGTGTGTGTTGTATCAGATTACTGCCTAATGTCAATGGTCTGCTATCCTCTCTTGCATGGACACAACCCTTTCCACAGTTCATGTTTAGCAACACAAGTGTGTGTGTTTACGTCTGTGCTATCTGCGTGTGTGAGAGTGTGTGTGTGCATGTATGTGTGTGTTTGTGTGTGATTGAGGGAGTGTGTGTATGTGGTGTGTGGGTGTGTGTTTGCCTATCAAAAGGATTGTGTCTCATCTGCCTGTAATTGTATCTCATTCCCTCCTCTCTCTCTTCACCCCCCTCTCTCATTCTCTCCTTCTCTCTCTCTTCACCCCCTCTCTCATTCCCTCTCTCTCTCTCTTCACCCCCCTCTCTCATTCTCTCCTTCTCTCTCTCTCTTCACCCCCTCTCTCATTCCCTCCTCTCTCTCTCTTCACCCCCTCTCTCATTCTCTCCTCTCTCTCTCTCTTCACCCCCCTCTCTCATTCTCTCTCTCTCTCCCTTCATCCCCCTCTCTCATTCCTCCTCCTCCTCTCTTTGCCTCTATGTTCTGCTTTCATGTCTCTTTGCCCCTCTCTCATTCTCTCTCTCTCTTCACCCCCCTCTCTCATTCCCTCCTCTCTCTCTCTCTTCACCCCCCTCTCTCATTACCTCCTTCTCTCTCTCTCTTCACCCCCCTCTGCATTACCTCCTTCTCTCTCTCTCTTCACCCCCCCTCTCTCATTCTCTCTCTCTCTCTCTCTCTCTCTCTCTTCACCCCCTCTCTCATTCCCTCCTTCTCTCTCTCTCTTCACCCCCCTCTCTCATTCTCTCTCTCTCTCTCTTCACCCCCCTCTCTCTTCACCCCCCTCTCTCATTCTCTCTCTCTCTCTCTTCACCCCCCTCTCTCATTCTCTCTCTCTCTCTTTCTCCCCCCTCTCTCTTCACCCCTCTCTCATTCTCTCTCTCTCTCTTCACCCCCTCTCTCATTCCCTCCTTCTCTCTCTCTCTTCACCCCCTCTCTCATTCCCTCCTCTCTTCTCTTTCTTCTCTCTCAGCATTGTAGTGTCTATTTGTTGTATGACAGCAGATGTGGAAGAATGCTGTGTGTGTGTGTGTGTGTGTGTGTGTGTGTGTGTGTGTGTGTGTGAAACAGAAAAAAGGTGTGTGTGTGTGTGTGTGTGTGAAACAGAAAAAAGGTGTGTTGTGTGTGTGAAACAGAAAAAAGGTGTGTGTGTGTGTGTGTGTGAAACAGAAAACAGGTGTGTGTTGTGTGTGTGTGTGAAACAGAGAACAGGTGTGTGTGTGTGTGTGTGTGTGTGAGAAACAGAGAACAGGTGTGTGTGTGTGTGTGTGTATGTATAATGTAAGAAACAAAGAGGAACAGGTGTGTGTAATTATTGCGTGTGTGTGTGTGTGAGAAACAAGGGAAAAGGTGTGTGTGTGTGTGTGTGTGTGTGTGTGAAACAGAGAACAGGTGTGTGTGTGTGTCGTGTGTGTGAAACAGAGAACAGGTGTGTGTGTGTGTGTGTGTGTGTGTGTGAAACAGAGAACAGGTGTGTGTGTGTGTGTGTGTGTGTGTGAAAACAAGAGAACAGGTGTTTAATAGTAATAATGTGAGAGTAATGTGTGTAATGGCAATATGAAACAGAAAAGAAGGCACAAATTAATAATATGTAATAATAATATGTGTGGCCAATGTGTGTGTGTGTGTGTGTGTGTGTGTGTGTGTGTGTGTGTATGTGTGTGTGTCCTTTGGGACAGTCAGCAGAATGCCTGGGTGGTTTTGTTCCTAGACAGAGTCTCCTGTTTCTCTTGAAGAAACACACACACACACACAGTCACTCTCTCTCACACACACAAACAGACACACAGACATGCACACACACACACACACACACACACACACACACACACACACACACACACAAGCTGTGGGGCAAACTAACGATGTGATCCATTGTCTTAAAGGAACAGCCAGCCAGAACACACACATACACACAGACACACACACACACACACTCTCTCACACACACACACACACACACACACTCTCTCACACACACACACACACACACACACACACACTGATAAGGGAGCAGATGGAAGGGCTTCACCTGAGATGAACTGACGTGTGTGTACGGTATGATTGTGTGTGTGTGTGTGTGAGTGATTGTGTGTGTGTGAGTGTGTGTGTGTGTGAGCATCTAGTGGGATAGCCGTGGTGTACATGTGCAAACTCATCTTGTATCTCTAAATAGGTCACCTATGAAATGTGCGCAGAACCGGTTACGTCTTTTGAAGGTGCTCTATAAACATTTGAGTCTAATATTCTTCCATAGTGCTCTACCTTTTGAAGGTGTGTGTGTGTGTGTGTGTGTGTGTGTGTGTGTGTGTGTGTGTGCCGGTCGTGTGGTGGTGAGGTGTGTGTGTGTGTGTGTGTGTGTGTGTGTACCGGTCGTGTGGTGGTGAGGTGAGGTGTGTGTGTGTGTGTGTGTGTGTACCTGTCGTGTGGTGGTGAGGTGAGGGTGTGTGTGTGTGTGTGTGTACCTGTCGTGTGGTGCTGAGGTGTAGTGTTGTCACAATACCAAAATTATGACTTCGATACGATACCTGCCATAAATATCACGATGCTCAATACTGAAACGATACTACGGCGAAATCCTAAGATATCTGGAAAAAGAAAGGACTCATACCTCCTCCAAGTGTATTGAATCATTTGTGTTGAATCTGCGCACTTTTGTAGTGTACAGGTCAACTCTGGGTTCTAAACTTCCTACATAATTATCATTTTTTTTTATTGTCAGTAAAATAGTAAGGCCTACTTTGTGTGATTAAGTCCTTTATTGTTTTGTTATAGTTCATTTACATTGTGTTGTTTTGGCAATAAAGTAGCTTTAAATAGCCAAACTAGGCTAGATCAAGGTCAGTGTTGAAACTACTGCATGCAAATCACTGAATGCAATGCAGAGGGGGCTAATCTTTAGGCCATCTGATGTACAGTATAGGCTACCCTAGGCCTTCCGTGTTCATGGGATTTCTTTGACAGTTGCAAAGGGAAAATGTGGGGATAGTCTTCTTTGCTAGATGTACAAATGCAGCGCTCCAACCCCAGGTCAGGTCTTAGCCAGATGGCCTACACCATTAGCCTACCTATTGCAATATATCTGTGTGCATTCCCTACATTACGTCTATTTCTTTGATAACATGATTTGCTACCACGAACAATAAGCCGCTATTATTATTAGGATAACACGCTTTGGTGGTATTATATGCTGTAATGGCTTTAATTAGCGCATTTGAATTATCTATCCTACATCTGGCCAATAATTATTAAACAAATTGCGATCTACATGCCATGACAAATATTACCAGTAGTACTGACCCGGAACATGAAATAGATTGTTTTACAAGTTATGGTAATGTTATTCTGGGCGTGGGAACATTGCTTTCATCAATGTTAACCCTATGATTACAGCTCGTTATGTCGTCAAAATGATTACAGCTCGTTATGTCTCGTCAAAATGCATTGATGAAGGAAGGTTAAACTTTATCCCAGAGAACCATATACTTTCGTTTCACTTAAATTTCGACTAAAACAGAAGAAAAAACTTGGCACTAACCATGTATTCGTGTTTTTCTATAGCATATTAAATTAACCTGGCGTTTTTTTGAACTCTTTAAAAATGTTCGATTTCACTTCACCTTTGTTTTTTATCCACAAGGCAGAAGGACTGTCGACAAAGAACTATGTTGATGTTGGCTCGCACTCACTCACTCAGAGCTGCCTGCCCGACCGCCCATTTGCCTAGGATCGTTCTGAAGTGAGAGCAGCAGTTCACACAGACACAGAACATTATTATTTTAATAAAGTGATCGATTCTAAAAACTCGAAAATCGATCGTTTTTTTGCGTGAAGGCATCATTGTGATACCTTTTTAGTATCGATACACCGTGCAACACTAGTGAGGTGTGTGTGTGTGTACCGGTCGTGTGGTGGTGAGGTGAGGTGTGTGTACCTGTCGTGTGGTGGTGAGGTGAGAGGTGTGTGTGTGTGTGTGTGTACCGGTCGTGTGGTGGTGAGGTGTGTGTGTACCTGTCGTGTGGTGGTGAGGTGTGTGTGTGTGTGTGTGCCGGTCTTGTGGTGGTGAGGTGTGTGTGTGTGTGTGTGTGTGTGTACCTGTCGTGTGGTGGTGAGGTGATGTGTGTGTGTGTACCGGTCTTGTGGTGGTGAGGTGTGTGTGTGTGTGTGTGTGTGTACCTGTCGTGTGTGGAGGTGAGGTGTGTGTGTGTGTGTGTGTGTACCGGTCTTGTGGTGGTGAGGTGAGAGGTGTGTGTGTGTGTACCTGTCATGTGGTGGTGAGGGTGTGTGTGTGTGTGTACCGGTCCTGTGGTGGTGAGGTGTGTGTGTGTGTGTGTGTGTGTACCGGTCGTGTGGTGGTGAGGTGTGTGTGTACCGGTCGTGTGGTGGTGAGGTGTGTGTGTGTACCGGTCGTGTGGTGGTGAGGTGTGTGTGTGTGTGTGTGTACCGGTCGTGTGGTGGTGGGAGGTGAGGTGTGTGTGTGTGTGTGTCCGTCGTGTGGTGGTGAGGTGAAGTGTAATGTACAGTCATTAATAGTGGTAAGGTGAGGTGAAGTGCTGTCGTGTACCTGTAGTGGTGGTAAAGGTGAGAGGTGTGTGTGTGTGTACCGGTCTTGTGGTGGTGAGGTGAGGTGTGTGTGTTATTAATGTGTGTACGATGCATTAATGGTAGTGAGGTTAATGTGTGGTGGAGGTAAATTAATGGCCCAGTGAGTGTGTAAAATCGGGTTGTACAGTGTGGGCGGTGAAGGTGAGGTGTAATGTGTGTGTGTGTGTATATTACAGTCGGGTCGTGGTGAAGGTGAAGGTGTGCGTATTATGCGTGTGCATGGGTAATGGTGGTGGTGGTGGAGGTGTGGTGAGGTGTGTGGTGGTGAGGTAATGGTGTGTGTACCGGTGGTGGAGGGTGTGTGTGTGTGTGTGTACCCAGTGTGCGTGGTGGTGAAGTGTGTGTGTGTGTGTGTGTGTGTGTACCGGTCGTGTGGTGGTGAAGTGTGTGTGTGTGTTCCTTTTATGCGATGTTGAAGTGTGCAGGTGCTTTCTGTACTTTGTTATCGCAGGTGGAAGGGGGGGGGGGGGATTGAGGAACAGTCACTCTTCCAGCGGATTAGAACAAAAAAGTTCATATTCCTCTTTGTACTTTTCAAACAGTTCAGTAAATCCGACTTCACGTCTAAAAGCATCCACTCCATCACAACATCAGTGACACGGTTGATTTGATCGAGATTTGATCGAGAGAACCTCAAACAAGAACTGACAGACATTAGCTCTGGTGACTGCGTTCTCAAAGATGTTGGCAACAACAAATAAGATGATGAAGGATCATGATGTTGAAAACAGATTCTTACAACATCTACTTATCAATTTTAAAATGACTCTTGTTAAATTATATCTTTTAATGTTTACTCTGCTGTGCTTGATTTAAAATGACTCTTTTTAATGTTGACTCTGCTGTGCTTCATTTGAACTACATTTGAAATGTGTGTGTTCTGCAGCAAGAGAGCTCGTGTTCCTGCACGACTTGGGTCTGTTAGAGAACGCCTGATGTCCTCCAGCACCGCAATGCATTCTGGGAGCTCCGAAGCAAACAAACCAGCCGGCTTCAGCAACCGAGATCGCTTCCGCACAGCATTTCGCATGAAGGCATATACACTTCGTCAGAGCTCAGAAGGTACACGCACGCACACACACACACGCACGCACACACACTCACGCACACACACACATAAACATACAATATTTGTAGTCTTAGTATGTGTGTGTGTGTGTGTGTGTGTGTGTGTGTCTGTCTGTCTTTGTGTTTGTGTATGAGTCTGTTTATGTACGTGTATGTATTTGTGCGTGTGTATTTGTGTGTGCGTGAGTCTGTTTGTGTATGCGTGTGTATTTGTGTGTGTGTGTGTTTGTGTGTATGTGTTTGTGTGTGTGTATATGTGTGTGTATTTGTGTGTGTGTTTTTGTGTGTGTATATGTGTGTGTGTGTATATGTGTGTGTGTGTGTCGGAATCTTCTATTCACATGCGTTCCGGTTCTGCCCACACAGACGCTGGTGGTCTGGTTGACTCCGCCCCTGAGGAGAAAGGCTTCCCTCCAGACATCCTGAGAGAAGACATGATCCCCATCCTGAAACTAGTCATCAGAGCAGTCAGGTACACACACACACACACACACACACACATACTGTACACACACACACACACACACATGATCCCCATCCTCAAACTAGTCATCGAAGCAGTCAGGTACAGTGGGCAGTGCTTCGACTTGGCCAGCTTCCCTCAAGTCAGCTTCGGGATCACGCTGCATCACGCTTTTAATTTGTATTTTTCCAGTGACGCTGCAACGACGCTGCAACAACCGGCAGAGGTCTCAAGTGAGCAGGGTGTCTCGTAAAAGAAATGGAGCTGGAAAACCCTACACAGACTTCACTACAGACTTTAGCAGACTGGTTTAGAAATAATTTAATAGCCAGAAATATGCCTGCCCTGCCTAATAAAGAAATATTTGGTTAACGGTGAATCCCGTTTGCAGCCGTAGAAAGAAACGCGAGGACAAATTAAACATTCTGGTTTTCTCAACGATGATAAATCTGGAGTGCAACGATGATAGACAGACATCATTTGGACAAAATATAGAGCATATTAACCTCCGTTGCTCAGCCAAATGTCTTCCTGTGACGTCCTGTTATCACGGGAGTTACAGGCTTATAAACGCATTTTTGATGGTCACAAGTTTACTTCATTAGCGTTTATTTTTTGATTATTAAAGAGTGTTTTTCATTTAAAGGCTTGACTTCGTGCTGATTCAGAAGAGCATTTAGTGCTCTCCCCAATCCCAGACGTTCACATTGCATGTTTGTTTGTAATGGATGCAACCGCGAGATACGCTTGTCATAGGCGCCGATACCGTGGATGCTCCGTCTCTCGGGCACCCACTGAAAACATCGAGCACCCACGTGTGCCAGCTTACAGTCCCGGCTAAATTTACATTCATTTAAAATCAAACATCGCAGTTAATGTTAAATTCAGCATATCTCATAATGTGATTGGCTATGTTGCTGTCAATCCCCTACTCCATATACTAACCACCAATGAGAGCGTCTCTCGTATGAAAATTCCTGACACTTCCCACCTGAAGAATTAACGCAAGGCTTTGTCGGGTCTTCAGCCCCGAATGTTTAAAATGTATATAGCCCTGAAAATCATTTTAAAAGTAGTCTGACAAAGCTTATCGTTTTTGTGACACAGCTAAACACTGGTACCTCATAGAACGTCTATAACAGGGTTTCTCAACGGGGGCGGTACCGCCCCCTGGGGGGCGTTCGTACAACCTAGGGGGGCGCTGGGAACGTGAGAGGTTTTTTTTTGTTTTTTTGTTTACATTTTAAACTTTCATGGTTTTCACATATTTTTGGTGCAAAAATAGGCTACCTGAAATAAATAGGCTATTTTTATTCATGGGTTTCTAACCCCTCTACCGTCCCAGCTACATTTTACTGTTTATCTATGCTCAGTGGTCATACAGTGCAGTTCGGGCCACGTCTCCCAGCCCCGCTTGCTGTTGTTCTGCAGCTGCTCTGAGCCTCCACGAAAAGACCATTGCTAATCAAATACGAAAGGCCTCACGCGCGGATACTGTTTTGTGATCGGTTGGATTGTTGCGATGTGCATATGTTGTTCACGTGATGTGCACTTGATTTTTGTCCATGATAATATGACACGTCTTGTTGCCTAGATTTAATGTTCCTATTGATTTAAAAAAAAAAAAATCATTACAACCAATGCTGATGTGGTAGTGGTTTTTTTTTACCCAACCAGTCTCCTATTGCTTCTAACAGTGGGCTAAATCTGCTTAATAATAAAATAGGCTCATAGGGACATTTTCTTATAATTCCAGAAGAAACCAAAACAGCACAGAAATGGGCTCGTTTTTTTATTTAAGAAATATAGCATGAGAGTGAGTGGCCTATAGCCTACCCGGGGGTGTAGTTTTTATTTTTTATTTTTTATTGTGTGTGTGTGTGGGGGGGCGTTTGCTCAAAAAAGGTTGAGAACCACTGTCCTAGGTGGTCGCAACTCACAAAAGTAAAGCAGATAGAAAGAACTCACGCAAATCTAGCCTACAACACGCAGACAGCTTCATGTTTATCCCGAGACGAACACTCACACCTCTGTATTTGACAGAGGTGCATGACGATGTTTATTCTACAGGCTATTTTAATGTCATATTTTGGGTGTTGTATGTGGTGCACTTTGGCAGAAGAGACGTTCTCCTTACACGGTCTTTAAACATCAAAATATTCAGAATGCTGTGACGTGAGTCATTACAATTGGCCTTCCTTTTCATTCTCAAAGTAGGTTAAAATTGCATGTTCATCAGCCCGATTTTCAAAATCTCTCGGGGGAGAAAGCCTCCGAACCCCCGGATAAAAAGGTCTCTTAAGTTCTGGGCTCTAGCCCTGAATGTTTTAAATAGCTAGCGACGCCCCTGATGGAGAGAGTCACGCGTGTGTTGCTTTTGCTGGATCGAATCCAGTTTAATGCTAGTTTTCAAAACATATATTTTTTACATGTCTTTTGTCCGAGTGGCTGTAATGTAGCCGAGCGCTCATGGCGTATGAAAAGCGACTTCAAACCGCCTAAAACAACTTGTTTGTGAATGTCTGACAACTGCGACAGCGCAAACACGCGCAAGGAAACTAGCAGGTGGAGAAACCAGAAGGCACACAACACCGGAACGATTTTAAGGCTATTTCGCATAGGCTACTCAATGGTACGATTGGCGTAGCCTACAGTGGACTAGGGCTGTCAAAATTGCTCAAAAATGACGTTCGAATATCCCCTCTAAAATAAACACATGTATTCGAATATATTGGAATATCTAGGCTATATTATTTGCACACGCGCATCATGTCATCTGTTTTTAACTTTTTGTATGGTTATTGCTTGACATTAAATGTAATGTTAGTTGTAAACAAACGGGCTACTTGGTGAGGCTTGGCCTCTCAGATGCGCTCGTGCCTTAAATGGGCCTATTAACTGACCACCCGATTCACGTTGGCTGGGGGGCAGGGGGGGCCATCAGACATTTGTTCCCAAGGGTCTATGAATTGTTAATCCGGCCCTGCCCCCAACGAACGCAACTTTCCACCTCTGAGACAGCTTAAAAGAAGTCTAGAGGACTCCTAACTCACTAAGACCTACTTACTGTAGGCTGCGCAAACCACAGGCCTTTTTTTTTTAGCAAGCCTGCATTCGAGGCAGGCCTTCTGTTGAAGAATTTTATATAAATCCTGCGCTAACAGTAATCCTCCTACTCCCGCTACCACAGCTGTGGATAGTGTGGCTATGCTCACGCTTTATGTCTCCTTCTTGCAAACTAGGCCTATAGCCCAACCATTTACGTCTTCAAAAAATAACAACTTGCCAGATATGCCTTCATATCTTTGGGCTTCATTCAGCATTTTGTTCTTCCACTGGAAATGACTCTTCTACATTTGCTGCCTGCTGCATCCTTTCTGTTTGTATTGTTTAGAAAATTTTTGACGTCTTGAGTTAATGCATTAAACATTGTTTGCTGGTAACCAGCCACAAATAGCCTACAGATTCTTGCGTGCGTACATTCTCTATTCTCTCCAAAATGTGCCCGTCAATAAGTAGGGCAAATTACGAGACCAAAACGTGGGTCATAGTTGTCTAAGCCTCTGCTGTGAGGCCAAACCCATGAACAAAGACGCATTGATATCTGCAATAGAGTTTTTTTTGTCGAAACAAGCTCACAGCCGAAAGAGTCATAGCACTGATGGGAGAGGCAACTGGCATGTGATCTCCCCACGGGCCAATGGATGTACAAGTTTTCTCCTGTGCCTACGATATTTAATCCAGTGTTTTGTCAAGTTGCAAAATGCTATTCGTTTTAACAAATTTTTATGATAGTATGAAGTACTTTTTGTATAGGGTACTATCTTAATTGCTTTATACTCAATACTTGACCAATGGCTATTGCATCTGTCTATTGAAAGTGAAAATGTGGCATGTGATCTACTGTGTAGGTTTCATAAAATAAAATAAACAGATTGCTAATGGCCTACAAGCTGATCTGGGGTGCGTTTCCCGTACAACTACGGAGGTTAGCTTTTTACTAACAGGATGCATCGTTCAACTAACCAACATGTAAGTTACGACTGTTTCCCAAAACTGTCGTACTTACATAGTACTGTAAGTTTGGACCATGATAGTTTCCAAACTTCAGTAGTCTGGACTAAGGTAGTTAATGATGTTTAGTAGCACGTGAACGGGCACCTGCACATACTTCTGTGGCGCATTGCGTTGAGGCTGGCAGATGACAGCCACCGTTGCACAGCAGTTACCAGTCCCCTGTCCAAGAGTTCGAACCTGGGTTAAGATTTTGACAACAATATTGACATCGTTGTTTACCTAAGTTTATCTTTTGTGCAGATCATATTATCAAAATCAGAATCAGCCTTCTTAGCTTGGTTTTGTGAACTAACAAGGACCCCCTTCCATGAAAATCAAAGGCTACATATTCTCAGCTGACTCGTCAAAAAGTGCACACCACCTTATTATTATCTGCAGGTGTGTGACTTTTACTTACGTGCACATAGCTGCAAATTGACTTTTAATTTATGTATTTTCTGCCTTGGGCATTTTAAAATATGGATGTATGGTGGTTAGAAGTGTAAATATCAATTAGAAACCTAAATATATTTATAATTATTAATATGCAAACAAATAACTGGCGTCAGTGACGTCTTTGACATGCAGATCCCTGGAACTATGCTTCTACTAGCATTCTACCACAGGTCGAGAGGTGTAATTGTAACTACACAACTTTACGATAGTGGTTGCGAATGTTCGTTGCTACTATGGTTTTGGGAAACACTAACGTAGTGTAACGATGCATTGGACTATGTAAGTTCCAAATATGAATGTAATTCTGCGGCATAAAGCAGATGTATTTGTTTATTGTACAGAAAAATAAAAATGACATGTCAAACAGTCAATTGACTACATTGCAGTCAAGAAGTAGGGCAAATTAATTTACGAAACCAAAACGTGGGTCATACTGTAGTTGTCTAAGCCTCTATAGCGTAGCCTGTTAAAAACGTTGCAGAAGCCTACCCAAGGCTACAGATTAATTCTGAACAGTTATTTCTCTACTGGCTCAATTATCACACCACTGTTTTGATTTATGTGGATTCTACTCCCAACACTGACAATAATGTAGACAGCAAATTTTGATTTCGATTTTCGTTACCACCGTGTAGTCAAGCCTTAAGCCATACCCAAGTAGCCTAAATCGAGGTAAATCAAGCTTTTTCAGAAGGGGCGGCAGGCAGAGCGATGTACAGTGGCTGAAAGTGGTACTAAAGTTTCACGCAGCTTCACGCCTCGTAATGCGCGACTGAAATGGCCATTTGAAAGCGATGCCCACTGTACACACACACACATGATCCCCATCCTCAAACTAGTCATCAGAGCAGTCAGGTACACACACACACACACACACACACATGATCCCCATCCTGAAACTAGTCATCAGAGCAGTCAGGTACACACACACACATATCACTTAGTAGTATACTAGGTATAGGTACTTATTGCTGCACTAACTGTAGTATACTAGGTATAGGCACTTATTGCTGCACTAACTGTAATATACTAGGTATAGGTACTTATTGCTGCACTAACTGTAATATAGTAGTATACTAGGTATAGGTACTTATTGCTGTACTAACTGTAGTATAGTAGTATACTAGTATATTAGGTACTTATTGCTGCACTAACTGTCTAACTCTGTATGATTGTGTGTGTGTGTGTCAGGATCATGCGGTTCCTGCTGAATAAGAAGCATTTTAAGGAGTCTTTGCGGCCGTACGATGTGAAGGACGTCATAGAGCAGTACTCCGCTGGACACCTGGACATGCTGACCAGGATTAAATACCTCCAGTCACGGTGAACACACACACACACACACACGGTGAACACACACACACACACAGTGAACACACCTACACACACTCTCTCTCTCGCACACACATACTCACTTACTCACTCATACACACTGTGAACATCTCTCTCTCTCTCACACACACACTAGCTCTCTCTCACACACACAGACACACTCACGAGAATGAAAAACCTCCAGTCACGGTGAAAACACACACTGTGAACACACACACACACACATTACAATTACACTAGAAGTACCAACAAGTCACAACTAAGAGTCACACACACACCATTATTTGAATCCCCCAATCAAATTTCTTACAGAAAGGATGTGTGGTTATATTTTATGTGTGTTTTATGTATTTTTATATGTGTGTGTGTGTGTCCACAGCCTGGATATGATCTTAGCTCCTGGTGCTCTACTCACCCCCAAGCACAAGAAACCTCAGAAGCCTTTTACATATGCCCTACAACAGTCACCAAGGTAACACATACACACACACACACACACACACACACACACACCCCTCAGAAGCCTTTTACATATGCCCTACAACAGTCACCAAGGTAACACACACACCTCAGAAGCCTTTTACATATGCCCTACAACAGTCACCAAGGTAACACACACACACACCTCAGAAGCCTTTTACATATGCCCTACAACAGTCACCAAGGTAACACACACACACACCTCAGAAGCCTTTTACATATGCCCTACAACAGTCACCAAGGTAACACATACACACGCACACACACACACACCTCAGAAGCCTTTTACATATGCCCTACAACAGTCACCAAGGTAACACACACACACACACACACACACCTTAGAAGCCTTTTACATATGCCCTACAACAGTCACCAAGGTAACACATACACACACACACACACCTCAGAAGCCTTTTTTGCCCTTGTTGAGGGTAGATGTGAGAGAGAAGTCGTGAGCAGATGTAAACACTCAGGAGAAGTCGGAGATGATGTTGAAAAGATGGGAATTTTATTTTTTCTCCCAATTAAGGCCAAAAAGACAATAAAAAGTAACAAAATTAATGAAAAAAAATACTGTTAGATAAATAAAGTAAATTGACATGAAAATCAAAATATACAATTTCACTAGAGCATACAACAGACTTATGTCCTCGACTCTAACTTCCTAGACAGACTGAAGCGGTAAGTCTATATAGGCCTGCAGCGCACCCCTGAAATTGACACATACCAGCTCAACAATACAATACGGGGGTGGCTCAGGTGAGTAGACAATAAAAGCTTAAAAACAGCAAAAATGCACATATCTACAACACTAGAAATTGAATAATATTAATTATATTGTTCTAGCTAATATTTGGCAAAGCCACAATATAAATTAGCAGCTAATAGATTAATAAATCAAACTCCGAGTCACTTCCTATTGACCTGGAAGTCACAACGTCATTTAAACTGCACAATCGCGGCAAAAATTCCGTTACACAAACAAACAGGAGACGCCAGTAAGACACAGAGGTGTTGCGTGATTATTGTAACCGGGCATGATTGTGAAGTAAATGGTATGGTTTTAAACAGAAAGAGATATATTGATGGTTGTAGCTATAGCATATTAATCACCGTAGTATTGGATGTTAATATTGTGCACAAGTAAGCTATGGGATTACTGTGGGGGTTTTGAGGAATGACTACAGTAGGTTAACAGATGATATGAAAACAGCATGAGGACAAACGGAACACATTGACACACTAGACAAACATATAAAGGCAACATTTGCACTCAGTCTTAGAGAACTGGCATAGCACTACCAAGTCACCAAGGTAACACACACAGTTCTTGTCATTTACAAGTTTAGGTTAAATAGTGCCACCAACCTGCTCTGCACTCACTAGACCAGGGGTCTCCAACCTTTTTGGGAATGAGGGCTACCTGAAGACCCCAAATCATATGGAGGGCTACTCATTTAAAACAAACATACCCTCACCCCTTTTTTGCGAGGATAGTCCTCCTAAATAATAGGCCTATGTGATTTTTACTTTTAAATTATCAATATTCTGTAGGCCTATAAGTCTTTATATTAAGCAACTGTACTTTCATCTGATTCTTCAATACTTTAATATCAATATGCAACACTACCAACATATTTGTTTAGTTTGTTCATTTTAAAGTTTGCATGGGGAATCTAATCTTATTTTTTTAACAAAAAATAAAAAATTTTTTTGCAATTAATAATTTGGGTTACAATGTGTACCCAATTTATACCCACCCACCATTATGAATTCAGGGGTTGTTTAAGTTCTGATTTCAGTGGACAATTCGGTTTTAACATTTCAATAGTAATCACCCACACCACCCTAACATATGAAGTCTCCTTTTAAAGTTATTGCACACCTGAAATCTCTCCATGATCTGACAAAAAAGGTAATGCACAGTCCTGCTCAGTCAAGCATGCCACAACATTTTCAGCGCTATTATACGGCAGTAGCCTACGGAGGAGAAAAGGCCTGTGAGCTAAAGCAATTGTTTTTCAGTCCTTGAACAATCATGCAAGAACTGTATTTGACGAACATAGAATGGCCACAGAACATTTGCAAAGATATGCTTCCATTGGCTACACCAGACGAGCAAGTTTTTTCCCCTTTACTGTGTATGCGTGCGAGCAGCATGTATTTGCTCCGCTTCCGTTGTTGTTTAAAGATTGAATGGGAAATGGATTGGAGCCAAAGGCTAAAATTTAACGCACAATTTGTAAGGTATCACCAATATAAATTTAATGTTACAGATGTATGGCTACATACATTCTTAAAATGGTTCTAGTCTAGACTTAAATATATATTGAAAACTTAACAATGGAGTGTGTTTGCGTGATCTGACTGATGGCTATTTTTAGAAGGTGCGCTGGAGGCGCCTCATAGCCGTTCCGCGGGCTACCTGGTGCCCGTGGGCACCGTGTTGGAGACCACTGCACTAGACGTTAGTTTGGAGTCGTCCAAGCAGTGCTGGCCTGTGCTTACTTTGCCTTTGTAGAATCAAATTAGTGAGTCTTCATAATTTGTTGGCCTTAAGCGTTGCTAATTCAAACGCATTCCACTCTGCTAGGTGGCTAGGTTGTAGCCTTAATCTTTGCTAATTCAAATATATTCCACTCTGCTAGGTTAAGCTTTGCTAATTCAAACGTATTCGACTCTGCTAGGTTAAGCGTTGCTAATTCAAACGTATTCCACTCTGCTAGGTTAAGCTTTGTTAATTCAAACGTATTCCACTCTGCTAAGTGGCTAGGCTGTAGCCTTAAGCTTTGCTAATTAAAGCGTATTCCACTCTACTAGATTAAGTGTTGCTAATTCAAACGTATTCCACTCTGCTAGGTGGCTAGGCTGTAGCCTTAAGCTTTGCTAATTAAAGCGTATTCCACTCTGCTAGGTTAAACGTTGCTAATTCAAACGTATTCCACTCTGCTAGGTTAAGCGTTGCTAATTCAAACGTATTCCACTCTGCTAGGTGGCTAGGCTGTAGCCTTAAGCTTTGCTAATTAAAGCGTATTCCACTCTGCTAGATTAAAGCTACCTTGTGTAAGAACTTCTCCCATCTAGCGGTGAAATTCTATATGACAACCAACTGAATATTACTTTCTAGCCCCTCCCATGCCGCATTTTAACTCCGGTGGCCGTTTAATGCCAAGGTTAACATGGCTTCCAGAAAGTGTTCCTTTCAGTGATGAGGTTACTTTAGAAAACAATTACACATTGCATTTAGTTATATAGCCAGTAAACATGTTGGTTATGACCTGTATAGTAAGTAAGTCCATAGTAAGTCCCTGCCCCCTACATACACAGCACATTATTTCATCAGGAAGCTTCTCCAACAGACATCCCCAACATACTTACAGCACACTACACACACACACACACATCTTCACTGTCATCACTCACATACATCATACATACAGTACTCTGCTTGCAATAGTAAGTCCCTGCCCCCCTACATACATGCAATGGTAAGTCCCTGCCCCCTACATACACAGCACATTATTTCATCAGGAAGCTTCTCCAACACACATCCCCAACATACTTACAGCACACTGTCTCATGAGGAAGCTTCCCCAACACACATATTGCACACTGCCCTCTCCCCACATACACAGCACACTATCCCATCTCCCCTGTCATCCCCCCAACACACACACCAAGACCCCTGGCAGTTGGGTTAGCCCCTTGAGCCGTGGATCTGCCCAAGGTTTCTTCCTTGGTAAGGGGAGTTTTTCCTTGCCCCCTGTTGCTCTTGGGTGCTCCTTGTTGGTGCCCCCCACCCAATCCCAATCCTCCCCACCTTTTTTTGCAGCCCTTGCCACTTAATCTACTAAACCCCTCTTCTACTGCACTTTTTTACCCCCTCCCCCATTAATGCACAAATAGGCTGACACCAGACATAATTTCACTGCATTTCTTACTTCCAGTAACTATATGCATGTGACAATAAACTTCCTTGTATCCTTGTATGTAAAGTGAAAAATAGTTTTACATTTTCGTTATTTTGGTAGGCTATTTCATTGCTAGCATCAGCTATCAGGTTCCCAAACGAATGCATGCTAATGTTAGTACAGTATCAGTGCTATCGTTATTCTGTATGTACGAGATTAATAGTGTAAGGCAATGTTTACAGCGTAGCGTAGCCTAGCCTACTATGTTTCTCAGTGAGCAGAGTCAGAGATCAGTCGATGCTACGGAGGTGCTAGGGAAAGGAAGAGTGAAAGGTAAAGAAAAGCCAGACAGGGCCGGTGGCAGAGGATCGGTGAGACGTCCTAGGCAAAGAAAAAGTAAGACTCTCCAAAGATGACGAGGAGAGTGGAAGAACTTCAAAGACAAAGGAGAGAAGCAACGGAGGTTTGTGTTTTTTAAATATATTTCTCTGAACAGTATCAATGTCAATGACACCGAAATTAGCTCGGAAGCTGCACCAGGCACGTTTGTTTGCGTTGCGTCTGCTGCAACTACACCAGAAAAAAATAGACCATTCTTCTAAAATTGATTTTACGCGTTGTGAACGGAACGCTTCAGTTATGCGCTTGGTGTCAAGTAGTGTAGCTTCCCTGTTTGTATCTCCATTGTTTATATGTAGCAATTTCTCGCTGTTGCCAGTCAACTGCATGATGTGAGTTGTCTGCCAGTATAACCACGACACATATGATTACGTTATGGTCTATAGAAAATGTTACACAACAACATTTTCACCTTTTCATTGTCCATACACTAGTATTCTTGAAACACTTGAAAAATGACAGAGTAGCCTACTATTACTACTACTCTGCTAACAATCTAACTTTTCTACCTAAACATGCCTATCTGATCTTATTTCTTGTGTCTTATTTCTTCAGACTTGTGGATGGAATGAGCCTGCAAGAGCACAGGGACCTCACCACACAGTTGCTAGTGAGGCAGCCAGGTCTGGTGTTTGATGCATTGATGATGCATCAGTGCAGACATGTCGTCCCCCCACCTGTGCCAGGGATGCCTTGGTGTACTTGTACACACTGCAGAGACATGCCAACCGATTGGAAGATAAAATGCTGTGGACAAAACCCAGCCACCTGTGTGAGCCTTCTGCCTCACTTCACACAGTACTGCCTAGATGAAGGTTTTCTCCAGATTCACATGCAGTACATCACAGACATCACAACATTAGGCCATGTAAGAGAGCCAGGTGATGACAATAGAGTTCAGATATGCTACCTACAGACATTTCATTTTCTGGCAGCATGGGTCTCTAGGATAGGGTAATAGAAGAGTGATCCCAAGCTGTGTGTGTAGGATGAGGGATAAATTCCCTGACCCTCTCACTCAGGGACATCTCTGGAATTTATATCACCTTCCTATAATGTTGTAATGTTGTGTTATTGTAAATAGTTTTGTATTAGTGTTCTTGTACTGCCTGTTCCTTTTAAAACTGTATTTATTTTACACCAGTACATCGTTATATTTTGCTTTCATGAAAAATAAAAACTTTTAGAATTGACAAGAGATTGTTCATGCTGTACCTCTTATACATTACATCCACAAACTTATAATTAAAAAAGGAGTTTTGAAACACCAAATGACAGTAACATGGTCAACAATGTTATTTGCAATATATTTATTTACAGAAATGAACAAATAATGGTGTTTACACGTGAACCCTTCCTTTGAAGCAACATGGGCCATCATTCTAAATTTGCAGTCTCCTGAAAAGCTGATCCTGTGAAAGACATGCAGTGTCGTTAGACATACACACCATGTTATATAGTTCAACATATTGTTACTAATCTGTATAGTGCTATTTTGCCCAGACTGAGTTACAGGCAAGGTTACAATGAAGGCATGCACGTGCATCACATAACAAGACCATTGAATTTCGTCCACATCCTCCACAATGCTCATGTCATGTAGGCTTTGTAAAAAATATATATAAATGCTTATATCATGAAAATATACAATAGAGAATGTCATGTAGAGTTAGGGTATAGACATTATGAGCATTGATGGGTTACCTCTGTTCAAGGTTCTCAATTTCAGGGGCTTTTGCAATTGCGCCAAGATGCTCATCTGAAATGAATAAGCAGAGCGTTTCACAACATGACAGTACATAAAATGGTAAACACCAAGTTATTAAAAATATACTTTCAGTTATTATCAAACAACAATCACATAGAATCAACAATTGTTTTTAATGCAGTGACTGACCTGTCTGTCCCACTAGAAATGCTGGACACTTCTGGAGTAGTTAATACTAGAGGGCTTTCCCTTCATTGGTGTTGATGTGACTGCTCTCAGTTCTCTCTCATAGCTGGACAAAAAAGAATGTCTCACTTAAACCACAAACAAAGTACATTCATTTTATGACCGTGAAAAAAGATGTATTTTGGTAGATGCATTGACTAAAGTTCAATCAAAGCAGTTCTGTACGTATTTTATTGTGTAATGGACTAGGCTAGTCTACCCTTCCCCCATTCTGAGGTGTAGGCTACACTCATATGGTAAAAAACTTTAAGATAATTTAGTAATTAGTAGGCTACTTCTACAATTAATAAGACTACAGGACAGGCCTCAGGATGTGAACGTCACCCTTGGAATTGGCTACCCTAGCATTATCAGATTAGGATACATTTAGGCTACAAAGCAAAAGCAATGGAAAAATAACTACAATTTACAGTGCTCTTCGCCTGTGATCCGTCATAGCACATTTTTGTTACAACGTAGCCTAGACAATCCTTTTTCATCGACGCGAGGAAAAGTATCCCAGACGTCATTCTAGCGTTATGGACAACCACGCTATAGTTAGCCAAGCAACTATAAAACTTTGAATTTACACTATAGACTGTATGTTTACACGAATAGGCCGAATTACCTGTCGAGGAGAAAGCAGGCAACTTCGGCGTCCCTTTTTCGCTTCCTTGGCGACTCCTTTTCATGTCCTCGAGAATAGGTGTAATCCTCCATCTTCAACAGACTTTCAAATCTGCCGGTGTTGTGCCCCTTCTGGTTTTTCCACCTGTTTCTGAGCCTGTCCAGATGTCATGTATACCTATCAACAGCAACTGACTGCTACCCACGTCGACAGATTCGCTACATATTCATTAACATTTTACTGGCCTTTGCATGTCGCACCTCAATAAAAACTGCACTGAACTGAACTGAATACCTGAGCACTACATTAGTATAACATTTTCCAGCGGAAAAAATGTTTTTTTAAAATAACCTAATTTCGATTCTCTGTGTCGCGCTGGATTCAAACCCGCCTCAGCAAAAATATCACCATGCGAGACCGCCTCTCCGCTACACTATCAGCACCTATATAACTTGATTCACCGTTTATCTGAATATTTTGTAACAACTGGTTACCTTGATTTAGGCTTTAAAAACATAACTGTATCATGCACTCTAACTTCTGTTACACCTCTGCGCTATCCATGTGCAAGGATTTGTCATAAATTCTACCAGGCAACGCACGGATTAGGAAACAATGGGTCTAAAACAACTGGTTACCCTGGACTGAAAACGCATGATCTCGCTCTCAAACAGCTAGGCTGCAATAGCCTACGTTCCTTGGATGCATTTTACTGGCGTGTCGCACCTTAATATAATCTTTACTAAACTGAACAGCTGAGCACTATAACATTCTCCAGCGAGAAAATGATTTTTTAGAAGTCGCCTAATGACCATGACCATGATCCGTGTCGCACTAGATTCGAACTCTCTTCAGGAAAACAAATTACGTGCGTGACCACTCCACTCCCCACTACACTATCAACACTGTGTCCACTCCCCACTACACTATCAACACTGTGTCCACTCCCCACTACACTATCAACACTGTGACCGCTCCGCTCCCCACTACACTATCAACACTCCGCTCCCCACTACACTATCAACACTGTGTCCACTCCCCACTACACTATCAACACTGTGACCACTCCCCACTACACTATCAACACTGTGACCACTCCCCACTACACTATCAACACTGTGTCCACTCCCCACTACACTATCAACACTGTGTCTGCTCCCCACTACACTATCAACACACCACTCCCCACTACACTATCAACACTGTGACCACTCCCCACTACACTATCAACACTGTGTCAATGGTTGTTTAACTATTTTCTATCAGGTCATACATCACTGTTTGTCTGAATATTCCGAAACAACTGGATACCTTAATTTAGGCTTAAAACATATCGTGCACACCGCTGCGCCATCTGTGTGCAATGATTTGTCAAAAATTCTACCAGGCAGCATATGGATTCTGAAACAATGGGTCTGAAACAACTGGTTACACTGGTCTGGAAACGCATGAATTCGGGACTATACAGCTACAATAGCCAGTTCCTTTGGTTTAGGACAAGCAAATTTCTATGGCCATGGCGTCTCGTTTCCAAAGTTATAGCCTATGCTATCCTACAACGTTATGTTTACGACGGAAGATAAGTATTTGCAACCCCTACAATGCTTTTCATTTCAGGTTTTTAATTTTAAAAGGTTAACCTCATATCCCTGTTATCACAAGAAGCTTGTTCTAAATTGTGATGAAACTGGTTACCTTGCCTCAATTAGGCTACAGATGATCTCCACAAGCTGCTTGCGCATATACCAACATTATGTGCTAGTTAATTTGCACCAAAAGCTCTCCAGCTCCAGCTGTTGAGTGTTTGACAGCGAGATCATGCGTTTTCAGTCCAGGGTAACCAGTTGTTTTAGGCCCATTGTTTCATGATCCGTGCGCTGCCTGGCCAAATCCTTGCACATGGACAGCTCAGGTGTAACAGAAGGTAGAGTGCATGATACAGTTATGTTTTTAAAGCCTAAATCAAGGTAACCAGTTGTTTCAAAATACTCAGATAAACGGTGAATCATGGCCTACTGAGTGAACACAGTGTTATGTTCTGGAAGTTATGTAGATGTTGATAGTGTAGTGGAGAGCGAGGCGGTCTCGCATGGTGATACTTTTGCTGATGAGGGTTCGAATCCAGCGCGACACAGATCATCGAAATTAGGTTACTTTAAAAAAGCATTTTCCCCGCTGGAAAATGTTATACTAATGTAGTGCTCAGGTATTCAGTTCAGTTCAGTGCAGTTTTTATTGAGGTGCGAACATGCAAAGGCCAGTAAAATGTTTATGAATATGTAGCGAATCGGTCGACGTGGGTAGCCGTCAGCTGCTGTTGATAGGTATACATGACATCTGGACAGGCTCGGGAACAGCTTGGAAACCAGTAGGTGGAAAAACCAGAAGGGGCACAATACCGGCAGTTGCGAGTAGACTAATCATGCAATGAGTGTTGCCTACAAGCGCGAAAGGCGGAACTGAATTTCCAAGAATGTCCTTCGTTGGCGAATGTATTTCAAAGATGGAGGCGAAACATGGATATAGCCATTCGCGCGACTCGCGCGTATGTATTTGGAATAGCAGATTCTACACTTACAAGAATACTTTGATTAGTAGGTGGAAATAATTACACATGAATGAGCACATATTTTTGAAAGAACAAATGGGTTTTTGCCAAGAATTAACTAAAAAAAAAGTACACAATGTACACAGCTTTGCTAATTCAAACATATTCAACTCTGCTAGGTGGCTAGGCTGTAGCCTAAAGCATTCCTAATTCAAACGTATTCCACTCTGCTAGGTGGCTAGACTGTAGCCTTAAGCGTTGCTAATTCAAACGTATTCCACTCTGCTAGGTGGCTAGACTGTAGCCTTAAGCGTTGCTAATTCAAACGTATTCCACTCTGCTAGGTGGCTAGACTGTAGCCTTAAGCGTTGCTAATTAAAGCGTATTCCACTCTGCTAGGTCAAGCGTTGCTAATTCAAACGTATTCCACTCTGCTAGGTGGTTAGACTGTAGCCTTAAGCGTTGCTAATTCAAACGTATTCCACTCTGCTAGGTTAATCATTGCAAATTCCACTCTGCTAGGTGGCTAGGATCTAGCCTTAAGCGTGGCTAATTCCACTCTGCTAGGTGGCTAGAGTGTAGCCATAAGCGTTGCTAATTCCACTCTGCTAGGTGGCTAGACTGTAGCCTTAAGCGTTGCTAATTCCACTCTGCTAGGTGGCTAGACTGTAGCCTTAAGCGTTGCTAATTCCACTCTGCTAGGTGGCTAGGCTGTAGCCTTTAGTTCGTTTGTAATAGCAAACAGAAATGTCAAGATAGCAACCGGTCATTACATCCTTTCATTTTCAAAGCAAAATGACAAATTGCCAGACCTGGGCACTGTTTTAGGCATGTGTGATAATATGTGTTTGAAGAGTATTTCACTCTTTCACCTTTCTGTGTGTGTGTGTACTTTCCTCTGTGTGTGTGTGTGTGTGTGTGTGTGTGTGTGTGTTTCACAGACATGATCCGTTTCCAGCTGCTATTTTACCAGTGTGTGTGTGTGTGTGTTTCACAGACATGATCCGTTTCCAGCTGCTATTTTACCAGTGTGTGTGTGTGTGTTTCACAGACATGATCCGTTTCCAGCTGCTATTTTACCAGACTCAGACGATCCCAGCATGATGGGAAGATTCCAGCGAGTGGAAAGACAGGTGTGTGTGCGTGTATGTATGTGTGTGTGTGTGCATGTGGTGCGTGTGGGTGTGTGTGTATGAGTGTGTGTGTCTATGAGTGTGTGTGTGCGTGCATGTGTGTGTGTGTGTGCATGTGTGCGCACAGCCTGATGTGATGCTGGCCCTTTGAGACATAAGTCTCTCTAATCCACTCCATCAGAGTAGGTAGACTAGAGGATACATGGATGCTGATGCTGTTTGTGTTGCTATGGTAACAGGGATAGGTAAGCTGGGGGATACAGGGATGCTGATGCTGTTTGTGTTGCTATGTTAACAGGGATAGGTAGGCTAGAGCAGTGGTTTTCAAAGTGGGGGCCGCGAGGGGGTGCCAGGGGGGCCTCAGCAATTTGGAAGGAAAAATAAAAGCAACAAATAAGTACATTTGAAAATTTTTGCCGCAGTATTGTTGATGGGTTTAATAACACATCAAATACCACTTGGCCAGAACCTAGTGGTATTTGGGGGGGCCTTGTGGTGGAAAAGTTTGGGAACCCCTTTGGCTAGAGGATACAGGGATGCTGATGTTGTTTGTGTTGCTATGGTAACAGGGCTAGATAGGCTGGGGGATACAGGAATGCTGATGCTGTTTGTATTGCTATGGTAACAGGTGGAGGACATGGACAAGAAACTGGACTTCCTGGTGGACATGCACATGCAGCACCAGGAGACGCTGCAGGTTACCACGGGCAATGACCCCTCTGTGACCCTCACCGTCACTGACGGCGACCCTCTCCTCTGCTGCTATGGCCAACCACTTCCTTATTACCCAGTGCAGCACACACACAGCACACTCACACACACACTCACACACACTCCGCTGCCACGCCCCAATGTCCTGCCCATCAGTAGCCTGCCAGGCCACACCCACACACAGACTGACCTATCAGATACTGCATTGGGTAGGCAGGGGGCGGGGTCACAGTTGTCTCTGCTGTCAGTCACACAGCTGGGGGAGGAGCTAGAACGATCACCCAGTGGGTTCAGCTTGTCATCGGAGAGGGAGGAGTCTCAGGGGTCGCGGAGAGGTCAATCACACTGCTGCCTCGCTGAGGGGGAGACCGACACCGACAGTGACCTACACACACCCAGCACAGCGCCATAGCACACACACACCCAGCACAGCGCCATAGCACACCCACACCCAGCACAGCGCCATAGCACACAGCCATAGCACACACACACACCCAAACACACCCAGCACAGCACCATAGCACACACACACACACACCAGCACAGCACCATAGCACACACACACACACCCAGCACAGAACCATAGCACACGCACACACACACACACAGCGCCATAGCACTCACACACACACACACACACAGATACACACATCACCACACACACACACACACACACCCTAACACACAGATACACAGATACACACACCATCACACAACACACACACACACACACAGATACACATAGACACAGTTCATCACACACACAAAGACCCTTCACAGTTCAGATGCAGTAGTGTGTGTGTGTGTGTGTGTGTGCACAAAACCCTTCACACAGTCGTGCAGTAGTGTGTGTATAGTAAAGGCCCTTCACAGTCTAGAGTGCATTAGACACAAAAACCCTTCACAGTTCACGGCGTGCAGTAGTGTGTGTGTGTGTGTGTGTGTGTGTGTGTGTGTGTGTTCAGTAAAGGCCCTTCACAGTCTGGCGTGCAGTATAGTGTGTGTGTGTGTGTGTGTTCATAGTCTACGCCGTCCAGTAGTGTGTGTGTGTGTGCAGCAAAACCCTTCACAGTCACGCGTGCAGTGGTGTGTGTGTGTCGCGCAGTAAAGCCCTTTACATAGTCTATGCAGTTTGGTTATTATTATTGTGTGCAGTAAAGGCCCTTCACAGTCTGGCGGCGTGCAGTAGTGTGTGTGTGTGTGTGTGTGTGTGTGTGTGTTCAATGAAACCCTTCACAGTCTGGCGTGCAGTATGGTGTGTGTTTGTGCAGTAAAGGCTTGCTTCATAGTCCTAATTGTCCAGTAGTGTGTGTGTGTGGTGCGGTAAAGAAGACCTTCACAGTCTCGCGTGCAGTGGTGTGTGTGTGTCGTGCAGTAAAGGCCTTTACATAGTCTATGCAGTAGTGTGTGTGTGCAGTAAAGGCCCTTCACAGTCTACGCAGTAGTGTGTGTGTGCAGTAAAGGCCCTTCACAGTCTACGCAGTAGTGTGTGTGTGCAGTAAAGGCCCTTCACAGTCTACGCAGTAGTGTGTGTGTGCAGTAAAGGCCCTTCACAGTCTACGCAGTAGTGTGTGTGTGCAGTAAAGGCCCTTCACAGTCTACGCAGTAGTGTGTGTGTGCAGTAAAGGCCCTTCACAGCACAGCACCCATAGCACTCACACACACACACACACACACACTCACACACAGATACACACATCACCACACACACACACACACACACCCTAACACACAGATACACACAGCATCACACACACCCTAACACACAGATACACACACACCACACACACACACACGTGGGCTGGTGTATAGTCCACAAAAGCTGCATAGACACAGTTCTATAATAAGCGCAAGGCTCACGCACACGCAGTAAAGGCCCTTCACAGTCTACGCGTGCAGTAGTGTGTGTGTGTGTGTGTGTGTGTGCAGTAAAGGCCCTTCACAGTCTACGCGTGCAGTAGTGTGTGTGTGTGCAGTAAAGGCCCTTCACAGTCTACGAGTGCAGTTGTGTGTGTGTGCAGTAAAGGCCCTTCACAGTCTACGCGTGCAGTAGTGTGTGTGTGTGTGTGTGTGTGTGTGTGTGTGTGTGTTCAGTAAAGGCCCTTCACAGTCTACGCGTGCAGTATAGTGTGTGTTTGTGCAGTAAAGGCCCTTCATAGTCTACGTGTCCAGTAGTGTGTGTGTGTGTGCAGTAAAGGCCCTTCACAGTCTACGCGTGCAGTAGTGTGTGTGTGTGCGTGCAGTAAAGGCCTTTTATAGTCTATGCAACCTCTGCTGCTGATGCGCCCCAATCGGAGATAGCACCTGCGCTTGCATTGCGTCATTGAACTTTGACCCCTCAATGTTTTAACTCAGCTGCTGCAGACCAGGAAACAGCCCTAGCAGACACTCATGGCAGTCATCTCTCTCTCTCACACAATCAGGCTCACCTTTAGCAAGAGGCTAATCTTTTGTAGGAGGCTAACCTTTAGCATGCATCATGGTTAAGATTGTAGTAACTGTTATCTAATCTCTCAGTATGTTCAGTTAGTGTGATGCTAATCTTACTTTAGCAGTCACTCTGGAAAAATGACAGACACTAAAACCAACTGAACTAATTATTTATGACTATAGTATATAGTATTTACTCAGGCTAATTTCAGCAGACATCTCTAAACATCAGACAAATCTAAACCTCAATTTAGCGTCATAGTGATGAACTTTTAGCCGTCCTTTTGGTCAGTCCATTAATTCTTTGCCAGTATTAGCAAAAAGCAAGTGCTAGTTACAAGAGCTGGTTATAATGCCACTTGCACGTTAGCCAGCATTAGCAGCAACAATGCTAGTAGATGCTACTCACACGGGCCAGTTAACAGAATGAGCCAGTGATGAGATTGCCGTGTCATAGTGAGCTATGCACAGAGATCAGTAAGCACAGCACATGCTCATTTGACCTGATAGAGTTGCTGTCACGAGAAAACACAGAATCTCTCAATGTGCCTACAGCTGTTTCTGCCGATCATCTAAACGTTAAACTCTTTTAAACTCTCTCTCTCACACACACACACTTAGACCTTACATCTTGGCCTAAGAGTTCATGTTTAGGTCAGAGTTATGATGAGCTGCCTTGAGGAATCTCTGCTGGACTGCAAGAGTGACATGGAAGAGTTGTTTAACAAGCACTTACAGAAAAGGCATCCCAGACTGGATGTGGAATAAAGAGCATGTGATTGGATGGGCATCCATACAAGCCCCGCCCAGTCCCTCCCTCATCTGTGACCTCGCCCCTAAAATCTGCCAATGTCTGCCTGAGTTGGAACTCGACCCTGCCCCCATCTGGAGATGGAACTCAGTGATTAGAACGCTATTGAAGAAACCCTGGAACAGTAGAACTCTTCAAAAGGAACCCTGGAACAGTAGAACTCTTCAAAAGGAACCCTGGAACAGTAGAACTTTTCAAAAGGAACTTTGTGACTGTAAAGAACTCTGTGACTGCTGAACTCTCCCGGCAGAATCCTGTGACTCTAAACATCTTCTGAAGGAACCCTGTGACTACAGAACACTTCTGAACTGCTTCTGAGCTGTAGCCCCTGTGCTGGTAGCCCTGCATGTGCATGAGTAGTAGTGCAGGAGGGCGCCCCCAGTGGATGCTTTTATATTGCTCTTTTCTAAGTCTGCATGCTGCATGAACCCAGACTTGGCCCAGCCAAGATACCCCTCCCACATGTGTCTCTGTGCATCGCATGGAGGGTGGATTCGAGCATGTTTATGCGTGATCACTTATTTAAACATGGAGGGTGGATTTGAGCACGTTTATGCGTGATCACTTATTTAAACATTCATCTAAACAGAAGGCTCCTATACTGCCATTCATTTTCAATGGTGAATTCACCATTATTATTATACACACGTCATACACACAATTATTATTATACACACGTCATACACACCATTATTATTATACACACACAAGTCAAGGACAAGCTCTTATTCATGTACACACTCAGTGATATGTTCTGTTTCTCTCTCTCACACACACACTCAAACAGACACACACACTCAAACACGCACACTTGGTGTGATATGCTCTTTTTCTCTCTCTCACACAGTGATATGTTCTCTATCTCACGCTCAAACACTAACCAGCACTTCATAGTTACGTGGTGCAATTGCAGAATGGACCAAACAGACTCTTAATCATTTACACAAGAGACACATTATCATACCTGAACACATACACACACACACACATACACACAGCACACACACATATACATACAGGCACACACTCACATCTCCCCACCAGAGGTATCGATGGTCAAATCTGCAGAAAGGTCACACCCCAACCTTAATCTGCAGAAAGGTCACACTCCAAGGTCATGGTTTTGCAGAAAGGTCACACTTCATCCCTAATCTTTTCATTCACTCATCACACACTCATAACACACTCTCCCACTCTAAGCATCCTATGTTCTCATTGGCAGCATTGCTTACTTGTAGTGTGTGTGTGTGTGTTTGGTTATAACTGTCGCTTGTGTTTGCATATTCATACAGTATGTGTAGTGTGTGTATGTAGTGATGTAATTGTCCACCTGACCATTATAATCACCATACACACCTGATCTCCATCACACCTGACCGTAATCACCATAAACACCTGACCATCATAATCACCATAAACACCTGACCATCATAATCACCATCACACCTGACCTTAATTACCATCACACCTGACCATCATAATCACCATAAACACCTGACCATCATAACCACCATGAACACCTGACCTCCTTAATCACCATAAACACCTGGGGCTTTATTCACAAAAAAATGTAAGGCTAAAAGTAGCTCCTAAGTTGCGAATTTAGGACTCCTAAAAAAAATAATGGGCACTCCTAACTTTAGGACTCCTAATTTTTTTCACTAAAAGTATTTCACTAAGCATTTTAGACCTAAAAAGTAGCACCTAAGTCTGGGACAGCTTAAAAGAAGCTCTAGAGGACTCCTAACTTACTAAGACCTATTCAAACAGCTTTTTGTGGCATTTCACGCTATGATGTTTTGAAATGCGCACCTATCGGCAACAGGAGCTTCCAATCATGAGGGAACAATTTTGCATTCATAAAAGGGACGAATAACGCCACCAACAACCAAAACTACTCATTGTTAACATGTAAATTAAATGTAACGTTTCATTGTGAATCAAATTAAATGGTCTCCTCTTTGCAAACTTAGGCATAGACTATGGTAACAGATTAATTTAATAATGTTGCAAAGATACTGCATCAACTGTAGGCCTATGTTTTAGGGCACTAGGCTATTTGGCTACTAGGCTATTTGTTTTGCCTTACTCTTTATTCATTTAGGCTAGGCCTTTTATTCAGTTATTAATCATCTTCCGTCCCTTCGACTACTTGTACTAGGACTATTCATTTGTAATTCTCAGACCTGTCGCCTGTCACTCATCATCGTAAGGGAGGTGTTTGGAATCATTCCCGTTACAATCATCAGCCAATCAAGGTGGTCACTTCAGTCAAGCTTCGTTAATGAGTAATGACGTCATCCATAGCAAATAAGACTCACTCTTAGTTTAGGAGTTGTCATTTTTCCTTTCCTAAGAGTAGGTCTGAAAGGCTTTGTGAATAACTTTTAAGAGAAAACTCCTAACTAAAATCTTTTAGTGCGATTTAGGAGTACTCCTAGTGGTAAGATAAAAGGCTTTGTGAATACGGGCCCTGACCATCATAATCACCATCATAATCACCACAAACACCTGACCTTTATTACCATCACACCTGACCATCATAAACACCATCACACCTGATCTCCATCACACCTGACCTTAATCACCATAAGCACCTGACCATCATAACCACCATAAACACCTGACCTCCCTAGGACCTCACCTGTAGTGACCTGTGCCTTTCCCAGTGTGCTGTAGACATCTGCTGGTCCACAGGTTCTGTGTGCTGGTTCTCCTGCAGTGCGGTGGTCCGCCTAATGTGACTCAGCACTGCCCCTGGTGGTAGACTGGGCAGAGTGGATGATCTGCCTGTCACTGTACTGCCTTGAACACTCTCCACTCAATAAAAACACATTCAGATGACAAACATCCCAGTCTCAGTGTGTGTAATGTGCCTGTGTGTTCCATCTCTAAGCCCGTAGAGGTGTGCTTGCATCAGTGAGACTAGAGCAAATTCTGGCTTAATCTGGGGCTGGTTTCCTGAAGCCTTCTTAAGGCTACGTAATTCTGCCTTAAGCTGTACCTTAACATTTTCACATATTTCCCGAAATGTGCTTTGCTATGAATGTCTTTCGTACCATGGTTGGGAGCACTCTTAGAACCCTAGTAGCTGCACCTCAGAGATGTTCCGTTCATTGGTGAGAGTGGTCGGGAGCACTCTTAGAACCCTCTTAGCTGCACCTTATGGCGGCCTTACATTGTACGATTTTGGTCTGTTTTCACAGTCGGCGACTAAATTTCCAAAGTCGGACAGAAATCATGAGAGTTGTACTGGAATCGGGCCCCCGCCACTTGATCGTTAAGTGTAAGGTGCCAATCTTAGCGGTTTTAAGTCAGTCGAAGTCAGTCCTTTTCTAGTTTTGCTGTTACGACAATATCAAACATGTTTGATATTATCGCAGGTCTTTCTAGTCGTGGCTCATGCAAATAGTGACGTGAACTATAAAAACCAATAGTGACCTCTCTCCAACACCAAACAGGAAGGGGCAAAGTAGGCGACAGCTGTAGCTTATATGATTATTTGTTATTCTTATAACATTTGTCATTTCTTATACATATTTAGTCGGCTCTTCCATTTGACAGAACAACTCTATCAGTTAGAGATGTCACGCATGAAACAATGCTGCAGAAACACAAAAATACGACTTTGAGTTTAGTAGGCTATCATTTCAGTTCCTGTTTATCTATTGCACGATGGGTAATAATTTAAAGGAATCTAATTGCAGTCTTGTAAATAGTGACCCTGCAAGATCCCTAGTCATTGCAAAATTATAGTCTGTGACTTAAAACTCTACTACTTGTCTTTAGATGTGAGAGGGTCTGAGACTGTAGTCTTTCAAAAATCTTTTCCAAATCTTTGCAAATCTTTCCAAAGTCTGTCAGTGTAAGGAGGGCTTTGGAGATGTTCTGTTCGTTAGTGAGAGTGCTCTGGAGCACTTTTAGAACTCTCTTAGAACTCTCTTAGCTGCACCTTAGCCATGCTAGTGCCGGCACTGTAGCCTACAGCAATCTTTAGAAATCCCTGTTGCGCATATGCAACTGAAATGTGACCCTACAGGGCAAAACCAGTCGCTTTCGTAAAATTTAGGAAATTAATGAACGGCCATAAATTAAGCTTTCCAACGATATGTATATCGAGGGTATTGCAAAAAGTATGGCTAAGATAACCGCATCCAAAGTTGCCATGGTTCTCCTGTCACGATAGGCCAGAAGAGGAGAAAATCACCTTTTTAAGTAAATTGTCACGTGCGATAGTGTGAGGGCACAGCTATTATTAGCCTTACGGTAGCGTGACTTTGAAGCGGATGAATGACTACGGTATGTGCAGTTTCAGCAACACAGATTGTGTATACTTTTAAAATGTGCTACGTCAATGGAAAACTTCTCCTGGTCCCTAAAATGACGCCAGGATATTTCTAAAAGTTTGTGCTTTTGACCGTTCGTGCCCTGAAAGGCAAGTCTTTCACATTCATATTCGGTTACATCTGCCAAGAACGATAGAGAGCTGACACATTGAGTAACGAGTAATGAGTAGCCTAATGAGTACATTTTAGCTCTACCGTAAAACCTTATAGCGGCGTGGACAAAGGGAATGACTGCTAATGTGTTGAATCTTCACCTAAATAAAGTCAGGGTTTAACAGTCAAAACGTATGTTTATCCGTGAAATTTGTTCACAAAATGAAAGTGTATACTGTAAACTATCGAATTATGCGAAAACGTCAAATTCGACATTTTAACCCGTACGTTTGTTTATCGTGGATTTTCTCAAAATAGCATAGTGCACAAAGGGACTGATTTCGCCTTGCAGGGTCACAAATATGGTAAAATATCATTGTTTTGGTTCACCAAATATTTTATGTAAGTGGGCTAATTAAGAAAAAATAGTTTCTGGAAATGTTTTCAAACAAATAATTAAATATGCTTTTTCCAACATAATTAAAAGCTTTATTCTCTTCTTTCTTGCTTTATTTTTTTCTGCCATCTTCTAGGCTACCATGTTTAATGTGGGGGGTTGCTTTCATTTATAATGTTAACCAGTGGCACAAAAGACTGAATTAGGCTACATCAGTAATAAAATGAGGCTGCTGGTCAATCAGCTGTGATTAAAAAAAAAAACAATTAAATACTATTAAGAAATCATATTTCATATTATTCAAATATGTTCTTCTTATGGAGTGATGAAGGATGGCATAACTGGTGAAGGTGTTAGGGGCAGTGAACATCATATTGTGCTCTTGAACTAAAACAGTAAACAGTTTTTAGTTTGATTCCTGGCTGTGAGCATCATATTGTGCTCTTGAACCAAAGGAGTAAAACATTTTTTAGTTCTTTCATGGCTATAAGCATCATATTGTGGTCTGATATAACCCGAATTCCGAAAAAGTTGGGACACTTCATAAAATCCCTGCTGAAAAAAAAAAACATCTAGAAACCAGTTTATGCTGGTAGCTGGTCTTTGCTGGTGTAGCTGGTTGGGCCACCAGCTGGATATGCTGGCGTGACCATCTGAGGAAGCTGGTCATGCTGGTGGCAGTGATGTTTACAACTGTGATGTTAACAACTGTGTTGCTTCACCATTTAACAACATTTCTGTAAATGTTTAGGAACTGAGGAGACCAGTTGCTAGAGTTTTGAGAATGAAATGTCCCATTCCTGCCCAATATATCGGATATCAGCAGCTCAACAGTCTGGAGACTTCTTAATCATGTTTTTCATTCCATGATGCACCCAATTAGACAGGTCTGGATTTTCAGACAGACCATTATAGCACCTGGGGCCTCATTTATAAAAGTGTTGCGTAGAAACCATCCTTCATTTGATCTTAAATAATTTCTGAAATGTTCATACGTGTGATTCAGAGAAAACGTGCATATGCCACTCTTCCATATGTGCCCATTATAAATCACAAATGAACGTCAACTTGTGCACAGCCAGATGGTTTAGGTCTCCGCCTCAGTTATATGTTGAAAACATTATATAGGCCTATGCCATCTGATGTTAACTAGCCTATGTGTATGCGTCAGTTTGAATAGCTTAACTAATTGTGTTTTTTCCAGCAAGGCTTTGTGGAAAGAGATCGTATTCATCCATGTCCATTGTCCTCTGCTCGCTTTCATTCCTTTTGCTTGCAGTAATGTGAATGATCAACATTTAGTATGTTTACTTTGACGGAAAGACCTCTACAGCATAATCCTGTATGTTATGGTACAGTAGGCTACGTTTCCAATATGTGACCAGGTGTGGGGAAACCAGACACATGTCTCCCCAGAGACATTTTGAGTTATTCACAAATTCTGAAATTGTAGTTTCAAAGCTATCCAATGATGTCTCACTCATGGAGATCTGATAATATTTGAATAAGTTGTGGTCATTTTAATGTATACCCCTCTGAAAACCTTTTACTGAGAAAACTGGCCTAATAGATTTGCAAATTCTGGTAATTCTGACATCTGGTATCTGTAGCCCTTCCCCCTACAGGTGTCACTGTGACACCTGGATCTGCTAGCCTGCAGGGCAGAAAGAATTGTAGTGTTGTTAATATTGATGTAGTGTTATTTTCATTAGGCACTTCACTGGACTTAGAATAATCAGAATTAGAAGGTACTTTATTTAAATGGAAATGCTTTTATTACAAAAGGCCCTGAATAGTATGCATTAATACACAGGGTAAGATGTTACAATCCCATAATCCAAGGTATAAACCACATCTAGTTCCCAATAGAAGACCCAATAACATTGTAATGGAACCGAGCGGAAGTTACCATTAACAAATGTGGGTGTGGCCAAAGAAGCAGAGGCAGTAGTGAAGATGGACAGTAATTTATTATTCGGCTTGGCTCGAACAACCAAGCAGAAGAGTCCATAGAAAAATGTACTGAAAAATGTTAATAATAATCTTCCAAAATTGCGATATTGAACCAGTATGAAAAATCTGCTTTAGCATCTAATCTTGCGAGATTGAACCAGTATGAAAAATCTGCTTTAGCTTCTAATCAAAATACAGCAGCATTGTCCCAGTCATAGTACTCACAGTACCCTACACATCACATAGGCCAGACAAGACAAGACTAACATCAGACTAGACAGAGGGGAACATATACCTGGTGGCCAGCACCATTTACCATAGACAGGTAAACACTAAACAATCAATTAACACACAATAGACAAGACAGACCCTGGGCCACAAGCATAAATATATATCATTTGTCACTAGCAGAATGAGCTAAATACATTGTTAAATAATAAACTTGGTTACATGTGGAAAGACTAATCATCGATGCGGCTTGATCAGTTCCGTCTCGAAATACCCCACAATCAGTTAACCTAATGGAATGGTCCAATACCGCCCAGAAACAATAAACAGTCCATGCGATCCAGTAGGCCCTCCTTTGCCACCGGACCTTCAGAAGCTGGAACGAGAGGACGCCATGAACGCGAATCGGTAGCTATCGGTTGACAAACATTCAAACTTGTGTCTAATTCAGACAAACAATAAATGTGCCACCATTGCTAATAGCTCCGTGTTGTGTTGTTTCTTACACATCCTAAAAGTGCTAGCCACATAGCAATGGCCCATGTACGAGTGTGTGTTGTGTGTGTGTGTGCACAAATATCAGCTGATGTGTAGAGGACGAGTGCTAACAGTTCACCAGTCATGTGCGGTCGTAGCTAGACCGTCACAAACATACACATACAACAAGCAGGATTGCAAAATGGAAGTCAATATGAATCCAATAGAAAAATAAGAATAAAGATCCTATACACTAGACAATAAGAATAAAGATACTATGAAAAAGATACTAAATAACAAATAAGGTCCACATAAATGTGCTGAGGCTGTGTGATAAGGGCAGGGACTGACCCTGTGGTACAGGAGAGTTCAGGTATTATTTGGTAAAGTGCAAAAAAGTAAGGCAAGACAGTGCAGTTTTAAGTCAGTAGACTTTGGAGGCAACACAATAAGTCAGAACTAGAGTTAAGTGAATTTAGTCCAGGCTGTTGGAGGGAGGGAGAGGCTGTGCATAAAGGCTAACATAGCAAGCAAGAGGCTGTGAAGGAGAGTCCAATTATTTGGTGAGATCACATCCGCATCCTCTTCTGCGGACTCTTCTGTGCTGTGACCCTTGGCGCTGGGCATGTGATGTCTTTTGCCTCATCAGCACAGAAAGGCCTGATTTTTTCATGCAGATAGGTCTGCCTGTCAATGTTCAGTCCAGATGGGACCAGGACAGGAAGACTGTCAACAGGGGGCAGAACCGCTGAATTGCGCAGTAACTGAAATTCCACAGGTTCTGTATCACAGTGACTTTTTGCAAGCACCACACCTGTTCTCTTGGCATCAAAGCTGTAAGCAAATAACAGGACATTTTAAAAATGGCTAACTATTTCTCATAAAACACCATCATCAACCAATTATTTTTTATATGAACACAATGTGAAAGTTTCAATATAAATACCTGAAGTGCTGATAACTCTTGATCTTTGGAAGCCTTCTGAAGTAGGGACTCAGATACTTCTGCAAACACTCTGCCATCTGCTGTTCCAACAAGCTGTGGGATATTGAGGTGACTCTCAGGAGAGCTGTTTTCCACTAGGCCTACCTGATGAACGCTAAACGTTTCATTGAAGCAGAACAGAGAGCAGCACTGAAGTCATTAATGTTCAAGTAGACTAGTTGCTAAACCATTAGAGTCACATTCAATTCACACAATGCTAACAGGCCCCTTTGCACCTTACTCTGGATGTATTCATACAAACTATCCTCCAGTAGGCTAGGTGCTAAATTATTAGCATCAGTCCATTCATCACTTGTGCATCACTTCAAACAATGTGCATCACTTCAAATGGCAGTACTGAGCTAGCTAATAGCAATGTAGCAGGGATTGCAATGTAACAGGGACTACATACGCCATGAGAAACTGAAAAGTATTCCTGCAGACTTCATTGCCTCCGATGAAATACGTGGTCTGGGGGGACTTTCTTTTCGTCTGCAGCTTTTTGGTGGATGTAGTCATCGCCGAAGTAACTACTGTACGTCTGTTTGCCTCAAGATGGCCAATGATTTGCATGTCCTGCCACTCTCTTTCGGCAGCTATAGAATCACTTCGTATTTTGTACATAAGCTCTGGAGAAAGTCTGTCACTACACGAATATCTGCCAAGGAGAGAGTTCCAGGGTCGCTGTATATTAAGTAGCCATGTGTATCGCTTGTAGTCGTGAGGTTACTTCTAGCATACAGCTGATTGGCCAACAGAACAAAAGAGCACTAATGGTCACGCCCAATTCAAACGCTGGTTTACTTCCTGAAACTTAACCATTTTCAAAGACAAAATATACACTTTTAAAGCAACCAATGCTGTTATCTGAAACATGGAATTGCTTCTTTAGGACTTCAACTTGCACATTCTGCAAAAAAACGAAAATAAATAAATTTTGAAAAAAAGAAAAAACTTCAATGTTGTTTTTTCGCGACTTGCACCTGGAATTCCCATGCCTGGTCACATATGACCCAGGGTAATATGCTGATTTAGCCTACAAAACAGAGAACTAAATTATAAGCGTGATATGTCATGTAGGCTTAACGTTTCTTTTAGGATGGGCTATGTTTTGCTGAAAAAGTAGCCTAGTTTGCCGGTCATTATTCATTTTGTTTCTGCATATCTTTGCGATTGTTTTCTTTCAATAATGTCCAATGGCTTGAACAGTGTCCTTTATTGTTTGCTTTAGGCCTACCTTTATATTTTAGCCTACATTATCCAACTCACATATTGTCATCTGATCTTGGGTACTGGCACCAGTCAAAAAAAGCAAACAGGTGTGCGTGCTCTGCACCTCCTTGCACATCTCTACCGCAAAACTAAATATGAAGATGCCCTGCTTTCAGAGGATAACTTATAGATTATATAAAAAATATCTATAGCCTACATATCTATAGCTTACATTCAAATAGTACCTTTCTGTTACGGAGCTGGGAATAGGCAGGTATGTAGTGGAGGCTAAAAGCAAGTAAGCGCAGTTTATCCACCTCCACTATCGCAGTTTATCCACTATCCAAATTTCAGAAAGAGTTTACTCACCTCTCAAAAGAATTTGTTAACATTCAAAAATCACACTGTATTATCCAATATTATCCTATATTCCAAATATGTACACTCATCAACACTCTAGGAACCATTTAATACCACTAGTATTAGGCATATTCGATCTACGTAATAATCAGGTAATAACGTTCGCAGCGGCCATTTTGTTGATATAGAAAATGCATAGGTAGGTCTATTTAATGCAGCTGACAATTGACAAGCGCGACAGCGCCGGTATTATCGCTGTAGGCTATTTATTTATTTGTACAAAATGTTACGTGATGGTAGGCCTATGTTTTGCAATAGGCTAGCCGTTCTAACAACAGAGCCCTAGTGTCACCCACTGTCAGAAACATACCTGTCAACTTTTTTTCCAGCTGTCTTCCTGTTATTTTCCCGTAAAATATCCCATATTTTATTACTCTCATTACATATAGCTCCATCGAACTTGTCCGTCTCTGTACTGTTGTCCTTTTGCTACCCCCTGCCCTTCCAGCGAAAAGATGTTTTTAAAGCATCGTTTTGCTTGCCTGAACTGAAGGCGACCAAGGTGATCAGAACAGTGTGGGAGAGAGCATTTGACGCCAAACTTTAAGCAAAGTTTAGACCTAGCTTCACACCTCGTTTAGTTAGTGCAGTAGTTTTGTAGTACGAATTGCTGCTCTCACCAGAGGGATTGCAACAGAAAGACAAGGGATTATAATGGGATTATAATTATGTTACATTACTACACAGAATTAGATGTTATAATCCCTTGTGCCTCTTTAAAAAAAGCACGCTAACCACAAATCTGCCAACAAATGGTCACAAACACAAGACAAATGGCCCATCCAACAGCAGTATCGTATGCGGCATGTCATTGGGGTTATCAAGTGGGCACCCTCATTCACCGATTTTTCGTTAAGTTAGGCCCACGACACCTCATGAAGGCTTAACAGTGAAACCAGTGTCCTGGAGACACTCCCCTCCATGTTGCCACCATATTACCACATTCCGTTAGCCTAGAAATCTAGACACACCCTAGCGGCAGCAAATTACATTTGCTTCCAGGGCTAGTCTAGCAACTCTCCGTTGGCTTATGAGCTCGAAAAATTAAACTTCTATCAGGCCGATCAAATCGTGTATAGAGTCGTTAGGCGGGCTTAACATAATGATTGATGGCAGAGTTGCAACGGTTTGGCTTGAATTCCCTGCTACTTGAAAACAAGGAAGATGGATGTTGCTGTTGGCCAACAGTGTGACACGAGTTAAGCTTGTTTTAAGATGGCAAAAGTTTGAAATAGCCAACTAGCTCCGCTGGTGGGAAAACAAATGGGACTTAGCGCTGTCCTATTGCGTGCAGAGGGAATTTGAAATACAACTGATTATCCCGCCCCTCGGACTGAGCACTGCGAACGGTGAGTGCCCAGACCCTACATTTTAATGTGGGTCTGGCTCGTCAGGCTAACATTCCGTCACAAAAACAAAACAAATGAGCCAGTTAGCTTACCTTAGCTTGTGCCCCAGGAAGGGTAACTTCTCCTTACCCACAACCATTCGCTTGCCCGTTCTGCTGCCAAGGACATGTTACTAACCACCTGCCTTAGACTTCGACCACAAATGCCCAATTCAGACAGCAAGCCAATAGCAGATCTGGCCACAAACCCTCGTGCACCGATTTCAATAGGCCTTAATCGTGCACTCCAACCTCGCTTGGCTGCCTCCTCTGCTATTTCAGTGTATTTCGCTCTCTTCAGCTCATTGGCCTCTTCCACTCTGTCTTCCCAAAGAAACAGTAAGTTCAATGAAATAAACTATCTTCTCTGAATCTGACCACAGAAGTAAGTCGGGTCTTAGTTTAGTACTCACTATATGTGGAGGTACCGCCATCTGCTGGCCAAGATCAACCTTCATTTCCAGCCCGCCCCATTTTCCAACTGGCCGGTTTTACACCTGGCCTTCGCGGAACATGGTTTATCCCCCTGACGTACAAAGTTAATTTGCCCTTTTACTAGCTGCTAATGAATTGACTTCTCTCCTTTTATCCTCAATTGCCCCTGGTACTTGGTATAAGTCATTAGTTACTGATTACTTATCCAAGAAAGTAATACAGTTACTTTACTGATTACTTATTTTCAAAAGTAATTAGTTACTTTACTAATTACTTTACTTAGTTACTTTACAAAAACACACTAGCTATACACAACCTAAATACGCTTTTTTAGAACTTGGTTTTATTAGTTTCAATCTTAACTTTTTGTATACTCCCCTCCACATTTGAATAGATGCAAATAAAATACAGCAAAAAAATAATTAAAACCAAAGTCTCTATTAACATTTACATCTTTTAACAGTTGCTGTGCAGAGAGAGGAGTAATGCATTTACCAAAACAGAAAATGCTGTTGCATGCCACATTTAGGCTGTTCTAATGTCAAAGAAGAGTATGTGTTTGAACTGTTTGTGTGCAGTGCCGCTGCTGGCTATTTTGGTGCCCCCCCTCATAAATAAATAAATACATAAAATTATATTGTAATAGATTGTAACGTCTTCACACAGAATCCAGATTATTCAGCTTGACAACCATTTCATTGCACTGATATGGTATTTAAAGGTGGACACAGAACAAGGGGTGAAGGGTGACACATAACCGTCCACCCAACGACAAGGAAATAACATTCTCTGATACACGTTATTCATAACCCACACACTGTATACTTGTAAGCATAACACATATATAACCACAGTTAATAACCGCACTGCACCCTGGGAACATTAACTCAGAACACATCGGCTTGACCACCCGCATGCACGTTACAATATATTATTTAAATGATAATAATGTCATTTTAGTTTAAAATATTTCTTAAGAAATACTACTAATTTTATGCAGTTTAACTAATTTATAAATGGTGCGCTGTCACTTTAAGAGCGTCTACACATCTCTCATAATGATCAGCTCCATTCAAATATAAGCCTATGGCTAGTCCACAAACTCCACATTTGGCACAATATTAGCAATAGTCATGATATTAAGTTGGTATAAACAGCTAGCTAGACATTTTCTGTTTGCAATTAAAAGTGATAGCCTATATGAGCCTGGTAGCACCTATCTGAGTGGAATGTGTTTCAATCGGCATAGGCTACTATTTAAATTTAAGGCAGTGGTTCTCAAACTTTTTCTTTCATTTCCCACTTTGATCAAGGGGGCCTTTTCGAGCCCCACCTGTCCCTCATCGCTCTAAGAAAGTGGTAGGTCAAGCTTAAAATTGTCAAATGTATTGAAATAATGACAAGTTCTAAATATATCCTCTTCAACAGAGTTAAAATCAGCTGGTGCTGCAGATATAATAATAAATAACATATTAGGAAGCATAGGCCAATATTTTACAGCATTGTACAATATATTCAATGAAATACCAACATGCATTAAATGGATCCATAATCCAGTCATACTGAGCACTGCTGGTTGGGAAATATTTTTGAAATAAACTTTGCAGGGATGTAATGTAGGCCTACTGTTTAATACATGGGATCACAAGAGTGGCTCCCGAAGCAGACGTTTCAGCGATTTCACTCAGATTCTCAAAGGCATAATACTGTTGCGATCGAGGCGCCTGTCCCATACCTCAAGTTTTTTGGTGAATGCAGTAATCTTATCTGCTAGGTGAGGTAGGTGCTTGTCTTTGCCTTGTAACCTGGAGATTTAACTGATTGAGCTTTCCAAATCTATCGCTAAGATAGGCCAGCTTCGTCAAGAAATGTTCATTAGTGAACGTGCTTGCAGATATAAACATGCGCTCTTCCTCCAAGAGGCGACTCGGAGCTCAAACAGGCGCGACAGCACATACTTCGGAAAGCCACCTTGCCTCGCTGTGAAACAGTACAGCCTTTTGGTCAGCTCCCATCTCCTCGCAAAGTGCGGAGAATAGACACGCTTTTAACGGCCGGGTCTTGATGAAATTCAAAATCTCATTCAGGTCGGGACTAACTAAGGTGCCTTGACACGAGCGCTTCCCTATGAATAACACAGTGCGTCCATTGCGCATCGGGTGCTACCTGGGCCTAGGCTACATTTATTTATAAAAAAAATAAATAAAAAAACCTCCTGTTTTTCACGTCAGTTCGCGACCCAGTTTGAGAAACGCTGGTTTAAGGGAAAAAAATGATTGAATACTTAAACACTCACCAGCCCCATTACAAAAAGGCAAAGACCACATTATATTTTTGTCCATTTTCCAAATCACAGTGAATGCAGCCAAAATATTATAATGCCTAAACTCCTTTTACAACGGGCCAGTAGGCTACAGGGAACCGGCGACGTCCTCTCTATTTTCACCTGTGTCATGTCGGGATTTGGGGGTGTCTCAATGAGTTTCACATTCCTGTGCCGGCTTGCTAGGTGCTTGCTCAGATTTGAGGTGGAATTTTTCGCTGTAGACAACATTTTTCTTCCCACGCAGAGTGTACAGCGTTGATGCTTTTTTCGTAATGTCTGAACTGCAATGAATGAAATGCTCCATGTTCGCGCTCTCTCCCGCACTCTATGTCTTGCACACGTGTGTCTGTTGTTTACATCTATGTCGCGCAGATATACATCACTGTCACGAGTTAGTCTCACAAAGCAAAATCCATACGGCAAAATCCCAAATTCTTTTACTGTAAATGGCAAAATCACGGTTTAGTAACGCAGTAACGCAGGCTGCTTGCAGGAAAGTAAAAGTAATCTAATTACTGTTTTTGCAATTGTAATCCCTTACTTTACTCATTACTTGAAAAAAGTAATTGAATTACAGTAACGCGTTACTTCTAACTCGTTACTTCCCATCACTGCTGCCCACACACAAACAAAGTGTGCATTATCCTCACCAAACATTGACTTAAGTTCTTGGGAGATGGGAGCACATCATATGTAGCACCTAACACGGGGCAGCTGTAGCCTACTGGTTAGGGCTTCGGACTTGTAAACGGAGGGTTGCCGGTTCGAATCCCAGACCAGTAGGCATGGCTGAAGTGCCCTTGAGCAAGGCACCTAACCTCTCACTTCACCATCTTCACCACTGGTTTCTCCAGAACTGTGGAGAAATTTCTATTACCTTCCCTTTAACAACACAACGTGCAGGTCTCTCTTCTCACGCTTTGCTAATTGAATTTGGTGCCAAATCATGCTGGTATGCTCCAAGCACCCAGAGAAATCAGAGATTCCAGCTTTTTGCACCGTGGTATCAATTAGTTTATTCCTTTCAAGGTAACTTGTCAGTCTCCGTGCCACCACACTGAAGAAAACCTTCCCTCTGTTAGTGATGCACAGACTTTGGTTCACTCCTTCATTTCTTCCTGTCGCTGAACTTCAACCGACTGACTTGATGAACTTTTTAATTATGTAGCTATCAATGCAAGGGACCCTGTGTTCCCTCTACCAAGCACTTCTTTTTCCCTTGATGGATTTTCAGGCCCTTTAAACTTGTAACCTTCTGCCAACCACACACGCACATCTGCAGCTTCTTCTCAGTTTTCTGTAAACAAGTGGCTTCCACAGACATGTTTTCCTTACTCGTAATCAAATTTGTTCCAGGGTCAGTATAAACTTTGTACAATAACCTCTACCATCATCAAACATGTTCTGCCTTTTTAAAAAATCCAATACCGCATGGCGCAGTCCACCTCACCGAGATTGCAGAATTCATAGATTACCCACCTCTTATTTTACCACTACATCCCTGGCGCAAATGTACTTTTCCTCTCCTAAACGAGGGCAATTGGAATTTTATGGTCAATATTAGATTGATGAGAACACTAAATATACTAGATCACCTGTAAGAATGTTTCAATCACTCTATCATAGGTCTTCGTGTTTTTTTTAGATATTTTGAAATAAGTAAGCTATACGTTTTTTCTATTGCTGTGAAACTATTAAAATTTTTAATCACGATTAATCGCAGAATTCCTATAGTTAGGGACTGTTCGTTATTTATTTAAGGGGCCACTGGAGGAGTTTTGGGAGCGTTAGTCAAAAAAGACACGACTAGGGCTGGGATAAACGGTTAGTTTTTAAACGATTAATCTAGCGATTTTTTTTTCCCGATGCATTGATTAATCTAACGATTCATTTTTTCAGTCCGATTCGAAGCTAGCTTCTAAGCTTAACTAAAGTTAACGTTAGCTATTCGCTAGCGGTTAACATTACAGACTAAGTAATAACATTCTAGACTATACAAAGAAGACGAATGTTGAAGTTAAGCTACACTAACATATTTCTCAGAAACATACTCAGATGAAATTTTACACAAGCCACAGTTTTTCGGTCATCACAAATGCCCGAATTCAGCCACGGGATTCTTACCTGAAGAAACCTCTGCCCACTGCCAGATGCCGTTCTTGTCTGTCTCGAAGATTCGTCTCTGGTTGTCTTCTTCGACTGAGGAGGGCTGTCAATCAAATTTCACTCTTCAAACACGGCCAACCACAGCAGAGCTAGTACCAAACCTGGTTACCGCCCCCAAGTAGAGCAGAAATCAACTTCGAGAGCTGAGTGATTTTCGAGTGAGCGCTGGTCAGATTCCTCCTCGCTCGCAGCATATTTTTCCTTGCTCGGGGAGCAGTTTCCTCTGAGTATTTGCGCGCTCGCAGTGAATATTTACGAGTGTGAAATAATATAATACGCCCGTATCGCCATACTTCTGTACTGGGTCAATTTGGGAGCTTGCATGCTACCACTCCTTCCATGAAATGCATTGAAAAGGCTGTCGTTTGCACAATTTCACAAATAATTGAATTTCACAAACCGAAACATACCTGTCAACTTTTTCCGGGTTTATCACATAGGCTATTTTAACTTTTTTCCCTGCTGTCTTAGGAGGAGCTGCAGGGCCATCGCAAGGGGGTGCGAGGCCCTGTGCGAACTTGACAGGTGCGAGGCCCTTCTTAATTACGTGCATGAAATCATGCGATAGCCTACTTTACACGTAGCCTACTGTCAGTGCATTTTAATAGTAGACTAATAGGCTACACCAGCTTGTCTTTAAGAGGGGAAATTGTATAGCCTATAACATTAGGTGAGTCACATATTTGGTCATAAGCCGTTTATCATAGGGTAGGCTTCATCACGAAACCAAGTGTAACAAAGGCGAACACTGTGCTGAACTCTATTTGTCAATGAGCAGAAACACACACGACATTCAAACTATTGATAAGATGTGACTATGGAAACTGGTCTGTAGACTAACATTGGACAAATAAGGACATTGACTCGCCATATCCTGACTCGGAAAAAAAAAATTCTTGCTTAACGTTACCTTGCCGCAAACTCAGCAATCATAGGCCAGCTTGAAGGTAGCCTACAACGTCTTTTTCAATTCATAGAAGGGCGAGCCCACTATCTCTCCCGTGACATGGAGGTGCGCAAATAGTTTTTAATAGCCCATTCAACTTCAAAAAGCTTTGTTAACCCGATGCCAGTCACTGATCGCAATTTCAAAGATGGGGAAGTTTGTTCAATCTTGTTAAGTTTTATATGCAGTATCCTATCTGTCCCCTTTGGAATTATATCTCGAGCCTATTAGGCTATGGCGTTATGTCCTGGGATTCGGACCTGTCGGGTTGTTATGAGGAGCAATATGGGAGAGAAATTTGATGATCATCGTTGTTTTGGGACGTTAAGCTTTAGGCTACAATAGGCGGTTATAAAGAATAAATGCTTAATGTCATCTTTGGCCAGGTGCGAGGGCCATCAGACGCAAGGCCCAGTGGGCAACGGCCCACATTTTGCTGTTTTCATGAATACAAAAGTTGGGTGACCCTCCCCCCTAGACTAAAAAAAGTTGGGTGACACTCCCCTTAACAAAGAATAAAAAGACATGACCCTCCCCTATTTTCCTCCTGTGGTCAATTCCATAAATACCGAACGGTCCCTTAATCACGATTAATCACATATTTTATCATATGATTAAAAGTCTATTATGTTGCATTTCTGAACTTTCCAGGAGTCCATATTAACAATAAAGCAATTATTGTGTATCTTGATTGGGATTCAAATGAAAGCAAAGCAAGTTACTTTATTAACTGAACTTTAAGACGTAGGTCTATTTGATTATTTCAAATCAAATTTCAAAATATGTGCAGCAGACCTAGTTATTAATTCACAGGACATTAAATCATTTTATAACACGGCAGTTATGAAGAATTATGTTTATGTAACTTTCTCATGTAGAAACTATGTACATTACAAAACTTATTTGTTTGCAATACCCCATGTATTGTACAAATTTAGCATGTAGCTACACTTACCATAATATCCCATGCAAAATGGTTAGCTAGCTAACTGTGGAACTTCAGTATAACATAGCCAATTACCTAGTTGTAGGAAATAGGCTACATTAATATTACAAGTGATAGAATGAATGTGTGACTTATGTTTAGTTGATGTTATGACATGTAAAGTTAAGCTTGCTGAACTTAATTATAGCAGAGACTTTCTAATGTGGAGACACAGTACTCAAAAAATACTCCATAGAAATGCATGGGGCTAGTTTGTCACGCCAATATGGCCGTTGTCTACACATATCCCACCCCTTCCTCGGCAAAACGTTGACATGTGAATACATTGAGCCAATCATGTGGTGTGATGTGAATACATTGAGCCAATCATATGGTGTGTTGTGAAGACATCGTGCCAATCATGTGATCTCGCCGCTGGAGCAAGATTGGTGTCGTGAAAGCCTTGCGCACGCGCATTTCTGCCGAAATGGATGCCCGACGAGTGCCCAAAAAGCGTTGTCAAATGGCCGCCGAGTGGAGGGACTTGCCTAAAAGGACTTTGATTATAGTCAGGCACGGGCAGTTTGACTGTGGCTATTGAATCATTCGTGACACTCCTGTTACTAAACTGGAAAGAGCAAAACAGGAACATGGTCACATTAATCCCATAAACACACAGATAACTCTTACACCAAGCTTATTTTGTGCCTTTTATTCACGTTTGTTTCAAGATTTAGTAAGTATAAGCCCAGTATAAGCATCAGTCATCTTTCCCCTAAAAGGGGGCGTGTACGTGCAGCACATACAACGTTCCATTCCATTCGTCAGTGCGTATTGTTTAGTTTCCGGTCTAGCTAGATACGGTGTGGTGTTGTAGTTGTTCTAACGTTACTAGTTGTTGCAACAGCATGTGAAAAAACGACAAAGTTTTTACACCAAAAAGAACGTTAATCTCGTGATAAAAAAATTGACGCCGGTAAAATAGGTTTACGTTAACGCCGTTAATAACGCGTTTAACTGACAGCACTAGTTTTTTCACTTTCTTAAGTGGGCTAGTACTCATTAGCAGTTGTATGTCAAACCATGAAACATTAAGCTGCGTCCAGTCTTAAAAAACGACTTCAAAAATCTTCTGCTGATACTGATCATGCATATGGCAAAGAAAAACATGAGATCGTTGGTCTTGGAATTTAGAAAATGCATCGCACTTGGACCTCAGATTACTTGCAGTACCCCGGCATTTCCACAAGGAAATGGTCGTACGTCAAGTTTGAACCTGACGTGGAGATAAGCACTTTTCCACGTCAAAGATGTTTTTATAAATCTGAGCGTTGCCATGGATTTGAGCGTACACATGGTCTAAGATCAAATATGTACGTAAGAACGCTTTATAAATGAGGCCCCTGGACTCTTTCTCTATGGAGAAATGCTGTTTAAATATGTGCAGAATTCATTTTGCCATTGTTTTCCTGAAATAGGTCTTCCCTGAAAAGACATTGTCTGAATGACAGTATATGTTGCTCAAAACCTGTGTATATAATTCAGAATTGATTGTGCCTCACACACACACACACACAAGTGATTAAGGGTGTATGAGACATGGCGTGGGAGTGTGTGTGTGTGTACATGGCGTGGGATTGTGTGTGTGTGTGTGTACATGGCGTGGGATTGTGGGTGTGTGTGTGTGCCTTCTGTTAAAGACCTCATTCACTGAACTGTCGTCTCAGGTGACTCACTGGAGAGCTATTACAGGGCCGCCCAGACTGCAGGGACCAGCTCTAGTGTGTGTTTGTGTGTCCAGCTCTGAGTGAGTGTGTGTGTGTGTGAGTGACCAGCTCTTAGTGTGTGTGTGTGTGTGAGTGACCAGCTCTTAGTGTGTGTGAGTGACCAGCTCTTAGTGTGTGTGTGTGTCTGTGAGTGTGTGTGAGAGAGAAAGGTGGATGAGTTTGGCTGAGTATGGTCCCAGCTGTTGTACTAGATGAGCAATGCTTTATAATGTGTGTGTGTGGGTGTGTCTGGATGAGCAATGCTTTATACTGTGTGTGTGTCTGGATGAGCAATGATTTATACTGTGTGTGTGTGTGTGCTGGGAGCTTATAGACGGGCATCAGTGAAAACCCTCTCTCTCTCTCTCACACACACACACACACACAGATAGATACACTGAATGTGCCAGAGTCGGACACACACACACACACACACAGATACACATCCCAGACGCTGAGCCAGCCAGACGTGTTGAACACAGACGAACGATGGTAAGCTCTGGCCAGTACTTCATCCATATGAGTGTGTGTGTGTATGTATATGTGTGTGTGTGTGCATGTGTGTCGGACACAGATGCACGATGGTAAGCTCTGGCCAGTACTTCATCCATATGAGTGTGTGTGTGTGTATGTATATGTGTACACACGTGTGTGTGTGTGTATGTATGTATGTGTGTACTCTGGACGGTAGTTCAGCCATAAGACTGTATTGCATTGATTATCTATGATTGATTAAGTTATATATTGATTAGGATTATTGTATAATTATGTTATTGACTATATATGGTTATATTATACTGATTATTACTCAGTATGTGTGGGGGAGAAAAGAGTGACGTGTGTGTGTTTCTATGTGTGACAACGATATAACACTGTCGGCGATCAGGTATGCGTGTGTGTAAAAGAGAGGAGAGTGATGGTGTGTGTGTCGTGTGTGTGTGTATGTAGCCTCTACATATGGAGCCGTAGGGGTCACCTTTACCCTTAATGCATTATGGGATATTGGCTGCTGTTGTACGCCTTTCTGTCAAAGTTAGATTATGCTATGATATGCGTATCTTCTAATCCAAATAAAGAATTTAAATGTGTGTGAATGAGTGTGTGGGCACACGTCTGTATGTGTGTGAGTGTGTGCAAACGTGAGTGTGCATGTGTGTGTGAGAGAGAGTGTGTGTGTGTGTGAGTTCGGAACGTTCATGTGCATGTTTTAGACCATACCATTGATTAGTCCTTATCCCACTGTTATTAATTACTGATATCAGATTGATTAGTCCTTATCCCACTGTGATTGGTTACTGATGTCAGATTGATTAGTCCTTATCCCACTGTGATTGGTTACTGATATCAGATTGATTGATTGTTAGATGGGTGGAGTATTTGGAGGAAATGCCATGTTTGGTCGTGTGACACTAACCGTTGCCATAGGAGCATTCCTACTCTTCTACACACTAGGTAGGTATGCACACACACACTCACATACACACTCACATACACACACGTACACACACACTCACATACACACTACTTGCAAACATACTCAAATGTACACTACTCATATGTACACTACTCACACACATTTCGGTGGATGTGAACATGTTCAGGTATGTACTGTACTGTGTGTGTGTTTGAGGAGAAGTTAAGATGTTTGGGGAGAAGTTAAGATGTTTGAGGAGAAGTTAAGATGTTTGGGGAGAAGTTGAGATGTTTGGGGAGAAGTTGAGATGTTTGAGGAGAAGTTAAGATGTTTGGAGAGAAGTTGTAAACAACTTCTTGCCGGTTGCCGGTTGTAAACTTGCGTTAAGACCGACCGATTTTTTTTTACTCTAAACAACCAATACAAATAAAATACTATTTATTTTAGGAGGCCTAAGTATTGTGAATATAAATTGCCTACATACAAACGTAGGCTCTCTTAAATAAAACCCTGTGGCGTCATCTCTACACCATTGGTTTACGCATGTCACACTATGTCCTATATGCTTCGTTTCATTCACACAAACATCTCGACTCAACGCTTGGCACGAAGCTCTGGAAGAACTGTGCCCAGAGTACACAACTGTTTCACCAGCACATTTAAATGACTTGACTAAAACCGTGCATAACTGGAGGTACACCTGTTATCTGAATCAGTCTGTATACTCATTTTGCGAATGCGAGGACGATATGAGTCTGTTGCATAGATGTCCGAGTCACGCATAATGTTTGAAAACCACTGGCTCGTAATCACAATAATTTAACACACGACTTGTTGGATACTTCATCATGTTCCCATGCCTACATTTTGGTGAGTAGCATAGAGATCGTTAAAACAATAAAGTATGGCTCTCTGTTTGGGACATCGAAAACGTATATTTTTAATAGGGTAGACTACCGTCGAAGATGCTGACTTGCAAAGGCCTCAGGATAACACGTTATCTCCACTATCATCAGTCAATGCCTCCTTGATCAAAGTGGGGAATGAAAGAAAACGTTTGAGAACCACTGGCTTAACAAGTTACCTGCAGTCCAGAACACACAGAATATTGCAACAGAAAGTTGCCTTTATAATCAACTACTTGTTCCATCAGCATTCAAACAAAGCCTTTATAAAAGTGAAAAAAAAAATATATTCCATAAGAAGTAAAATAAAATACTGTTACTGTAGTAACTGTATCCCAAGCTTCAGCTCCCCACGTCTGTGACAGGCAGACGTGACACCGCTAAATTCTCGCTTGTTTATACCCCACACTGGACGCGCAAGACTGCTAGGCCCATCACTGTGGGGTGCGGTAGCCTAGCCTACTCTCTGGGATTTAAGTCAAGCAATATAACCATACAAATGTTTCAAAATGAGTAATTTCGGCTTTGTCTGAACTGGCCATTGTAGGCTACGTAAAAAAATAAACAAGTAGGCCTATTCCCTATTCAATGATATCGGCACATGTTTGTTTTCCAAAGTAAGAATTTCACTTCACCATGCATCTTCGACAATGAATAGCTCAGTACACTTATGTTACTGTTGAACGTAGGCCTAACTGGTATCATTACAAACATTATTCGGTGTCCTAAACACTGGCATTTTATGGCATTGTGTCATGTAACAGGGTTCTTGCAGGTTTCAGTAAGTCAAATTTAAGACCTTTTTAAGACATTTTAAGACCATAAAGATTGAAATTTAAGACCTACATGACGCATTACCGAAAAATATTCAAATCAAAGAAATTCTGAAAAAAATCATTGAAAAGTCGTTGAAAAAGCATTCATTTAATTTACAGATAAAGCAATCAAACTAGTAACCTTCCACACCCAACGTCTACAACCCAACTGATTTTTACATTGCTCACTTGTAGTATACTCAAGGAAAAATATCCGTGTCAATGCACTGCCAAATGCCCTAAACCTTAAGCCCAAAATGAAAATAATCTAACACAAACTAGCCCTCAAATAGAATAGATTTCATCAAGGAAGTCAAAAATGAGACTGGAGTTAAAACTGGGTGTGAAAGTGTGTTTTGGGTGGACACTCTGCACTTGTGTGCGTGTGTGTGTGTTTGCATGAGAATGTGTGTAGGTGGGGTATGTGTATGAGCCTTGTCAAGGACGTCGTTAGGCTTACAGTATTTTGGGGGAGCTGAAACCACCCAAAGATGATCAAAAGCCCTCCTAAAAATATATAATGTTAATATGTGTCCAAATTCACTTCCATTATTCTCTGTTGAAATACTCACGGAGTACTTATCTCACACAAGTCGCACAGACGTCACTTGAAAGAGCGAAACCGGAGCTTTCGAATGATCTTAGCGGCTATAGTGCTGATAAACAGTTTGCATTTTGCGGCTAGCTTATGTTTCTCTGCATGCTCTGGCTTGTGACCCCAGCGCCTTCACACCCAGAGTCCCTAATTGAATATTTTTTTTGCAAAGTTTGCAGCGAGCCTCGTACCCGGAGCTGGGTACCACTTGTAACCAACAGCAGACATCGCTGTGATCTAGCCAGTGTTACTTTTAAAGGCACACTATGCAGGTTTTTTAGCTTAATATGCAAATTTTTTAGCTTAATTTACCTTAATTTAACAGCTTCAGAGTCATTGGAATGGTTATATGACTTTTTTCGGGTTGAATGGTGGCCGTCTCGCTTCCCCCTGGCGCCTGTGAGCGGAAAAAACACATTTGCAAATGTGGGCCGGCGGGCCGACGGTCTCAGTGTCAGGAAGTATAACGAGTGTAACAAATTGCTTTACTGCATTCAAATACACATACACGCCAGGCACCAGCTAGAAAAAGGTAGCGATGGAGTTTCTCAGACATTCATCATGACAGAGCCAGCGAAAAAGCAGCAAAAACCGAGAAAACAGTAAGGACATGGCCAATACTGCATAGTTTACCTTTAAAATCAAGTAATCAGTAAAGTAACTGAGTTGGATTACAAGTTACTTTATTAGTTACTTTCAGCCGCTGCCGACAACACCCCCCGCCGCCTCAACATAAAAATGACAACCGGTTTTGCCAATACTCACTTTATTTGAAATGCATTTTAACAGTAATGTCAACAATGTAGGCTATAGCAGACCTCCCAACAAACGGGAGAGCGTGGTGTTTGCAAAGAAAAGGCTTTTCATGTAGCCTTGGCAACTAGCCATCTAGTATAGGCCTGAATAATAGCAAATTAAATGACACTTGTTAAACTCACCTCAACAAGTCTTTTGCAGCCATGGGCAATGCTACAAACAGTGCAGTGTGCAAGACTATCATTATGTTTTACTCTTATGAGACAAGGGTACACTTTTATGTAGTCTGATGTGAAATGGGTCTCAAATGTTCCTTTTTGGGGGCCACTGACTCTGCCATGACGCTGCTGTTCCTAGATACACTGAACTGATTAATTTAGTTCGGGAGAAAAAAGGTATTGCATTTATCACTGGATTTGTAGATTTATCACTGCGTAGGCTACGTACCAACACCAATATCTCCCAGAAAGAACTACAACACACTGAACCAATGTTCTGAGCATTCTGCTGGTTTTGTTACAATGGTTGCAAAGACGCTAGAGCTCTGCTTTGCAAGCTACGACTCAATACCTTTTTGCTACTTTGTAATAACTTTATGCAGCCAGCGTTTCTGGAAATGAACGATGGTAAAATATTTTTTAGACCTGACTAAATTAATTTTAAGACCTCGGAATGAAAATCTGGCTGTTTTTAAGACGTTTTAAGGCCTTAAATTTAAAGTTCTGAATTTTAGGCTTTTTGAGACTTTTTAAGACCCCGCGGGAACCCTGTGTAAGGTCGTTGCAAAATCTAGAGAAATGTGTGAGGTGGTCAGCGGGGGACAATTGAGACACACATTGTATTGTGTTATTACTTGCATTCCACACTATCCACAGCTGTGGTATCGGGGGCAGGAGGATTACTGTTAGCGCAGGCTTTATATACCATTCTTTAACAGAAGGCCTGCCTCGAATGCAGGCTTGCCCAAAATAAAGGCCTGTGGTTTGCGCAGCCTACAGTAAGTAGGTTAAATAACAGACCATACAATGTGAGGTATGATGATTTTTTTCACGAGCAAGATGTTTTTTTGGTGCTCTGCATGTTCTTAAATAACAATGATCATCAGTAGCCTAATATTCGACCATTATTTTGTGTAAATGGGCTATGCATTGGGTTAGACACCAGGGGCCATATTCACAAAGCCTTTTATCTTACCACTAGGAGTAGGCTACTCCTAAATAGCAATAAAAGATTTTAGCTATAAGAGTTTCTCTTATTAAGTTATTCAAAAAGCCTTTCAGACCTAGACTTAGTAAGGGAAAATGACAACTCCTGAACAGTTTCTGGAGCTGAGCGCTCTAGAATCTTTGACTAACAGTCTAACAGTGAGTGAGTCTTCGTTGCTCTGGATGACGTTATTACTCATGCACGAGCTTGACTGAAGTGACCACCTTGATTAGCTGATGATTGTAACGCGGGAATGATTCCAAACACCTCCCTTACGATGAGTGGCAGGTGACAGGTCTGAGAATGCGTGCGCTACACAAGGACAGAAGATGATGAATAACTGAATAAAAAGGCCTAGCCTAAATGAATCAAGAGTAAGGCAAAACAAATAGCCTAGTAGCCTAATGAAACATACGGATTGATGTAGTATCTTTGTAACATTATTAAATTAATCTGTTACTATGCCTATGCCTACGTTTGCAAAAGAGAACATATTTTACATGTTGACAATGAGTAGCCTAGTTTTGGTTGTTGTTGGTGGCGTTATTGCATGTTAGTTATGCCTACAATGCAAAATTGCTTCCTCACGATTGGAAGCTCCTGTAGCCGCATAGGATTTCAAAACAGGCGAAATGCCACAAAACCGGTTTGAGAATAGGTCTGTGAGTTAGGAGTCCTCTTGACTACTTTTTGACTACTGGTGGGAAGGTGTGATTTGTTGGGGTCAGGGCCGGATTAACTGGGCACAGATGTCTGATGACCCCCCTGCCCCCCAGTCAATGTGAATCGGGTGGTCAGTTAATAGGCTATGCCGAAATAGCTTTCAACATTTTGAATATTAGTGTCGGGTGAATTAGGAAATGTTCTCAAAGTAGCCTTATGGCTGAAAGCTGCTTGGGATCCCCCCTGTCAAGCAATATAACCATACAAACGCGCGCACTCATTGTTTCAAAAGGAGTAAATTCGGCTTTGTCAGAACTCAGCTGTGGACGACACGGCACGGCATGCCCAATTGAAAATAAATTAACGCAACGCAACACAGACCTCGCTTCTCTCGCGTCAGTCACTGACATGAACGAAACACAGAACCCGCTTCTCTCACGGCAGTCACTGACAGTAGCCTAGAATAAATGCATGGGGAAAAAACTTCCCCATGACAAAGACATCGTAAAACACTGAAAGTTAATATTTTGTCACTATAACATACATCTGTCCTTTGTCAAATGTGTTATGTTCCAAGTAGCCTAGTGCGTAATTCTGCTTCATAAAGTTGAACAACTACATTTGCTTATTTCACAGAAAAATATAAATAGCAGTTAGGGTCTACAGTGCAGAGTTGGAAAGTTATGGTAGGCCAACTTGGAGTGAACATACAAACGGGAAATTCTTTCTCTAGTAGCTGAGTAGCCTCAGGTGCGCACGTAGACATAAGGCCGAACATGCAAGCCAATGAATCGTGCTCTCACGACAATCACGCCGTTAATCTAACTCTAAGTTCGCCTTCAAGCAAGGAAAACGATGATTTGAAGACATCTGTTTCGTTGGAAGGGCAAGGGGTAGCAACAGGGCAACACAGAGACTGGCCCGATGGCAGGGCTGTTATGAGAGTATTAAAATATGGGATATTCTACGGGAAAACATTAAAACGGCAAGACAGCGGGGGGAAGTTAAAATACGTGAGAAACACGGAAAAAGTTGGCATGCATTGTTTCGGTCCCCGTGCACAGGGATTATTTGTCATATTATTAATCACATATGATTATTTGTGAAATTGTGCAAACAGGCGCAACACATTTGAAAAGGAAGGACTGGTAGCATTAAGCTCACGGGAAAGATTGATTTAAGAACGTTATCACAGTGTGGCTGTGGCGGCAAAGCAAGCAGGGGCGGAAGACAGCACAATTGGCAGGGGAGGGTCATGTCTTTTTAACAATTCTGTCGGAGGGTCATTGAACAATTTCTAGCAGGCAAGGGAGGGTCATGCAACTTTTGACTGAAGCACTCAAAATTCCTCCGGTGGCCCCTTCAAAAAAATAACGAACAGTCCCTAGATTGCTGCTGGGCTATATGTCTTGGTTCATGTCTGTTAACAACTCATTGCCTATCTCGCGGTTGCATCCATTACAAACAAACATGCAATGTGAACGTCTGGGATTGGGAAGAGCACTAAATGCTCTACTGAATAAGCACGAAGTCAAACCTTTAAATGAAAAACACTCTTTAATAATCAAAAAATAAACCGCTAATGAAGTAAACTTGTGACCATCAAAAATCGTTTATCGCCTGTAACTCCGTGATAACAGGACGTAACAGGAAGGCATTTGGCTGAGCAACGGAGGTTAATATGCTCTATATTTTGTCCAAATGATGTCTGTCTATCATCGTTACTTTTCGGAGAAAACCAGAATGTTTAATTTGTCCTGCGTTTCTTCTACGACTGCAAACGGGATTCACTTGCAGTTAACCAAATATTTCTTTATTAGGGCAGGGCAGGCATATTTCTGGCTATTAAATTATTTCTAAACCAGTCTGCTCACTTGAGCCATCTACCGGTTGTTTGGGTTGTTGCAGCGTCTCACTGGGAAAACACAAATTAAAGTCGCGTGATACCGAGTGATCCCACGCACGGACCGCGAGTGCAGCTGGCCAAGTCGAAGCACTGCCCACTCTATGTGTTTGGGTGGATGTGTGTGTGTTTGAGTGTGCACAGATAGCCGAATAATTGGTCCGAGATAAAAATTAAGTTAATGTGCTCACATGAACGACCATTGTCTAAGCTTTCCAACAATATGTATATCGAGGGTATTGCAAAAAGTATTGCTAAGATAACCGCATCCAAAGTTGGCATGGTTCTCCTGTCACGATACGCCAGAGGAGAAAATCACCTTTTTAAGTAAATTGTCATGTGCGATAGTGTGAGGACACAGCTATTATTAGCCTTACGGTAGCGTGACTTTGAAGCGGATGACTATTCCCAGTTTTATCAACCGAGTGAATGTCTTTTTCTGCCCCTAGTTAATACCAGGGACGGTCATAAGGTGTCACTATAGAATATAATTAATGTATTTCTGGGGAAGTAAGGGGAGAAGAAGTTCTATGTACACAGATTGTGTAGGCTATAGGCCCACTTTTAAAATGTGCTACTGCTACGTCAATAGAAAACTTCTCCTGGTCCGTAAAATGACGCCAGGATATTTCTAAAAGTTCGTGCTTTTGACCGTTCGTGCCCTGAAAGGCAAGTCTTTCACATTCATATTCGGTTACATCTGCCAAGAACGATAGAGAGCTTACACATGGAGTAACGAGTAGCCTAATGAGTAGGCTACATTTGAGCTCTACCGTAAAAACCTTATAGCTGCGTGGACAAATGTTAATGTTAATGTGTTTAATCTTCACCTAAATAAAGTCAGGGTTTAACAGGTCAAAACGTATGTTTATCCGTGAAATTTGTCATACATTATATATCTACACACGATCTAAACCAATGAGTTAGAAAAAAAAATGCACCCCCCTCACAGTGGTCAGGCACTTGGAAACTACAGAAAAATACCTTAAAATCCCATGGGACCAACTTGTAAAAACATGAATGTGTGTAAACAGGCATTTTAACATGGGGGTCTATGGGCATTAACATGGGGGGGGTCTATGGACATTTTAACATGGGGCCTATGGACATTAGCTTGCTTCTGGGACCTGCCCCTACGGATTTTAGTTATATTGCAGTTTTTTGAACTTCCGGGTTGGCGTCATTGTTCAGATTAGAATGTTGCCGCTGGTCCAGCCTGGTCCGGTCTACGTGGTCACAAAAAAAAACAGTGCGTAGAAAAGGGACACAACTATGGTGTGTAGTATGACATCAAAAAGTTAAATTGCACTCTTGCCTGACCACTACATTCTCTCAGCATTTAATAGGCTTCTCCAGATGTTAAAGGTGGAGTGGAATGCATTACCATTACTCTGTAATGATTGTACCTACTGCCTCTTTCTGGAGCTTTCTCTGAGTGGTCCTTGGCTCTCAGACAACTCTTCTGACTATCCTTATGACTTCCTGGTCAGAAATCTTGCAGGGAGATCTTGTGCCTAGCCGGTTTATCAGATCACCTTTTGTTGTTCTGCATGATAATTACCTCGCCTGGGATAGCTCTCAGTGGTCTACATCCAAACCCCAATTCTACAAACGGAAGTGACTGGGATGGCTCTCAGTGATCTACATCCAAACCCAAACAGAAGTGACTGGGATGGCTCTCAGTGGTCTACATCCAAACCCAATTCTACAAACGTAAGTGTTTTACACCTCACTTTGTTTCCCGACTCCATGTGGTCTGAGTGCCAGAGCAGGAACAATAAGAACTAGAATTGCGGTTCCGAGGAACTGCAAGAGTGGTTTTGATCAGGGGCATGGAACTCGGCCTCATCCAAGGATTCCAACGGCACCTCATTTATGAAAATCGGACATACGGGTCAAAAGTTACATGCACACACCTTCATATACACAGACAGCCCAGCCCAGCCCATTAGACATTGCCAGATGGCTTAGAACCCTGCCAGGTGCAAGCTTAAGCAATTAGAGCTGTGATGTCACAATCGAAATTTGAATTCTGAACATTCCGCCATTCATTTCAATGGGGCCGAAAAACGGGAATAACGTGAAAACGACAAGGGCCAGCGACACGAAAGTAACAAGCTCCCTACACCGGTTCGGGCCTGAATTTTTGGAGTTGGAACCGCATCGATAGCTCAAACGGTCTAGGAGCAGTAGTTCGTACAAAAAGTGGGTGAATAGGAAGATATAATAAGTAAACTTAAGAAGAACAATAGTGGTGCTGTGGGCTTGCTGGATCAAACCCACTAAATACACACGTTCTGATTCACAATAAACAAACAGTGTACTGAGGGCGGCACTTGGGTCTATTAATAAGGTGTTCCTCCACCCCCTGTGTTCCTCTTCTTTCCAGTATTCCCTCCTTCAGTTAAAGTACAAACATGTTGCCTTGTCTGAAGACCAGGGTCGACCTGGATCTTCGGATACTTGTTTGTGGGTTTTTATACCCACAGCAGGTCCACTGTTCTAAAGTAATCCGTCTCACTTGTTATGTTCTGGGATGGAAAACAACACTTCCAAACCTGCAGCAGCAGCTCTCCCAAGGTCACGGTGAAGTGTGTTGGAGTCTTCAGTGGTGTTGTTTGAGTTTGAAGGGTTCCTTGTCGTCTCCCTTAACCCTTTCATGCCAGTGCCGAACATTACATTTTTGGTGCTGGATGACCTCCTCACACAAAAAACCTTATTTCTTGAGTATAATGCATACCATCAATGGGATACATACATACAGTGGGCAGTGGTTCGACTTGGCCAGCTTCACTCGCGGTTCGCGTGTGGGATCACGCGGTACGACTTTAATTTGTATTTTTCCAGTGAGACGCTGCAACAACCCAAACAACCGGTAGATGGCTCAAGTGAGCAGGGTGTCTCTCAGAAAAGAAATGGAGCCTGGAAAACCCTACACAGACTTCACTACAGACTTTAGCAGACTGGTTTAGAAATAATTTAATAGCCAGAAATATGCCTGCCCTGCCCTAATAAAGAAATATTTGGTTAACTTTCGAGTGTGAATCCCGTTTGCAGCCGGAGAAGAAACGCAGGACAAATTAAACATTCTGGTTTTCTCCGAGTGCAACGATGATAGACAGACATCATTTGGACAAAATATAGAGCATAATAACCTCCGTTGCTCAGCCTAATGCCTTCCTGTTACGTCCTGTTATCACGGAGTTACAAGCGATAAACGATTTTGGATGGTCACAAGTTTACTTCATTAGCGGTTTATTTATTTTTTCATTATTAAAGAGTGTTTTTCATTTAAAGGTTTGACTTCATGCTTATTCAGTAGAGCATTTAGTGCTCTCCCCAATCCCAGGTTCACATTGCATGTTTGTTTGTAATGGATGCAACCCATGAGATAGGCTATCGTTTGACGGCAATGAGTTGTTAACAGACATGAACCAAGACATATAGCCCAGCAGCAATCTAGGGACTGTTTGTTATTTATTGAAGGGGCCACCGGAGGAATTTTGAGTGCTTCAGTTGCAAGTTGCATGACCCTCTCTTGCCTGCTAGAAATTGTTCAATGACCCTCCGACAGAATTGTTAAAAATGACCCTCCCCTGCCAATTGTCACTGTCTTCCGCCCGCGCCACAGCCACACACTGTGATAACGTTCTTAAATCAATCTTTCCCGTGAGCTTGCATGCTACCAGTCCTTCCTTTTCCAATGTGTTGCGCCTGTTTGCACAATTTCACAAATAATCATATGTGATTAATAATATGACAAATAATCCCTGTGCACGGGGACCGAAACAATGCATGCCAACTTTTTCCGTGTTTATGTATTTTAACTTTTCCCCGCTGTCTTGCCGTTTTAATGTTTTCCCGTAGAATATCCCATATTTTTATTACTCTCATAACAGCCCTGCCATTGGGCCTGTCTCTGTGTTGCCCGGTTGCTACCCCTTGCCCTTCCAACGAAACAGATGTCTTCAAATCATCGTTTTCCTTGCTTGAAGGCGAACTTAGAGTGATGTTAACCTATTTTTAAGTTTAACGGCGTGATTGTCGTGAGAGCACGATTCATTGGCGCTTGCATGTTCGGCCTTATGTCTACGTGCGCACCTGAGGCTACTCAGCTACAAGAGAAAGAATTTCCCCTGATTGTATGTTCACTGCAAGTTGGCCTACCATAACTTACCAACTCTGCACTGTAGACCCTAACTGGCTATTTATATTTTTCTGTGAAATAAGCAAATGTATTTGTTCAACTTTATGAAGCAGAATTACGCATAGGCTACTTGTAACATAATACATTTAACAAAGGACAGATGTATGTTGCTAGTGACAAAATATTAACTTTCAGTGTTTTACGATGTCTTTGTCATGGGGAAGTGTTTTTCCCCATGCTAGGTTACTGTCAGTGATTGACGCGAGAGAAGCGGGGTCTGTGTTGTGTTGTGTTGCGTTGCGTTAATTTATTTTCATTGGGCATACCTTGCCGTGCCATCCACAGCTCTTCAGTTCTGACAAAGCCAAAATTACTCATTTTGAAACAATGAGTGCAGGAAGCGCGTTTGTGTGGTTATATTGCTTGACGGGGGGGATCCCAAGCAGTGTTCAGCCATAAGGCTACTTTGAGAACATTTCAATTCACCCGACACTAATATTCAAAATGTTGAAAACTATTTCGGCATAGCCTATAAAGCAGTTTAATTAAATGGAATGTTAGTTGTAAACAAACGAGCTACTTGGTGAGGCTTGGCCTCACAGATGCGCTCGTGCCTTAGATTGCAGGAAAAATCTTCACGATAGGCCTATTAACTAACCACCCGATTCACGTTGGCTGGGGGGAAGGGGGGCCATCAGACATTTGTGCCCAGTTAATCCACCCTGCCCCCAACAAATCACACCTTCCCACCTCTGACAGCTTAAAAGAAGTCAAGAGGACTCCTTACTCACAGACCTATTCACAAACCTGCGGTTTTGAAATCCTATGCAGCTACAGGAGCTTCCAATCGTGAGGAAGCAATTTTGCATTGTAGGCATAACTAACATGCAATAACGCCGCCAACAACAACCAAAACTAGGCTAATCATTGTCAACATGTAAATTAAATGTAACATTATTGTGAATCAAATTAAAATGTTCTCTTTTGCAAACGTAGGCATAGTAACAGAATAATGTAATAATGTTACAAAGATACTACATCAATCCGTGTTTCATTAGGCTACTAGGCTATTTGTTTTGCCTTGATTCATTTAGGCTAGGCCTTTTTATTCAGGGCCGTATTCACAAAGAATTTTAAGGCTAAAAGTAGCTCCTAACTGGCGAATTTAGGAGCAACTCCTAAAAATAATGGGCGTTTCACTCCTAACTTTAGGACTCCTAATTTTTTCACAAAAAGTAATTCACGAAGCATTTTAGACCTTAAAGTCTGGGACAGCTTAAGTCGAGAGGACTCCTAACTCACTAAGACCTATTCATAAACAGCTTTTTTGTGGCATTTTAGTTGCGATGTTTTGAAATGCGTAGCCTATGCGCAACAGGAGCTTCCAATCGCGAGGGAACAATTTTGCATTCATAAAAGGGATACAATAACGCCACCAACAACAACCAAAACTACTCATTGTTAACATGTAAATGAAATGTAACGTTTCATTGTGAATCAAATTAAAATGTTCTCCTCTTTGCAAACGTAGCCTAGGCATATTGGTGACAGATTAATTTTAAAATGTTGCAAAGGTAGGCTACTACATCAATCCATAGGCCTATGTTTCATTAGGCTACTAGGCTATTTGTTTTGCCTTACTCTTTATTCATTTAGGCTAGGCCTTTTTATTCAGTTATTAATCATCTTCCGTCCTTCGCGACTACTTGTGTAGCGACGCATTCTCCGACCTGTCACCTGTCACTCATCATCGGAAGAGAGGTGTTTGGAATTCCCGCGTTACAATCGTCAGCCAATCAAGGTGGTCACTTCAGTCAAGCTCGTGCATGAGTAATGAGTCATCCATAGCCACGAAGACTCACTCCTAGTTTAGGAGTTGTCTGAAAGGCTTTGTGAATAACTTTTAAGAGAAAACTCCAAGCTAAAATCTTTAAGTGCGATTTAGGAGTAGCCTACTCCTAGTAGTAAGATAAAAACCTTTGTGAATAGCCTACGGCCCCAGTTATTCATCATCTTCCGTCCTTGTGTAGCGCACGCATTCTGAGACCTGTCACTCATCATTTTAAGGGAGGTGTTTGGAATCATGCCCGCGTTAAAATCATCAGCCAAGGTGGTCAATCAAGGTGGTCACGCTTGCCCATTTACCCAAATGAATGGTCGAATATAACTGATGATCATTGTCATTTAAGAACATGCAGTGTGCATGTTAACGCACATTCTGGCGGGTCTGTTATTTACGGTAGGCTGCGCAAACCACAGGCCTTTATTTTGGGCATTCATTCATTCAGAATTTTATATAAAGCCTGCGCTAACAGTAATCCTCCTGCCCCTGATAGGCCTACCACAGCTGTGGATAGCGTGGAATGTTCAAGTAATAACACAATCCAATGTGTGTCTCAATTGTCCCCCGCTGACCACCTCACACATTTCTCTAGATTTTGCAACGAACTTACATGACACAATGCCATAAAATATGCCAGTTTTAGGACACAGAATAATGTTTGTAATGATACCAGGTAGGCCTACGTTTAACAGTAACAAGTGTAATGAGCTATTCATTGTCGAAGGTGCATGGTGAAGTGAAATTCTTACTTTGGAAAACAAACATTTGCCGATATCATCGCCGATCATCAGAATATTGCAACAGATTCTGTGTTCTGGACTGCAGGTAACTTGTTAAGCCAGTGGTTCTCAAATTTTTATTTCATTCCCCACTTTGATCAAGGGGCATGACTGATGATAGTGGAGATAATGTGTTATCCCGAGGCTTTTGCAAGTCAGCATCTTCGACGGTAGTCTATTAAAAATATAAGTTTTCGATGTCTCAAACGGAGACCATACTTTATTGTTTTTAACGATCTCTACGCTACTCACAAAAATGTAGGCATGGGGACATGATGAAGTAGGCTATCCAACTGTCTGTGTTAAATTATTGTGATTACGAGCCAGTGGTTTTCAAACATTATGCGTGACTCGGACATCTAACTAAATGCAACAGGTATATCGTCCTCGCATTCACAAAATGAGGACCAGTGTTTTGTCAAATTGCAAATAGCTATTCGTTTTAACGATTTTTTTATGATAGTATGAAGTGCTTTTTGTATAGGCTATCTTAATCTTGGAATATGGGGAGGGAAGTGCGCGTGTTCTGCAGTCAGCCAAATATGAATGTAATTCTGCGGCATAAAGCAGATGTATTTGTTTATTGTACAGAAAAATAAAAATGACATGTCAAGCAGTCAATTGACTACATTGCAGTCAAGAAGTAGGGCAAATTAAGACACTGTTTTGATTTTATGTGAGTTGCGCTACCCCCAACACTGACAATAACATAGACAGCAAATTAAGATATTTTTTCGCTTTGTGGAGCCGCACCGTAGGCTATCAAAAGCAGATTTCGATTTTCGCTACCACCGTAGTCAAGCCTTAAGCCATACCCAAGTAGCCTTAATCGAGGTAATGTTTAATTACGATTTATTTTGTTATTGAATTCGTAGGCTGGGATTCCTCTCGGTAACAATTACGTTTAAAGGTAGCCTAGCCTCCTGCTTTTTCAGAAGGGGCGGCAGTCAGGCTACTGACAGAGCGATGTACAGGGGCAGAGCGACGCACAGTGGCTGAAAGTGGTACTAAAACTTCACGCAGCTTCACGCCTCATAATGCGCGACTGAAGTGGCCATTTGAAAGCGATGCCTCTGTACCATTGTAATCAGAAGGAACAGTTCTATGAAATGATGTAAAATACTTATTTTAATGTTGATATAGTAATAAACAGTATTTGAAAATCCTCTCCAAATGTATATCCGGAATTTGTCAAAATTTAACTTCATTCACATAAAAATGAATTTTCATCATATTTCTCTACAAGATAGAGAACAATATAGAGTTTGTGAAATGTTCAGCAAGTTGTGGGCTATTTAACAAAAAAAGACTGCATTGGAATATCATTAACCTTTCAAAAGTTATGATAATTTTAGTGATCAGTGTAAAAAAATGCAGGAAACGGTATTTAGAATGTTGACAGAATTTACATTCACTTTCTCACCAACAACATAAAAGTATGCATAAAAACTAATAATCAAGTCAGAAAAGGTTTAGATTTATTTGGTCTATAGGAATAAACCATTTATTTGTATATAAGCAAATGCTCCAGTCAATAAGAATGACATTAAAATAAAAAAAACATACTGTCCCTTACCAGTAATACATATTATTATACATATATTGAAGACCATTTCGGAAAATACATAAAATACATTTGCTTCAACAAATACAACTTCCTTATATAAATCAGTATAATATGAAAATTATATACATATATAAAATGTATTATTATTTATGAAAAGCTAGGAATGCAATCAACATAACTCAAAACTCAATTATTTCTAAACATTTGAAAGTGGATTACATACATAGAACAAGCCTGTGGAGAATAAACACATACACACATATACACACAAACTCATACCCACACACTTACAGAGGAGGATAGGGAAAGGTGGGGTGGGGAACCTGAAGGTTGAACACAGAAGAGCTATGACTCATTACTAAACACATCCCCTTTTGCAGAATGCCAAATCTGACAGCAATTTGTTTATCAATAAAACAAATTTGCCTACCGTTACACTCCAGGGCCATACAAACTACTTTGGTTTTATTATGTACGTTTTTTATAACAAGCTCCTGCTGTACAGGAATATGTACTTGATGGAAAGACGACAGAGTAGTAGTTGGAGCAGCTGAAGGTGAGGCTGAAATTTCAACCGAAATGCCTGTCGGCTGTTGTGATAGATTTCCTCCAAAGTCTTTCTGGCTGTAGCTACCAAACCTAGGTTCAACACCAGATTCTGCATTGCATTGTCAAACTTGAAATAACAAGAAGCTACTGAAAACAGCAATGTCAATGGAGAAAAAGTGCTTTCTGGTATTCTGCGTTTTTTGGAGTACACAATATGTATTTATCATTTGGTCAACGTCCCCTGATCCCTGCCAAGACTTGGTTCCCCAGTAGCAATGGATATTAGGGAGGGAAGTGAACCCCATGTGAATGATTAATCCCAGAAACCTGTGAAACTCTTCTGAGGTCTTTGTCCCATGCCCCTGCACTGTTTGCATACGACGGCCTACTAAGCACAAGCTCCCATTCCTTCCGGTTGGTAAAACCACTATGCCTGGGACAACAATGTGAGTAAAAAAGAACAAAACAAGTCTATTTCACACAGTGTTTAAGTGGAAGTCTGCACCATCCTACGCACGGCACATAAATCTATACCTTCTTCCTCCATCCCCTCATGGTCTTCAGCATTGTGAACGAAAGCTCATTATCAGTCAGCTACCTCTTCAGGCTTGCGAGAAGGTCTGTGTAGGTCTTGTCATCCTCCATCTGAAACAACAGCGAAATCATACAAATACCTTTATTAATGTAAAACATAAAATCACAAAACTACAGATGTATGCACACAAAAGAAGAGGTAGCCTAAACTATTGAAGAATCCTCAGAATATACTCGAAATATTTCAAAATATGAAAAGTCATTTTATTACACATGGGTTTAGCTACCCTAAATCTGATTGCCTGGCTGGCATCAAGATAAAGACAGATTACATTTCACCTAGTAACAAACTGCTGAAATGCAATAATGATATTTCTGACAGAATATGTGATTTTACATCATGTTTTCTATAACTACATATTGAGGAGTTGTGCTTCATCTATTTCAAGTCAAGCCATCTTAGAAAATGTTGAGACAAGCACGTCTGATGTTTGTCATTTAGAAGTTAGCAAGCTAAAATAGTTACAGTACAGACTGCACTAATTATTAATTATTAATTAAGTGTGCTTGCAAAGTAGCCTGGTGTTACCATCCTACATACTTCCGGCCAAAATTTGATTTCAGCCTCGCACATAGTCTGGCCCAACCCACAGTATACGGCCGCGCCAATCAGCGAACAGTTGAGTGATGACGCGGAACTTGCCTGCCGAGTTGCTTGTAGTCCAGCGAATTCAAGAATGCAGCACAGCAACAATGGCGAAGGAGGAAGAGACGCTAGAAGCTATCGGCGAAGTTGTCGCAACTCTCACGCAGGGAGATCACGCAATTACGCAGGAGCAAGAAGCTGTCTTGTCAATTTTATAAATGGCAAGGACGTTGTAGCTCTCCTTCCAACTGGCTTTGGGAAAAGTTTGATTTATCAGATGGTGATAACTAAACCTAAACGCACAAGTGTACTACATGCATCACTACTTTTCATGTTTTCAAATAAACGTTTGCCTACTTAAGGAATGGAATGTTAGCTACTAGCTAGCCTACCGAGCGGGGCTCAAGGCGAGGCGGTGTGTCTTGACGTGAGCTAGCCGGTTACCGAGCGGGGCTCAAGGCAAGGCTGCTGTGATTATGCTTGACTGGGACTAGCGGTTACCGAGCTGGGCTCAAGGTAAACCGATCTGTGTTTGAGTTTGACAGAGGCTAGCCTGTGGCCGAGCTGGGCTCCAGGCGAGGCTACCGTGCTTGTGGACAGTAACGTTAGCCAGTCACCGAGCATGGCTCAAGGTGAGGCTGCGTTGTTTTATGCCAAACAACTGCTAGTTTAACTGAGCAAGCTAGGTAGGTCGTCAGTACAATCCAACTTATCCAAGAGTGAAGTCTGAACAGCCCGTGTAGGATGAATTTAAACTCCGTAGCTCTGACGAAGTCACCGGGCTGCGTAGAACAACAATCGTCTGATAAGCGGCGAGAAGAGATAAGAGGAAAACTGGCGTGTGACAAGAGCTGATATAATCTCGGTTACATGATGCTTTTGGTATACAACTCTCGGTCTGTGGCTGGCGCAAGTTAAGGATATATCTACTACAAAGAGACTGCCCTGGCGGTCAGGTAGCCTGCATAGTAGCCAGCGGTCTGTTTACTCCTGAGAGCAGAAGTGGGAAGTGTAAGAGCCTGAACTCCGGCGCACAGCATACGTCATTACCAAACATTGCTGATTGGTTAAGGGAACTCCAATGATTTTAAACCTCGAAATAAGCATCCGCCCATTACGGAGACAGATTATTATTACTTTGTTCCAGACTGTATGACGAAGAGAAACGTAGTCACAGGCGGTAAGGACCAGGCTACTTGAAAAGCACACTTATTGTTCTTCTTAAGTTTTATTTTTCCCGTCTCCCTAATTTTTTGTCAGATCTAGCGCCTAGGCCCTTTGAGACAGAGACACCGTTCCAACTTTAAAACATCTGGTCAGTACCGGTGTAAGTTGCTTGCGAAGATGACATCAGGTGGGCGAGTCGTTTGTCCGCCATATTGGATTGAACAGAAAGCGAAACTAAATTTTCACAGGTCACAAATTTGGTCCGAACGCCACGAAACTTGACGTACATTATCCTTGGACCAAGCCTCACAAAAGTTACCAAAAGGATTTTTGATTTTCGAAAGCGTTTGTCTGTCACAGCCAAAAGAAATCGGCGGCGAAGCTCCGAAACAGGAAGTCGTCCATATCTCAGGAACACTGTCACATATCGATACCAATTTTGTGTTTAAACTTGGGACTCCAATGTGAGGGTGCATAAGCTAAAAAAAAAAAGAAAATGTTCCAAAAGTTTCCAGCATTTGGCAAACCACCCACCCGTATTTGTAAACTATCATCTTCCACATTTGCAGTTGTTCTGGTACATCTATCACAATGCCTTCCAAGTATGCACAATGTCTCTGGGCAGCCACAATGTCTCCGGGCAACCTTGCCCAATCATGAAATCTTTGCTCTGCCATGGGATAGTATGGACTTACGAACTGAAATGGTAAGGAGAACAGTAGCTATTTATTGCTGACGTAGTACAGTTATTTTCACATTGACGGTATTCAAATTTTTAATTATTGTTAAATATCATGATGGGAGAGTATTATTAAAAATGTTACAAGTATGCAAATGCATATGTTTACGGGCATTTAGGTTTTACTGTTGTTTTGTTGTAAAGACATGCAAGGCATTCTGGGCTGTAATGAACAGTGGTCGGCAGCACTCCATAGGCTATACGTATTAATATGAATAGGTGTTTCTGTAAACCTAGGGACAATAAACAGCTATCTTTGTTACAAAAACGAGCTGGTAATCGCTCATTGAAGAGGGAACTATGATAAAAAGATTGTTTTCCTAAAAGCATGGAGTTGACGAAAGAATAAGCAAGCAATGCCACGTTAATGTTAAATAGCCTACATCTGAACGCTAGGTGGCAACGTTGTATTACATTTCACTAGTGTACTTGAAATACGGTGTGAGCTTCAAAAGTAAGGAAGGTGCAAATATTATGTAATTTATCATGGGGAATTATTGGAAATGTTATTTCTTGTTTATTCTAATTGCAAACCACACACATCCATTCGTAATCACACGTACACTTTTAATACCTTGAAAAGACTCTCATTTCGTTTATTTGATGTTGCCTAGCAATGCAGCGTTCAGGGCAAAGATTCTAGAACAGAGCTTCAGAGAGACACGTTTTGAGTTCGTGGCCAAGTACCTAAAATATCGGTTTCCATGTGTATGTGCTGGATGGTGTGCTTCCTTTATGAAAGTAAGTGTTTTATAGAGTTACAGACATAATAAGTCATGTTGTAGTGGTCAACATAAATGTGCCCCTTCTGTTATTAGAATGCTAAGCGGAGAAGCATGCTAAGCAGAGAAGCATGCTAAGCAGAGATTTAGTATCATTAATTTCTTGTGTGGCTAGCTATAGGGATGTAGTATACATATATATGTCTGTTGCTAATTAACTTCGTAACTTTGTCACTTATAACTTTAGGACTGCTATTTAGCACTTTAGCCCTAAAAGTAGCACCTAAGTCTGTGACAGCTTAAAAGAAGTGGCGAGGACTCCTAACTCCTAACGCGATGTTTTGAAATGCGTCTACTATTGTTTACAGGATCTTCCAATCGCGAGGGAGCTTGCATTGTAGGCATAACTAAGGGATGCAATAACACCACCAACAACCAAAACTAGCCTACTCATTGTCAACATGTACATTAAAACGTTTCATGTGAATCAAATTAAAATGTTTTCTTTGCAAACGTAGGCATAGGCATATGGTGACAGATTAATTTAATAATGCTGCTGTGTGAATCACGGTAAGCGCGAATGAAGTGGCCACTTCTTAATGGGACGCACTGGAAGTGGGCTAAGTAAAATAGAGATGTTTCAAATAAGATAAGGTTAATCAGAATTCTACGATATGCCCGCTTGACAACGGCAGAGATAGAACTGGCCTTTGGCCATAGCAACCATCCATTTAGAACGATTGGCCTTCATAGCAACCAAAGATCTGAGCTGTGTTGCAATGTGAGGCAAAGTATAGAAAGGTGATGAAATATACAGAGACAGGTCAAGAAATATAGTGCAATGTAGACAGTAGTATACAGTTGATTTACAGACGGTGGTTTAGAGTAATATGAAGTATTCCTTTATTCTGAGATACATCTGAGATAGCTACATCAATAGGCTCTCAAAACAACCCCAGGCTCACAAAACAATCCCAAACAGACATAAGGCTTTATAGAGCAAATCCATATAGATTATTTGTCAAATAAACCAGTAAAACAGAATTAGGGGATGGAATATATAACATTCACACTCATAGCTCATATTTTTAAAATAAATCAGTGAAAAAGTATCCTGACAAACAAGCAGCATTTTAATGCCTTGGTCATATTTCATAATTTCAATTCTTCTCTAGGTTACCTGATAGCCCAGTTTAAGAGGTGCAAGACGCATGACATTATTTATTTTTGCAGCCAATCACTGCTGTTGTTTTATTTTATTGATTTGACCTTAGTCATAGAAGCTAAATTCAAAGGCAGGCCACAGGTAAAATCCAACGAACCGCATTCACCCCGCAAGCCAATAGTTGAATAGCCCTCTCCTAGAGCTTTAGAGGTATTGCCACTGCTCCAACACTGAAAGGCACAGTTAGAATGCTTGGATCAAGCCAGGTTCAGCATAGCGTATGCCACTGTCTGCTCACGTTGGTGACCGGACCAGGGCAAGCACACTTTCGCAGTTCCCTCCGGAAATGCAGTCTAGTTATATATACTCTTTTGATCCCATGAGGGAAATTTGGTCTCTTCATTCATCCCAATTTGTGAATTAGTGAAACACACTCAGCACACAGTGAACACACAGTGAGGTGAAGCACACACTAATCCCGGCACAGTGAGCTGCCTGCAACAACAGCGGCGCTCGGGGAGCAGTGAGGGGTTAGGTGCCTTGCTCAAGGGCACTTCAGCCGTGCCTACTGGTCGGGGTTCGAACTGGCAACCCTCCGGTTACAAGTCCGAAGCCCTAACCAATAGGCCAAGGCTGCCCCCAAAGGGGTAACAACAACAACCTACAGTTAACAACCCGAGGAAAGGCAATAAGTTAATTACATTTCTGACAGAATATGTGATTTCACATCTTATTTTCTACAACTACATATTGAGAGGAGTAGAAATATCGCTCAACTTATTTCATGTCAGAACGTAACGCAACTTGAAACGTGGAGCCCATTGATTCAGCTTTGGTTTGCTATACTGTCTTGACAATATAATGCTTACCTTGGCCCCAGCTGTGGCGCAACTGGCTGGGGCACCTGCACTGTACGCCGGCGACCCGGGTTCGATTCCCGCCCCGTGGTCCTTTCCGGATCCCACCCCTGCTCTCTCTCCCATTCGCTTCCTGTCACTCTCCACTTTCACTATCATTAAAGGCATAAAAAGGCCAAAAAAATATACTTAAAAAAAAAAATAATAATAATAATAATGCTTACCTAACAAGCAAATTGGTACTAGAAAACAAACTTACCTACAGGATATATACTAACATTTTTTTAAATGAAACTGTCAAATGAAAATAACTGATATCAAAAGCAAACGAGAATACTGCAAGCAGTTCAGAGTAATGCAGCTAGCTAAAGTTACGTGATGATGCACTAGCCCCCCGCTATGCCATAATGTTGACGCTGATGAGAAAATATATTACTGTCAAATAACATGATTTAAGGACTTCAAATTAAGATAAACCATAACTAGAACCGATGTAAAAACAATATTACCTCAGTTTATCCAGCTGTGTGGTTTCCAGTCGAAGTAAACTCCAACTTAAGTGCAGGTGGCATCCGGCTGTCCACGTCAAATGCACCGACTGAAGTGAAAATATTTTTTCAAGACTCATCTTCAAGTATCCAAAACATTTCGCGCCATAAACCCCTTAACCAATCATATCAAATTGAAGCTTATGTTGTCAGCATTACGAGGAAGATTTCAAAAATAAAATCAGTCATTGGACAGCTGAGATATTAGACGATTGGTCATCATTACTTTTGTAATGGAATTAGAACGGTCGGGCTCGTAAGGGTTAAGATGCAGTGGAAGTTGATCCTTTCACCAGCACGTTTTACTCCCAAGAGGCGGAGCAAGTAAATTGTCGCCCAAGTGGTTCCGTGGGTCTGTGACTGTAAAGTGGTTTCCAGAGTCTTTAACGTAATCTTGAAGATAGTTAGGAGCAAAAGGTTTTAGTTGTATCAAATCGTCCCAGTTAGCCTGATGAGCCAGACCCACATCAAGATGTGGTGTCTGGGGACTGACCATCTTCCAAAGAGAACTTTGTTTTAATACAGTAGAAGCAACAGCAGAATGCACTGATGAACACTAAACCAATGCAAGCAGGAAGTCAAAAATTCAAAAGTTGTTGAATCCAAAATAGATATACTTTACACTCTTACACACATTTGTGAACTGACTTGTTTGTGCAAATCAATGGTTATTTTATTTTCATCATATCTGCAGGTGTAAAATATAATAGAATTTAAATGACAACTATATATTTTTGAGTATTTTTGAATAAAAATAAAATAAAATAAATTCAACTATTTTACAAAGCATTAATGTATTTTACAGGGTTCCCGCGGGGTCTTAAAAAGTCTCAAAAAGCCTAAAATTCTGAACTTTAAATTTAAGGCCTTCAAACGTCTTAAAAACAGCCAGATTTTCATTCCGAGGTCTTAAAATTAATTTAGTCAGGTCTAAAAAATATTTTACCATCGTTCATTTCCAGAAACGCTTGGCTGCATAAAGTTATTACAAAGTAGCAAAAGGTATTGAGTCAGAGCTTGCAAAGCAGAGCTCTAGCCGTCTTTGCAACCATTGTAACAAAACCAGCAGAATGCTCAGAACATTGGTTCAGTGTGTTGTAGTTCTTTCTGGGAGATATTGGTGTTGGTATGTAGCCTACGCGAGTGATAAATCCGTGATGAATGCAATACCTGCCCAAGAAAATACGCCTCATGCCTCCTCAGAATTTGTTAAAGTTCTGCTAATGCGTGTGGAAAATGGGAAAGTATAGGCCTACTTTCAATCCAGACATGGCTACTGTAGATCCAGTGATGCCAGTAACGTGTTACTCTATTTTGACCACTTTTTTCGAGTCTAACACGCTACTATTTCTAGCAATCAGATTAAAGTTACTTATCCTAGTCACTGTATGCTAGGCCTACTATTTTGTAATTTACCTTAGGAAAATGTATATTCTTTGCTTTTTTCTTGTCTCGGGGATTAACGCTCACGTTTTCAGCATGATGACTCACGTGTAATACCACGCAGCAACACAAAAATAAACAACAATAGAGGGAGGAGAGAGATGCGCATTTTAGCTATACAGTCATTATTTTGAGTTTGTGTCCGCTTAACATGATAACATTAAGGTACGTTGTACACTCTGTGCTGGTGACAAAGTGCTGTCTAGCTAGACATCCCAAGTCTCCCGAAGTTCTGGGAGTCTCCTGATAGCGGCTTCCTGACGCCTGCAAATTAGATAAAATCTCCCGGAATCTAGAACGAACAAGAGTCGCCAAGCCAGACCGGGGAATCTGTGTGCATCCGAGGTTTAGCTGCATTACCCACGGAGAGAGAGAGGGGTGGTGCGTGTGTGCCTAAAGCGCAACCAAGACAGAGAGCACCCTGGCCTGTTTTGCTAAATCAACCAATCAATTTTCAGTGTAGGTGGGCTTTTATCTTTCTCCCGAACTAAATTAATCAGTTCAGTGTATCTAGGAACAGCAGCGTCATGGCAGAGTCAGTGGCCCCCAAAAAGGAACATTTGAGACCCATTTCACATCAGACTACACAAAAGTGTACCCTTGTCTCATAAGAGTAAAACATAATGATAGTCTTGCACACTGTACTGTTTGTAGCATTGCCCATGGCTGCAAAAGACTTGTTGAGGTGAGTTTAACAAGTGTCATTTAATTTGCTATTATTCAGGCCTATACTAGATGGCTAGTTGCCAAGGCTACATGAAAAGCCTTTTCTTTGCAAACACCACGCTCTCAGTATTGGCCATGTCCTTACTGTTTTCTCGGTTTTTGCTGCTTTTTCGCTGGCTCTGTCATGATGAATGTCTGAGAAACTCCATCGCTACCTTTTTCTAGCTGGTGCCTGGCGTGTATGTGTATTTGAATGCAGTAAAGCAATTTGTTACACTCGTTATACTTCCTGACACTGAGACCGTCGGCCCGCCGGCCCACACTTGCAAATGTGTTTTTTCCGCTCACAGACGCTAGGGGGAAGCGAGACGGCCACCATTCAACCCGAAAAAAGTCATATAACCATTCCAATGACTCTGAAGCTGTTAAATTAAGGTAAATTAAGCTAAAAAATTTGCATATTAAGCTAAAAAACCTGCATAGTGTGCCTTTAAAAGTAACTAAGTTACTTTATAAAGGAGTAATCAGATTACTTTTTCAAGGTAACTGTGGCAACACTGGCTAGATCACAGCGATGTCTGCTGTTGGTTACAAAGTGGTACCCAGCCCGGCACGCGAGGCCTCGCTGCAAACTTTGCAAAAAAAATATTCAATTAGGGACTCTGGGTGTGGCGCTTGGGGTCACAAGCCAGAGCATGCAGAGAAACATAAGCTAGCCGCAAAATGCAAACTGTTTATCAGCACTATAGCCGCTAAGATCATTCAAAGTCCATTTTAAGCTTTTTCAAGTGGCGATCTGTGCGACTTGTGAGATAAGTACTCTGTGAGTATTTCAACAGAGAATAATGGAAGTGAATTTGGACACATATTAATATTATATATTTTTAGGAGGGCTTTTGATCATCTTTGGGTGGTTTCAGCTCCCCCAAAGTACTGTAAGCCTAACGACGTCCTTGACAAGGCTCATACACATACCCCACCTACACACATTCTCATGCAAACACACACACACGCACACAAGTGCAGAGTGTCCACCCAAAACACACTTTCACACCCAGTTTTAACTCCAGTCTCATTTTTGACTTCCTTGATGAAATCTATTCTATTTGAGGGCTAGTTTGTTTTAGATTATTTTCATTTTGGGCTTAAGGTTTAGGGCATTTGGTACGTGACACGGATATTTTTCCTTGAGTATACTACAAGTGAGCAATGTAAAAATCAGTTAGGTTGTAGACGTTGGGTGTGGAAGGTTACTAGTTTGATTGCTTTATCTGTAAATTAAATGAATGCTTTTTCAACGACTTTTCAATGATTTTTTCAGAATTTCTTTGATTTGAAGATTTTTCGGTAATGCGTCGTGTAGGTCTTACATTTCAATCTTTATGGTCTTAAAATGTCTTAAAAAGGTATTAAATTTGACTTACTGAAACCTGCAAGAACCCTGATTTTAGAATTAATAATTAACACAACAAATAACACTTTTTATACTAGCTACTAAATATAACGACTCATTTACTGTTCAATTCCTGCAGCAGTGCTTTCACTTCAAAGCATGTGTCATTTATGGTAATCAAATTGTCTTGCTCATGTAGTGTATAATATATGGTACAAATGAAAGCTGGTGCCTCAGCCTCAATTAGTGTGCACACGGCCCTGGAGTATCATGCCCTTTTATGGTGATTGACAGGGCGTTTACCTATGCTAATTAAGAACAATTGGCACGCCCTGTCAACTTAAGAAGAAATGGGATTCAGCATGAAAAGAACAAAACTACGAATGATTCTGAGGTTTAAAAACACCTTCGTGAATCTGCCTAAGAGGTTTCATAGGACCTTCTTAAGAACAGAGTTAAGAAAATTCTTAGGAAGATATTGGTGAATGAGGACCAATGAGCAGGCTTACTTGAATGAAGTAGACAGACTTTCAAACTGGAGCCAAAACAACAACCTACTCCTAAATGTTACCAAGACTAAGGAGATGTTTATAGATTTCAGGCGTGATTAGCAAAAAGGTTTTCCAACCTCTCCAGATCAGTGACTCTCAGGTGGAAAGGGTAGAGAGTTTTAAATATCTCGATGTTCATATTTTCTGAAGATCGGACCAGAAAGGCACGCCAGCGTCTTTCTCACCTCAGACGCCTGAAGTACTTTAGGCTACCTCAGCAATTACTTAAGAACGTTACAGAGCCACCATTGAAAGTATTATTACTGGGAATATAACAGCTTGGTATGGAAACAGCACTCAGCAAGACTGTAAAGCCCTAAAGAGAGTAGTGCAACCTAGAGGACATCTACATCAGGAGAGTAAAGCACACTACCCAACCTAGAGGAAACATACATCAGTAAAGTCCAGAGTAAAGCACACTACCCAACCTAGAGGAAATGTACATCAGGAGAGTAAAGCACACTACCCAACCTAGAGGAAACATACATCAGTAGAGTAAAGCACACTACCCAACCTAGAGGAAATCTACATCAGGAGAGTAAAGTCGAGAGTAAAGCACACTACCCAACCTAGAGGAAATCTACATCAGGACAGTAAAGCACACTACCCAACCTAGAGGAAACATACATCAGTAAAGTCCAGAGTAAAGCACACTACCCAACCTAGAGGAAATCTACATCAGGAGAGTAAAGTCGAGAGTAAAGCACACTACCCAACCTAGAGGAAATCTACATCAGGAGAGTAAAGCACACTACCCAACCTAGAGGAAACATACATCAGTAAAGTCCAGAGTAAAGCACACTACCCAACCTAGAGGAAATCTACATCAGGAGAGTAAAGCACACTACCCAACCTAGAGGAAACATACATCAGTAGAGTAAAGTCCAGAGTAAAGCACACTACCCAACCTAGAGGAAATCTACATCAGTAGAGTAAAGTCCAGAGTAAAGGAAATCGCCAGAGATCCCAGTCGCCCCCAACAGTAGCCTCTTCTCTGCCGTACAAAACAAACTTACTTACAGGTTATGCTAACAGCTTTTAAACGAAATTGTTAAATAAAAATAACTGACATCAAAAGCAAAGTTTACATTACGATACACTAGCCCCCGCTATGCCATAATGTTGACACTGATGAGAAAGCATATTACTATTCAAATAACGTGATTTTAGGACTACAAATTAGGATAAACCATAACTAGGACCGATGTAAAAACATATATTACCTCAGTTTATCCAGCTGTGTGGTTTAGGTAGGCTATGAAAATGTCACAACTCTCCATTTTGTAAAACCATTGGTTGTTGATCATTACAATAAATATACCCAATAGCGGTACTGCTTTCTGTTCCAGCACTCCAACATTAAAGGGTACTTGCTGTTAATAGGCCTGAGTTTAAAAGTATGTTCCCTCTAACACACACTAACGGCTGCCAGACCTGCCGCTTTAGCACATTTGCGCTGGAGGATTTAATGTTAGTTTTGTTTCCAACCCGTGTTGTTCATCGTGCAAGCAAGAAGTAACATCTCACTCTTTATTTACATAAGTTGTAACACCTCACTTATTATTTACATAAGCAAGAAGTAGTAAGTAAGTAGTAAGTAATATACTCTTTTGATCCCGTGAGGGAAATTTGGTCTCTGCATTTATCCCAATCCGTGAATTAGTGAAACACACTCAGCACACAGTGAGGTGAAGCACACACTAATCCCGGCGCAGTGAGCTGTCTGCAACAACAGCGGCGCTCGGGGAGCAGTGAGGGGTTAGGTAGATATATAGATAGATACTTTATTAATCCCCAGGGGAAATTCAAGGTCTCAGCAGCATACAGACAACACAAACACATTCTTTAACAGCAGAAAGAGTAATTAAAGTATATTATATAAAAACACAACTAAGCAATAAGGACAGTAGAAGATAAAGAATATGCTAAATATACTAAAATACAAATGATACTAACTAACACTTAATCTAAATCAATTTTAAAAACAGTATCCACATAGTGGTGATTAATCAATCAGAGGCGCGCTTGCTATGACTGAGGCAGGGACTGAGCCTGTGATTCTCTGTGCATAGTAAGGTATGGTAAGGTGCTCTAAGGTGCTCTGTGTGAATGAGTGTCATGGTGGTAGTGCAATGGTGATAGTGGTCATGGTGATAGTGCAAATGAGTAAGTCCAACAGTGCAACAATGCAGAAATAAAGTAAAGTAAAGTCTATATATCTATATATTTAACTATTTAAAGAAAATGTATAAGTGTGGCCACAGTTCGGCTGTGGCATGGAGGGGGGTTATGCATATGTGCTAATGTGCTAATATAGCACGCAAACAGTGAGGCATAAAGACAGTGGTAAAAGTGGCTAGTGGACAGACAGTATCCAAACATGGAGGGGGTGAAGAGGCAGACAGACTATGCAGAGAAGTCTATCTCTCCTCTTCCCTTAAGTGAGGCATTGAACAGTTCAATGGCCCTGGGGACAAATGACCTTCTCAGTCTGTCAGTTGTGCAAGGCAGTGAGCGAAATCTCCAGCTGATCAGGCTCTTCTGCTTTACAATAGTGCTGTGGAGTGGGTGACACTCATTGTCCAAGATGTTGATCAGTTTGTTCAGGGTCCTTTTGTCAGATAGTGAAGTGATGCACTCCAGTTCAGCTCCCACTACAGAGCCAGCTTTCCTTACCAGCCTGTCAATTCGCCCAGCATCCTTCTTCTTTGTGCTTCCTCCCCAGCATACCACAGCATAGAAGAGGACGCTGGCAACAACAGACTGGTAGAACATCCTGAGGAGCTTGCTGCACACATTGAAGGACCGCAGCCTCCTCAGGAAGTACAGCCTGCTCTGCCCTTTCTTGTAGAGTGCATCAGTGTTGGCTGACCAGTCCAGTTTATTGTCCAGGTGGAGACCCAGATACTTGTAGGTGCTAACCACCTCCACATTGACCCCATCAATGTGGACTGGTAGCAGAGTGGGCTTAGACCTGCGGAAATCCACCACCATCTCCTCGGTCTTTGAAGTGTTGAGTTGAAGATGATTGAGTTTGCACCATTGCACAAAGTCCTCCACCAGGCTCCTGTACTCCTCCTCCTGCCCGTTCCTGATACACCCCACAATTGCAGTATCATCAGAAAACTTCTGCATGTGGCATGACTCGGTGTTTTAGCAGAAGTCAGATGTGTACAGGGTGAACAGGACTGGAGAGAGCACAGTTCCCTGTGGCGCTCCGGTGCTGCAGATCACAGTGTCAGAGAGACAGTTCTTCAGTCTGACGAACTGTGGTCGCTCGGTCAGGTAATCTGTAATCCAGGTTACCAGGTGAGTGTCCACACCCATCTGCAAGAGCTTCTGAGGGTCTGGATAGGTGTTAAAAGCACTTGAGAAATCAAAGAACATGATTCTCACAGCACTTTTCCCCTTGTCTAGGTGGGAATGTGTCCTGTGTAGAAGATAAGTGATGGCTTCGTCCATGCCCACTTTCTCCTGGTATGCAAACTGTAACGGGTCTAGTGCATGGCGTACCTGGGGTCTGAGCATACCTAAGACCAATCGCTCCATCACATGTGATGTAAGAGCGACAGGTCTGTAGTCATTAAGCTCACTAGGGTGTGGCTTCTTAGGGACAGGGGTGAGACATGATGTCTTCCACAGTGTTGGAACTTGTCCAAGGCGTAGGCTCCAGTTAAAGATGTGCTTTAGTGGCTCCCCCAGTTCAGCAGCACAGGCCTTGAGTAGCCTTGGACACAGTCTGTCAGGCCCCGCTGCTTTATTGCTGTGCCATCTCTTGAGCAAGGTGCCTTGCTCAAGGGCACTTCAGCCGTGCCTACTGGTCGGGGATCGAACCGGCAACCCTCTGGTTACAAGTCCGAAGCGCTAACCAGTAGGCCACGGCTCACTCATTATTTACAGTTATGAATTGAAAAAGTACATTTTTTCAATAATATGCAACTTTTTGCTCACACACTCATACACACACACTCATACACACACACACACACATTCTCGGTGTGTGCATCACACACACACATACATACAAACACACACACAAACACACTCATACAAACACACACACACAAACACACTGTATAAATACACTAGAGCCCAACCGATCTATCGGCGGGCCGATATTATCGGCCGATATTCGGCATTTTCCAAACTATCGATATCGGCATTTATAATGGCCGATAAATGAATATTTTAAAAATAAAATAAAAACGGCCGAAACACCCTTCAACCATGTCATGAGTGTTGGCGTTGTATAGTTTGTCCACCAGAGGGCACTCTACACCGTCCCCTGCTGGCAACACTTTCGTATATAGCGCCACACATCCTGCAACCTGCTGATCCAGCCAGAGTCGGGCAGAGAGAACCAGTTATCCTTGGTGTGAGATCATCAGTCAAGTGTGTTCATGGTGATTTGGTCACGAGACATACATTGCTTGAAATAACAATTAAAAGAACATCCCCATCAGTTCTCTTAACTCAAATAAGCATGACAAAATTTGTGAAAACAATGTCCAGTTTTGCTGCTGTTAAATAAGCCGAGAGTGAAGCGGAATTAGCTAGTAATTACGTTACGTTGTTACAGTGTAGTTGACTGTCTGTACTTTTATCTTTTGACAATGTGACTGAAGATGTATTTCTTTAATAAGCGTGACAGTTATAGCAGTGAGGCGTTATCATCTCTCCCGGCCTGTTATTTTGAAAGCGTATGTTTTACAATTTGCAGTATGACGTTATCCATTGCTAAATTAGGGCTCATCGTAGACTAGCGAACCACAAAGCTAGCTAATGCCATGAATATCAGTGGAAGACCACTAACGTTAACATTAATGAGCTTGGAAACCACAACGAACTTATTCTGCCTAAATAAAGTAATTATTTATTACTATTATATCTGTAGTTACAGTCCCTGCATTGTAAAATGTAGATTAGACGTGAGAGGAGTGAACATTTAGACATAGAGAAAAAGTATCAAACGTAGCTTGTGCAAAACGTAGCTTGTGCATAAAAGTTAGCTTTTCTTTTACACATGTGTGAAATCCAATGACGCCAAGTGTGCGCTTCAGACTGTCGTTCAGCCGCAGCAGAGTTACATAATGGATTTAGATCACTAAATAGTAGTAGTAGGTTTTAGAAGGCAGGCAGCAACTGATAATTGAAAATGGTTTGATGTAGCTTGATGGAAATAATTTTAAAAGTGCTGGTAAAGGGATAAGCAAGCTGACATTGTAATTATAAGGTAGCTTATAAGGCAATAGGGACTAATTATTACACACGCACACTCAAACATTTAAGAGTGACCTTTATCTTGTTTAATGATAATACAAATGATGATGATAGTAATAATGTCATCATTATTTTTTGTAATTGTTAAGTCTTAGTTCAAAGTTATATTTATGAAACTTGTTATTGTGTTTTTGTTCAAAAAACTAAGTTTCATATCTTAATTTTCTATTTTTATACATTTTATTTATCAGAACTTTAATATATTTCGATGTTCCTCTGTTCCACTGTGACAATATTATTTAAAAATAAACAAGTTTGTTTTTGCAAATGCATTATCATATTATTTTAGTCAATACTCATAAATAACTACAAATAACTAATGTTAGGGAAATCTGTTAATGTTTTGTTGCGCGTTTCTGAAAAAAATATATATATCGGCCGATATATCGGAATATCGGATTTTTAAATCAACAAATATTTGTATCGGTATCGGCCTTCAAAATCCTTTATCGGTCGGGCTCTAAAATACACTCACGCAGATCTCATCTGTCCTGTGACATTCTGGTTCCAGCATCACAGAAACAGCAGTGGAGTCGCAAGGACAAGAGAGAGGTGGTGTCAACAGGTAACACACACACACACACACACACACACACACACACACACACACACACACACACACACACACACACACACAGACACACACACACACACAGACACACACACACACACACACACACACACACACACACACACACACAAACACACACACACACACACGTGCACACACACTCACACACACACTCACACACACACAGAAACAGCAGTGGAGTCGCAAGGACAAGAGAGAGGTGCTGATGTCAACAGGTAACACACACAAACACACACACACACTCACACACACACTCACACACACGTGCACACACTCACACACACACAAACACACTGCTATACGACCTCCACACAAACATGCATACATACACACACACACACAGACACACACACACACAGACACACACTCACACACATGCTGGATATATACAGTACACCCATCTCTGGTGTGTGTAAGTGGTGCTTGCATGTGTGTTTGTACTGTATAGTTTGAAGTGGGCTCTCTGCATGCGTGTGTGTGTGTATGTGTTTGTGTGTGTGTGCACGTGTACATGTTTGTTTTGATAATTTTTCTCATCTATAGAAATTCCTGCTGAGTATATTGACCCCGCATCCATTGATCTCACTCCCCTGGTGAACACTCTCATCAACACAACAAACACAGGTAACACACACAAACAAACACAGGTAACATACATACACTTGCACACACACACAAACACAGGTAACACATACACATGCACACACACACACACACAAACAAACACAGGTAACACACACACGCATGCACACACCGAGAGACACACACGCACACAGACACACACACATACACACTCACATACAGACACACACACACACACATACACACGCACACAGACACACAGAGACACACACACACTGTTGGAGCCATTTATGCTATTTTATGTATTTCATATGTTGTTAGTATAATTAATTATGGTTTATTATGATATTGCCTGGTTCTGTCTGTCACAGGTGATTTGTGATTAGGGCACGAATATGGTGTCTCAGCTCCGCCTACTTTGGCTGATCACCTGTACAGGTGGTAGAGTGGAGGTGATCACTTGTACAGGTGTTAGGGTGGAGGTGATCACTTGTACAGGTGGTGGAGGTGATCACTTGTACAGGTGTTAGGGTGGAGGTATTCACTTGTACAGGTGTTAGGGTGGAGCTGATCTCTTATACAGGTGGTGGAGGTGATCACTTATACAGGTGGTGGAGGTGATCACTTATAAAGGTGTTGGGGTGGAGCTGATCACTTGTACTGGTGTTAGGGTGGAGGTGATCACCTGTACAGGTGGAGGTAGGGTGGAGGTGGTCACTTGTACAGGTGGGAGGGTGGAGGTGATCACCTGTACAGGTGGAGGTAGGGTGGAGGTGGTCACTTGTGCAGGTGGAGGTAGGGTGGAGGTGGTCACTTGTACAGGTGGGAGGGTGGAGGTGATCACCTGTACAGGTGGAGGTAGGGTGGAGGTGATCACTTGTACAGGTGGGAGGGTGGAGGTGGTCACTTGTACAGGTGGGAGGGTGGAGGTGATCACCTGTACAGGTGGAGGTAGGGTGGAGGTGGTCACTTGTACAGGTGGGAGGGTGGAGGTGATCACCTGTACAGGTGGAGGGAGGGTGGAGGTGATCACTTGTACAGGTGGGGGGTGGAGGTGGGAGGGTGGAGGTGGGTGGAGGTGGTCCTGTACAGGTGGGAGGGTGGAGGTGATCACCTGTACAGGTGGAGGTAGGGTGGAGGTGGTCACTTGTACAGGTGGAGGTAGGGTGGAGGTGATCACCTGTACAGGTGGGAGGGTGGAGGTGGTCACCTGTACAGGTGGAGGTAGGGTGGAGGTGATCACCTGTACAGGTGGGAGGGTGGAGGTGATCACTTGTACAGGTGGTGGAGGTGATCACTTGTACAGGTGTTAGGGTGGAGGTATTCACTTGTACAGGTGTTAGGGTGGAGCTGATCACCTGTACAGGTGGGAGGGTGGAGGTGGTCACTTGTACAGGTGGGAGGATGGAGGTGGTCACTTGTACAGGTGGGAGGGTGGAGGTGATCACCTGTACAGGTGGAGGTAGGGTGGAGGTGGTCACTTGTACAGGTGGGAGGGTGGAGGTGATCACCTGTACAGGTGGAGGTGGTCACTTGTACAGGTGGAGGTAGGGTGGAGGTGGTCACTTGTACAGGTGGGAGGGTGGAGGTGATCACCTGTACAGGTGGAGGTAGGGTGGAGGTGGTCACTTGTACAGGTGGAGGTAGGGTGGAGGTGATCACCTGTACAGGTGGGAGGGTGGAGGTGGTCACCTGTACAGGTGGAGGTAGGGTGGAGGTGATCACCTGTACAGGTGGGAGGGTGGAGGTGATCACTTGTACAGGTGGTGGAGGTGATCACTTGTACAGGTGTTAGGGTGGAGGTATTCACTTGTACAGGTGTTAGGGTGGAGCTGATCACCTGTACAGGTGGGAGGGTGGAGGTGGTCACTTGTACAGGTGGGAGGATGGAGGTGGTCACTTGTACAGGTGTTAGGGTGGAGGTGATCACCTGTACAGGTGGAGGTAGGGTGGAGGTGATCACTTGTACAGGTGGGAGGGTGGAGGTGGTCACTTGTACAGGTGGGAGGGTGGAGGTGATCACCTGTACAGGTGGAGGTAGGGTGGAGGTGGTCACTTGTACAGGTGGGAGGGTGGAGGTGATCACCTGTACAGGTGGAGGTAGGGTGGAGGTGGTCACTTGTGCAGGTGGAGGTAGGGTGGAGGTGGTCACTTGTACAGGTGGGAGGGTGGAGGTGATCACCTGTACAGGTGGAGGTAGGGTGGAGGTGGTCACTTGTACAGGTGGAGGTAGGGTGGAGGTGATCACCTGTACAGGTGGGAGGGTGGAGGTGGTCACCTGTACAGGTGGAGGTAGGGTGGAGGTGATCACCTGTACAGGTGGGAGGGTGGAGGTGGTCACCTGTACAGGTGGAGGTAGGGTGGAGGTGGTCCCTTGTACAGGTGGAGGTAGGGTGGAGGTGGTCACTTGTACAGGTGGAGGTAGGGTGGAGGTGATCACCTGTACAGGTGGGGGGGTGGAGGTGGTCACCTGTACAGGTGGAGGTAGGGTGGAGGTGGTCACCTGCACAGGTGGAGGTGGTCACCTGTACAGGTGGAGGGAGGGTGGAGGTGATCACTTGTACAGGTGGGAGGGTGGAGGTGATCACCTGTACAGGTGGAGGGAGGGTGGAGGTGATCACTTGTACAGGTGGGAGGGTGGAGGTGATCACCTGTACAGGTGGAGGGAGGGTGGAGGTGATTAGGAATAAGGTGGTGGGAGTAGAAGGGGCAGGTTTGTGGCCGTGGCCATCTCGGTTGTGACTATAATATGTAACAGAACGAATTTCGAACATAATAAAGATAATAAAGATCATAATAAACAAACATAATAAACAATAATACACATAATAATACACAAACATAATAAACAAAGTTGTTTACAAGTCAGCTACTGCGCGTCCGAGACAATCCCTACTCCTGACATAGTGGCTCTGAGCAAAACTGTGTCGGAGGCTGCAATAAACACACACACACACATCAAAATTGAGATATATCCATAATCAAATTCATATATTTAAACTACAAAACACTATTGTGTGACTTCATATAGCCTGTATTTAAATGTGTTGTGTGTGTGTGTGTGTGTGTGTTGTATCTCTCTCTCTCTGTGTGTGTGTGAGTTAGGATCCCAACATCTCTTCTCGCTGCTGACTGTGACATCTCATAGTTCACTGGCTCTACACAAACTCACACTGCTACTGTACAACAGTAAATATCTTTACACAAACTCACACAGTAAATATCTTTACACAAACTCACACTGCTACTGTACAACAGTAAATATCTTTACACTAACTCACACAGTAAATATCTTTACACAAACTCACACTGCTACTGTACAACAGTAAATATCTTTACACTAACTCACACAGTAAATATCTTTACACAAACTCACACAGTAAATATCTTTACACAAACTCACACTGCTACTGTACAACACTAAATATCTTTATCAAATATCTCTCTACCACTCTCTCTCTCCATCACTTCATCTTTATCACTCTCTCTCTCTCCATCACTTCATCTCTCTAACACTCTCTCTCTTCATCATTTCATCTCTATACTCCACCTCTCTATCCCTCCATCCCTCTCTCTATCACTCCATTAATCTCTCTATTGCTCCATCTATCTCTCCCCCTCTCTTCTCTCCCTCCATCCCTCTCTCTATCCCTCCATTAATCTCTCTATTGCTCCATCTATCTCTCCCCCTCTCTCTATCCCTCCATTAATCTCTCTATTGCTCCATCTATCTCTCCCCCTCTCTTCTCTCCCTCCATCCCTCTCTCTATCCCTCCATTAATCTCTCTATTGCTCCATCTATCTCTCCCCCTCTCTTCTCTCCCTCCATCCATATTTCCCTTTCTCTTTCATCCCTCTCTCTATCCCGTGTCACTTCCTGTTCCCTGGCTCCCAAACTAAAACCTCTTCTGCTTCATGCACACAGATGGCTGATGGGAATTGATGTGTGAGTCTCTGCATATGTGTGTGTGTGTGAGTCTCTAATTTTAGGGACATTGCAGACCAATTTCCCATGAGGTACTGTTACTGCGTGACCAATCAAACGAATGACCTCACAGGTAGGATGACCTCACAGGTAGGATGAACACCCTCTTCATACACACACCATGTTCAGGCCTGTTTATACACAGTGATATGACACCATGTTCAGGCCTGTTTATACACAGTGATATGACACCATGTTCAGCCCTGTTTATACACAGTGATATGACACCATGTGACAGCCCTGTTTATACACAGCGATATGGCAGCCATGTTCAATTATGAGAGTCTCTGATTTATTGCAGTTGAGTTGGAGAAAGTTTTCTTGCATCCATGATTTTATGTCAGAGAGGCAGGTTGTAAGGGTGGAGTGGGTGGAGGCTGTGATGGTCTTTCAGGGGAGGAGGATGGAATGAGAGAAGGATGGAATATCTGAAGGAGTGAGAGGTGGATGGAATGTCTGAAGGAGTGAGAGGTGGATGGAATGAGAGAAGGATGGAATATCTGAAGGAGTGAGAGGTGGATGGAATGTCTGAAGGAGTGAGAGGTGGATGGAATGTCTGATGGTGTCCAAGGCTGCGCTGAGGATGAGGACTCCGCATCCCTTGGGCAGAAAAACTTGTTATTAGTGCACAGTGGAAAAGCTAGCCTCTGATGATGTGAGGGTGTATTAGTGCACAGTGGAAAAGCTAGCCTCTGATGATGTGGCGGTGCATTTGTGCATAAAAGCTAACTAGCCTCTGATGATGTGGCGGTGCATTTATGCATAAAAGCTAACTAGCCTCTGATGATGTGGCGGTGCATTTGTGCATAAAAGCTAGCCTCTGATGATGTGGGGGTGCATTTGTGCCTATGGCACAGTGTTGAAAATAAAATTTGGAAAATGTGTACAAACATCTACCAGCCACTTTGGCCAAATTCACCAGCCACTCAATATTACATTATTACTTTAACAATAAAATGTCTTTCAACAGTTGCTATATTGTCTTGAACTATTCTCAAATGATAATAGGGTTTACTTAATTCCGCATCTCACAGTGTTCTGTGTTTGTGTGTGTATGTGTGTGTCTGTATGTGTGTGCGTGTGTGTGTGTGTGTGTGTGTGTGTTTATGTGTGTGTGTGTGTGTGTGTGTGTGTGTGTGTGTTAGACTTCACGGCCGTGTTGTTGGATGTGATGGGCAACTCCACCAGCTACCTTCAGGAACTCTTCAAATCCAGCTCCATTCTCTCAGGTAGGCTCACACACACACACGCACGCACGCACGCACACACCCACACACACAGACGTGCACACACACACACGCACGCACACACACACACACACACATATATACACACACACGCACACACACACATATATACAGTATATACAGTACCCTCCAGAATTTTTGGCACCTTTGGGAAAGTTGACTAAAAACAGATATAAAAAATAATCTTTTGATGATTCATTGTACTCTCACAATGAAAACAATGAGGAAAAATCCACCCTTGAAGGGAAGAACATTTTTTCGGAGAAAAAGGAAAATCTCATAAAGAAATAAATATTTTTAACGAAAACACGTTGCTCACAATTATTTCAATTCAATTTAATTTCAATTTATTGTGCTTATGTAGCGCCAAAACATTACACATGTATCATGGCGCTTTACAGAATGTAGGCAATCAGAGAAAAAGAAAAGAGGGAGAAAAGAAAAGGAAGAAAGAAAGAAGGAAGGCCCAGGGGTAACAGGGTAACCGGGGTAACAGGGGCGAGGAAAAACTCCCTAGAATTGGAGATACATATAGCATAGTGCTGTCATGGACTTCTCATGGGGTAACAGGGGGGAAAAACTCCCTAGAATTGGAAATACAAATAGGAAGAAACCTCGAGCAGATCCACGACTCAAGGGCCTGACCCATCTGCCCAGGGTCAATACAGGACAGTAAGGTCTGTAAACAATGACAAATGCATATGACAGTCAGGTGTGGAGAATAGGACATGGTGTTTAAAGCACCTGAGGTGAAAGTTACAAGAGGTGGGATGATTACGTATCCGGTATGATAAAGCATAATCATGATTTTGAGAGAGAAAGTGCAATAGTCCGGCGTTGGAATTGTCCAGGAAAGAGAGTTGTCAGGGGGCAAGTGGTGGGTCAGCAGACAGGCCAGGAATCCGGGCAGAGTTGTCATAGGCAGGTGATGGGGCTGTACGGGCCAGGAATCCAGGTAGGGGGGCAGTAATACAGCAGTCAAGGATGGGACTTCAGGTGAGATGGGTAAGAGGAGGGCCAGGCACACGGATGGTTGATGACTGGTGATGGTATACCTCACAAGTGAGGTACAGTAAGGGGGAAGAAAGAGAGATGTAGAATGGGTTAGTATTACTTGAAATCAATGTGGTTAATGTCAAGAAGTGATCAGTAGTGCTGAGAGAAAGAGGGTAGGGGAGAGAGGAGAGGGGAGGGGGTTGTACGGTGTGGCACATGAGAAGTCCATGACAGCACTATGCTATAGCAGCATAACTAAGGCATGGTGAGGGGTAGTCAACACCAGCGCAGGTATGGTCAGTGACCACCATCTCACGCGCGACTGGGGTGCCAGTCACACGAGGACTCAACAGGGTGGTCCATTCCAAAATCCCCGAGATGGGTGAAGTTCCACACCGCACCATACCTAACTATGGGAGGCAGTAAAGAGGTCTAGACTTAAAAATAGGGAGGGTGTCTGCTAATCGAATTGAGGAAGGGAGATTATTCCAGAGGAGGGGTGCGTGATAGCTGAAAGCTCTGCCAACTACTGTCGTTTTTGAGATTCTTGGAATTACAAGAAGGCCAGTATTCTGTGATCGTAATGGTCTGGGCGGGTTATATGAGACTAGGAGATCTTTAATATATTCTGGTGCCTGGCCATTAATGGCTTTGTACGTTAGAATTAATACTTTGAAGTCAATGCGACTTTTAACAGGCAGCCAGTGTAGAGATGCCAGGATAGGGGAAATATGTTCATATTTTTTTAGTTCTAGTGAGTGTGCGAGCAGCATTTTGTATAAGCTGTAAGCTCTTTAGAGCGTTGCAATAATCAATCCTTGAGGTTACAAAAGCATGGATTAATTTTTCAGCGTCTGGTAAGGATAAGGACTTCCTTATCTTTGAAATGTTCCTTAAGTGATAGAATGAAGTTTTGGTAATCTGTTTTATGTGATTACTTAGTGACAGGTCTTGGTCAATTGTAACTCCTAAATTGTTAACACTTGTGGATGAGGATAGTCGAAGATCAGTAAATGTAGCCTGTGATGAGGATAGGATATCCCTTATCTTTTTAGGACCTACAACCATGACTTCTGTTTTATCAGAGTTCAAAAGCAGGAAATTATTTGTCATCCATGTCTTTATATCTCTTATACATGTGTCAAGTTTGGCTAACGGAGTTAATTCATCAGGTTTTACGGAAAGGTATAGTCAGGGTGCGATTTGTGTAAAAACCAGAGGGGGGGATGATTTTGAATAAGTTTGTAACCCCCAAAAAAAAAAAAAATGAACGAACGATTCATAGGCTAGTAATGACATGGCTAATAATACCCTATATTATTTTTGCCACCTTTGTAACATTTTAGTTTTAGTTTACCGTGGTGTATGACTTTAAACAGCGAGTGTGCTTGGTATGATGATCAGCTCCTCTAATGCAGGGTAGGACTACGTTTTGACAAGCATACAAATTCACCTTGTTCTTGCCCCATCTGAAATGACTTCTCTACTTTTGCTGCCTCCATCCTTTCTGTACTTGTTGTGTAAAAAAACGTTGTATATGATGGCACTGAAGTCTTAAGTTAGTGAATTGGCTAACAGTGTTAGTTGATAACCAAATAGCACATTGCGCCACACGCTATGTAGGCTATGTGCATTCTCTCTCCTGCTGATTTTATGCTCAGTAGCCAAGTCGCGCAATATTGCAAAAAAGTTGAAAAATAAATGTGTTTATTGTAGCCTACAGAAAAGAAATAGCCTACTATCATACTGTCAGTTAATTGGCTACAGTGCAGTGAAGAGTTTGGAGAGTAAAGTTATAGGGCAATTTGAAGTTTTATGAAAATAATTTACGAACCAGAACATAAAGACCATGAAGCTTCTATTTCTTGCAGCTGTTAAAACACCCGTTAGATAGTTTAAATACCCACCAACATTCAGTTTTTGCAGTACAGATTATTTCTGAAAAGTTATTTGTCTACTAGGCCTAGCCTACTGGCTGATTTATCAAACGAGTGCTTTCTCGTTCGTCCTTTGCAAACTACAGGTGTTTCGGTAGAGAGCCTTATATTGAAAAAGCACTTTTTGTGACATTCAGCAAATATCTCCTCATTTAATGTAAGTTCCTTCGGACAATAGGCCTACGTTCTACTCTACGTGCAGTTGTCCTCCATCTCAGTTGCATCAGTTTTCTCATTTTGAAGGTTCTAAAATATGACGATATGCTTCACTGAATCCTTCTCGTATTCTTTCATTTGTCCAGCTAACTTTTTCCATTGAAACTAGTCATTTATGATGGATTACACACTCGACATTCTGAAATGTCCTGCACGATCAAGGCCAAATTAAGTTATCACGCAGCCACTGTGTCAGCAGCATCAGTGCTGACGGTGCGTTTCTGATGTCAGATTATTATGTAGGCTAGCCTACTAGACTGTTCCCACGTTGCGCTTTACTTATATGAAGTAGCATTAATCAATATGAAGGGCAGAGGGGGATAAATGTTGTCCCCATCGGGGATAAAAATAATTTAGCAGAGGTAGGGATAGGAAAACCAGAGGGGGGGAAATCCTCACCATCCCCCCTACAAATCGCACCCTGGGTATAGTTGTGTATCGTCTGCATAAGAATGAAATTTAATGCCATGTTTCCTAATTTCAGAGCCTAGGGGAAGCATATAGAGAGAAAATAACAGGCACCCCTTATATACAAAACCTAACAGAAGCATTTTCCTATCTAATTTCAACTTATTTAAGTTAATCAGAGGGTCTGTGAACTTTCAGAAGTAGTTCATGACTTTCTTCTTCACTAAGGTATGAAAATAAAGTGACACAGAGGCTTAATCCTCTAGTCATTTTCAACATCAAAAAAAGACAAGAGATTACACTTAATTTAAATAAAAAGAAAGTGTGTTGACATTTAGAGAATGTCTAAACAAACTAGGTACTTTGTTGAAAATGCCTATATTTACAGTTAAAACAATGATTAAATGGTTCAAATCAACTGGAAATGTGACAAACATGCTTGGACAATGACCCAAGGTTATCTTGCCCCCATGTACAGTATGGAGGATGGTAAGATGGGCAAAACATTCCATAAGAACCACTATTGGAGAGTTACAGACAAAGGTGTCGTCTTGGGGTCACCAAGTCCCCCCAAAAATCTTCAAAAGTGACCTCATTACTAATAGTTTATTTAGAGGGCATGCTAGCCTGTCCAGTCATTTAATTACCAATGTAAATGGCAGGAGTTACTGAATGGTACAGTGACTCTGTCTGGAAGTGTGGTCTATTGTCAGATGAAATGAAAATTAAGTATAAGTATATATACTCTTTTGATCCCGGAGGGAAATTTGGTCTCTGCATTTATCCCAATCCGTGAATTAGTGAAACAGACACAGCACACAGTGTACACACAGTGAGGTGAAACACACACTAATCCCGGCGCAGTGAGCTGCCTGCAACAACAGCGGCGCTCGGGGAGCAGTGAGGGGTTAGGTGCCTTGCTCAAGGGCACTTCAGCCGCGCCTCCTGGTCGGGGTTTGAACCGGCAACCCTCCGGTTACAAGTCCGAAGTGCTAACCAGTAGGCCAAGGCTGCTCCCATTGCGGTCTTTGGCTAGAAACACTTTAGGTGTGTTTGGCATACATAGAAGAATGGCTATACTGAAAAGAACCCCATGCCTAATGAGAATTATGGTGGAGGGGCTTTGCTATTGTGGGGCTGTTTTTATTCCCAAAGGCCTTGGGAATCTAATTAAGGTGCATGGTATCATGAACCACAAGAAAAAACTGAACATTTTTCAAAGGAAATCTGTCAGTCTCTGACAAGACACTAAAAGTTGGTCATGATTGGATCATTCATCAGGTCAATGAACCAAAACAATCGTCCAGATCGAAACAAATATGGTTTACTGAACACAAAATCAAGCTTTGGTCATTGTCATCTCAGTCCCCTGATCTAAACTCCATAGAACAATAGTGGGGTGAGTCAAAGAGGAGAATGCACAAGTGTGGACCTAGGAATCTGGACAATCTGGGGAGATTTTGTAAATAGGAACGGTCTTAAATCTCTTGCTATGTATTCTCCAACTTAATGGGGTGTCATAGGTAAATATTACAAGCTGTTTTATTGGCAAAGGAAGGCTTAAGAAGGTATTTGTTAAAAATATTTTTTTAATAAATACATTTTCATAAGAAATATTTATTTCTTTATGAGATTTTCCTTTTTCTCAAAATAAATTTGCTTCACTTCAAGGTTGGATTTTTCCTATTTTGTTCATTGTGAGATTACAATAAATCACCAACAGATTATTTTTTATACCCGTTTTTAAATCAACTTTAGCAGAGGTGCCAATAATTCTGGAGGCTACTGTATATATATATATATGTATATGTTCTGAGTTTGTGTTCTGAGTTCTGTCTTGTTCATGTCTGAGTTCTGTTCTGAGTTTTGTATTGATATATACATATGTGTGTGTGTGTGTATTTGATATATATGTGTGTATTTGATATGTGTGTGTGTGTGTGTGTCTGTGTGTGTGTCGCAGTGAACCAAAAGAACAGCTCTGACTGCATCTATATCTGTGTGATGGCGGGAAAATCAGGTAAGATTTGTGAGGTGTGTGTGTGATTTTAACGATCCTATGAGGTGTGTCTCTGTGTGTGTGATGGCAGAGTTAGTCAAGTGCAACAGTGTGTGTTGGACCATTTCAGGCCATCAAGGGCAACAGTGTGTGTGTGTGCATATCTCATATTAAGATAACAAATCAAGTGCAACAGTGTGTGCTAATCTCATATTAAGATAACAAATCTAGTTGCTAAGTTTTAAGTACAAACAGACTTACCTAGCCTTTTCTCATAACATAATTCTGACTTGATTTAACCCTTAGAACCCGACTGACGCAAAGTGCGTCAAAAAAACACACCCTTTCTTCTCTGTTGCATTGCTCTGGAACTCTTTATCGCAGCGAGATGAAACCTTTATTGTGTGACAGACCAGAAGTGAAGCTTCCCAACGAGACTACTCACTTGTCTGTACGATCAAGTACGCAAATTGTAAAAAATCATGAAATTAAATCAAATTGCATCATATACAGTCTATACTTCTCTGCGTTCACCTGCGCACCCATTACTCTCGTTTGAATTACTCGCATAGATATCGCAACCATGTCAGATGAAGGAGGAGGCTCATTATCCTTTAAAAGCTGAGAAAAAGCTCTTTCATGTGATGTGATACCTGTGATGTCTGTATGATGAGTAGGCTACTTCTCGAGTAGTTCAACTGAGAAGAATGGGTGAATTTGGATGCACTTTCTTTCTTGCCGTGCGCTGTCACTTTCTCCACTGCGTAAAAGACTAAATTAATTTGCGCTGTGAATGCTAAGATTATTTTTATAATCTTAGCATTCACAGCATTATAAGGCCATTGGCTAATAAAATACGCTATTAGTCGGACGCAAAACAGAATATTGAAAGAAGGGGGCACCAAGGCCACCGTGGCCTGTAAACTTCTGATTTTCAAAGGGGCATCACGACCAACGCAAGGGGCAACGACACCCCACAATTGCAGTATCATCAGAAAACTTCTGCATGTGGCATGACTCGGTGTTGAAGCAGAAGTCAGATGTGTACAGGGTGAACAGGACTGGAGAGAGCACAGTTCCCTGTGACGCTCCGGTGCTGCAGATCACAGTGTCAGAGAGACAGTTCTTCAGTCTGACGAACTGTGGTCGCTCGGTCAGGTAATCTGTAATCCAGGTTACCCGGTGAGGGTCCACACCCATCTGCAAGAGCTTGTCTCCCAATCTGAGGGGCTGGATGGTGTTAAAAGCACTTGAGAAATCAAAGAACATGATTCTCACAGCACTTTTCCCCTTGTCTAGGTGAGAATGTGTCCTGTGTAGAAGATTGGCATCGTCCACGCCTACTTTCTCCTGGTATGCAAACTGTAACGGGTCTAGTGCATGGCGTACCTGGGGTCTGAGCATACCTAAGACCAATCGCTCCATTGTCTTCATCACATGTGATGTAAGAGCGACAGGTCTGTAGTCATTAAGCTCACTAGGGTGTGGCTTCTTAGGGACAGGGGTAAGACATGATGTCTTCCACAGTGTTGGAACTTGTCCAAGGCGTAGGCTCATTATTGAAGATGTGCTTCAGTGGCTCCCCCAGTTCAGCAGCACAGGCCTTGAGTAGCCTTGGACACAGTCTGTCAGGCCCAGCTGCTTTATTGCTGCGCAATTTCTTTAGTTGGACTGTCACTTGATCTGTTGTAATGGTGAAGGGGTGTAAGGGGGGGGAGGGAGGGGGAGGGGTGCATCTGGGATCTGTGTGTCTGATGGCTGTTGACTGAGGTCGTTGTCACCTCATTGTTCGCGGATCGCCATGTGGGGAGGGGTGCAAAATCCAGTGGTGGTGGGGGTGCAGATAGCCTGTGATGATGGAGGTGAGTGTTGCTGGTATTGAGGGGGGGTGGGGGGATGGATGGTGGACAGACCACCGCCATTGGAGCTGGAGCAGGGCAGTCAAACCTGTTGTAGAAGTGGTTCAACTGGTTCGCCCTGTCTAGGTCCCCCTCCACAGAGCTGCTGCTCTTCTTCAGGCCAGTGATAGCCTTCATGCAGTCCCATGTCTCCTTCAAGTTGTTTTCCTGCAGCTTCTGTTCCACCTTCTTTCTGTAATCCTCCTTAGCTTCTTTCAGCTTGAATTTGAGTTCCCCTTGCCTCAGCTCTGCCATGAACTTTTGGCGTCTTTATGAGCATTTACAATCACTTAGCCGTAGCTGTTTTTTAAAGCTACCATGTACGGTTACGTTTTTATGGCTTATATACCCCAATTGTCAATGGAGAAATTGTATTGGATTTTTACTTATGGAGCGGGCTGTGGGCGTGACTGTCGAGGTCTATTGCTGTTTGAAAATGTGCTTTTCTGTGCTCTCCAGCAGCCTGCACTGAGCTCTCCAGCAGCCTGCACTGCACTGTGCTCTCCAGCAGCCTGCACGTCTCACTCCCTGCGTTCCTTCCGCACAGCCCTGGGCATGACAGCGGTGACCTGACGTGCAGGCTACCGAGCCAGAGCGTTCTATACATTCACCCACACTGCGTGAAGATTTGCATATTTATCGCCCTTAGATTTGCATATTAAGCCCTTTCTCCCTCTTGCGTCAAGTTAGCACACGTTGTATTTATTGTATGTGTATGTGTGTTTGTGTGTGTGTGTGTGTTAGCACACGTTGTATTTATTGTGTTGATAAGAAGATGAAGCAGAACTATCAGGCTGTGTGAGCAGGCTACTTCTGCACAGAACACACACACACACACACACCAAACAGTACAGTCCCAAAGAATAAAGGACTCAGGCCATTGGGTAGATAGGGAGAGTTGTGTGATCTACAGAGGTGTGACACACACACACACACACACACACACAGACACACTCACACACACAGACACGCACACACACACAGAGAGCACACACACATACACACTCACGCACACACACTCACGCACGCACACACACTCACACACACACAGAGCACGCACACACTCACACACACACACAAACACACACACACACACACACACACACACACACACACACACACACACACGCACAGAGAGCACACACACTCACGCACACACACTCACGCACGCACACACACTCACACACACACAGAGCACGCACACACTCACTCACACACACAAACACACACACACACACACACACACACAGACACGCACACACACACAGAGAGCACACACACTCACGCACACACACTCACGCACGCACACACACTCACACACACACAGAGCACGCACACACTCACTCACGCACACACACACACACATACACAAACACACACAGAGCATGCACACACACACACACACACACACTCACGCACCTGTTCTGCAGTGCCCCCCCCCTTCAATGGGAAGAGAGAGAGAATGAATAGGAGAGAGAGAGAGAGAGAGAGAGGGGAGAGAGAGAGGGGGAAGGGGGGAGAGATGAAAGAAAGTCTCTCATTCTTCTGTTTCTCTTCGCTCTTTCGTTCATCCGTGTCTTGTAAAGGAGATTCAATCCTGCAAGAGTGTGTGTGTGTGGGTGAGGGTTTTCAGTGTAGTGTGTGTGTGATAGGGTTTTGGCAGTGTGTGTGTGTATGTGTGTGTGTGTGTGAGGGCTTTCAGTGTAGTGTGTGTGTGTGTGTCAGTTTGAAAATGGGATCCAGATCAAAACTAAGATTGGATTACGTGACCTAATCTGATTTCAGAATCCATTTTCAAAATATAGATCCAATCCTTTACCTGAAATCCGATCAGATCTCTTTTGAACTACTAGCCACATAATGCCCCTATTGTAATCTTGGGTTTGAATTGTTTTATTGTGCTGTTTTCTGTTTTATTGAATTATTTAATTGTCTTTACTTTGATATAAATTGTGATATATAATCCTAGTTAAAGGCACTGGTAATCCAGAGTACATAATCCTGAATATCTGTACCTGGTTCATGATGATCAACTCCAAATGCAGAAAAGATGCTAAAACGGCTGGATTGTGACGTCGCTACACTTCACGTATAATGACACACACACACACACACATATCCCTGTAGATCACACACACGCACGTCCCTACAGTTCACAGTGTTTCCCACAGAATTGAATTCAATTTGTGGCGGTAGCTGACTTGGACAACGGGGGTGGGGGGGGGGGGTTTGTGTTCGTGATTAACGTTAAAAAAATGCTGATGTGTAAATGCAATTCATAACGTTTTCTACAGAGTTAAAATAAAGGTTCCTACTACTTCTTGGGACAAGCACTTTTGAATTTTGGAAAACCCTTTTCCATTTACATCGGGATTTTGCAAACATTCAGTGTTAGAGTCAATAAAATGAGCCCTTCAACGAAATTGACAAGCAGCTGTAAGTAGGCTAAGCATGCTAAATTCGACATCCAAACAGTATTCTAACGTTAGCTTTGAGATACTGCTTGATTGCATAACTTCACTTAGTTTAGTCTCTTCAATGTAGCCTACTATGTTGTGATAAGACCTTAGCAGAGTAACTTCAATGCAGCAGTTTTGAACAAATTTGCGCAGCATGGTCCCGCGATGCTAAAGGATTTAATAGCAATTTAGCCAGACGCCTTCTATGCAATGCTTCTATGTGGTAACAACAATCCTTCAACAATCGTGAATATTTTGTTAAATGCACATGCAGAGGAGTGGCAGCGGGCTACGAGAGAGAGAGCGGGGCGGAGCAAGGAAAGGCTGCGTGCGTAAAAAGCACAGCCGCAGCTCAATGGCAATGCAATGATTTGATCTTATATTTAATTTAAATTAAATTAAACATAGACTATTCATCTGTGGCGGCCGATTTTGATTTTGTGGCGCCCCGCCACAGATTAGTCAATGTGGGAAACACTGAGTTCACGCATAACACTGAGTTCACGCATAATAAACACTGAGTTCACGCATTATACTGAGTTCACGCATAACACTGAGTTCACGCATAATACTGAGTTCACGCATAACACTGAGTTCACGCATAATACTGAGTTCACGACTGAGTTCACGCATAATACTGAGTTCACGCATAATAAACACTGAGTTCACGCATAATAAACACTAAGTTCACGCATAACACTGAGTTCACGCATAACACTGAGGGCCAGATGTACGTACATTTGCGAACGTAGCGCTATCAGCGCCATGGACACACCGCAGATTGCGAGCGCTGTCAGACCCAAGTTTCCGTCGTATTTATCAATCGTTCAATCCTTAGTGTAAACTGCGCCTTTCTCTGCCTTTCTCCGCCCATAAACGCAATTCTGAGCGTCCACAACTGAATGGCAGCCTACAAAGCGCAGTTGAATGAATGAACTGATGACAACATTAAAAAAAGAATCAAACGTTTAGCGATCATGAAATAATACCATACATGATAAGATGTCAACAAGCAGGGGAGATAATGAAGATCAGTAGTTCTACTCAAACTACTTGTGCACGAGGGCTATGGAAGATTGGTCAAATCTAGCAAGTAGGAAAGTTTAAGTGAATGGCGTGAAAGTGAAAGTAAGACATCACATCTCGAAGGCCAACGAAAGTTAAGGTTGCTTTTGGTAGTACAAATACTTTCACCACAAAAAACTGGTGCTCTAAATAGCGATTCTGTTGTCTTTGAAAGGTTCTCTTATTGGCGCATTGAACTGCAATGTGGATTAACACCTGCTTTTACAAGGCGGAAGTATTTAGGAGCAGAATAGACATGCCATTTCAGGAGCTGTCTTTGTACATACCGCGGAATACATAACTAGGAGCTCTTTACTCTTCCCCTCCCATCTTTTTTGCTTTAAACTCCCACTTTCCCTGGATCCTCCCATGAATGCATATGCATGACATGACAAACGCAATCTGCCACTTTCAGCTCCGTGACAGGCAGTTTGGCGGCTTTATCATTGCGGCCTGTTTGTACATACCTCGCAATGATTTTACACGCACATTGCGAAACAAATACGCCTGAAATGGGCGCAAAAGCGTTAGTACATCTGGCCCTGAGTTCACGCATAACACTGAGTTCACGCATAATACTGAGGTCACGCATAATACTGAGTTCACGCATAATACTGAGGTCACGCATAACACTGAGTTCACGCATAATACTGAGGTTATTCACGCATAATACTGAGTTCACGCATAATACTGAGTTCACGCATAACACTGAGTTTATTGAGACTATTTTATATATTATTTATATTTATTATCTACTATTTTATATATTATTTATATTTATTATTACTATTTTATATCAGGTGGCTCCTATGTGGGCCTAGAACATTCAGCCATTTGGAACAGAGGGACACACACACACATGCACACACACACACACACACACACACACATGTGCACACCAGAATAGGCCTTTTTAGTAAGCAGGACACACCAGAATAGGCCTTTTTAGTAAGCAGAACACACCAGAATGTGGATTTAATGGCCACATTCCCACACTTATAAAATGCAATTCAATGTGGAAGTATTCAGAATACGTTACTCCGACTGAATATATTACGGAATATGTTACAAATTTATTTTAAATACATTTTTGTGTGTGTGTGCATGTGTGTGTGTGTGCATATGTGTGTGTGTGTTTGTGTGTGTGTGCGTGTGTGTGTGTGTGTGCAGAGAAGGATCTCAATGAGCTGTGGAACCTGGACTTGATTACTCCCCTGTTCAACCAAACCATCACTGAGGACACTCACAGAGGTAGATATTTACACACACACACACACACACGCACACACACACAAAGGTAGATATTTACACACACACACACACACACACACACACACACAAAGGGAGACATTTACACACACACACATACTCACAAAGGTAGACATTTATACACACACACACATACTCACAAAGGTAGATATTTACACACACATGTCTTTAGACCTACCTACTTCACACATATTACAAGGCCCTGCTGAAAAAAACAGCCTGACCAGCAAAAGGTGGTTTGCTGGTTGACCAGCTTGTTGACCAGCTTGTTTGACCACCCTATGATGGTTGACCAGTTAGACCAGCAAATCTCTTGCGAAAACATACCTTCAGCTGGTTTACCCACCTAACTGGTTTTAGCTGGTCTTTGCTGGTTTTCTTCCAGCTCTTGCTGGTGTAGCTGGTTAGGCCACCAGCTGGATATGCTGGCGTGACCATCTGAGGAAGCTGGTCATGCTGGTTTGACCAGCCTGTCATGTGGGATACAGCTGGTGCAAGATGGTTATGCTGGTGACCACCCTGTCAAGCTTGACATTGTTGGTGTAAGATGGTCATGCTGGTTTGACCAACATAAGCTGGCACAGCCAGTTAAACCAGCAGTGTAGACCAGCAACACCAGCTAAAATTACCAGCTTGAGGTGGTACGACAAGCAAAACCAGCTGAATTACCATCGTTAGGTGGGTACCAGCTTAAGGTATGTTTTCGCAAGAGATTTCCTGGTCTAGCTGGTCAACCATCATAGGGTGGTCAAACAAGCTGGTCAACCAGCAAACCACCTTTAGCTGGTCAGGCTGTTTTTTTTCAGCAGGGGTATCTCTGTCTCTCTCTCACACGCACACACACACACATGCAGGTATGTACTGTATCTCTCTCTCACACACACACACACCTGATGATTTCTATAATTACAGAGGCAACATTGGCTTCTCTTCACATCAGGACGACGACTGCAACTACCACTACCACCAAGTCCTCACACATTGAGAAACCAGGTAGAACACACACACACACACACACACACACACACACACTACACTCACACACACAGACACACTCACACACACACAGACACACACACAGACACACACTCACACACACACTCAGTTTTGAGCCCCACAATAATCCCTCATCCCCCACATTATTCCTTCCTAGAATTAGCGGTAACGCTTTAGAATTAGAAACACAATTCTCAAGGAATTACCAGTGCATGAAAATGCAAAAAATATTATGTAAAATATCATACAGAGTAAAAAAACAAATAATCCAAATATAGTTACAATAGTGTTGCTAGGGTAAATATGTTGGTTGTTATGCCAAATTAAGTGGTTGCTATGCTGGTTGCTTGGGTAATCCTGTTGGTTGCTATGGTGGTTGCTAGGTTGACATTATGGTAGTTGCTAGGCTGTTGCTAGGGTATTTGACCTGG
>NC_063207.1:455403-460403 GCF_017589495.1 Alosa alosa | reverse complement strand
TACAAAAAACGAAAAATACATTCCTCAAGTGTCCTTTTCAAGACCTACGTTACAAAGTTTGAACAAAGTTTCTATGTGAAACGATTGAAGCTTGAAGAAGAAGACTATGGATAACAGAACCGTGCGTTTTCATGCACTGTAATAAACAACAATGTCAATTCAATCAATAGCCTAATGAAAATAAACAAAAACAAAAACAAATGCTATAATATACGTAGGGATATTGTATAGAACGCTGAAACATTACTGGGAAAATAAGTCCCCATAACCGGACTGACGGCAAGAGCGGAGGGGTCTTGTTCCGCCCTGAAGGGACTTATTTTCCCAGTAGTGACCGGGCGCTCTATACATTATCCCCGCTTTATTACACGGCTACTTGCCAAAACGAAATAATAAACTCCCCCACGATATGACTTTAGCCTAGCCTATTTTGCTACCGCTCATCGTGGCATTTGCTGAGAAACAAATAGTTCGCGATCAACACATCGCTGAACTTGAATCAAACATTCTTTAGAACACAGCTGATCAACCGTCTGCTTTCACTTTTGAATGAAGTTCCAGTCCTTTATGTAGTGATATGGAAGACGATCAGAAGCACAAAACCCGCTGCCATTGACAGCGTAATTATATGTTTGCAGCGTAATTACATGAATATATTTTACCATAGAACTTTTGGGAAATCCCATTCAAGCCAATGGAGCGTTCTACTTGTCTTGTGAAGAGCTGTGTAATAAAAACCATTAACGCATAAGAAACCTAATGAAAATAAACAAATACTATAATCAGGGGCGTAGATTTGCGTGGGGACCGAAGGACGTGTTACGACTGAAATGTCCCCACCAATATTCAGGTTGAAATGGGGAAAAAGGTGCTCACATGCGCTACACAAAGAGTTAAATAATGTCTCACTTCAGTGCTGCAGATCATCTCTTACAGATCTTGTAGCCTATAAGCAGAACCCGTCTACGGAGAGCCTGGCCACTCCGTATTAAGTCCCATTGTACCGAATTTTGGATGCAGTTCCACCAGATTTCCACTGGGGGCGATCGCCATGAGTGCAGAATGAATGGGAGTCAATGGAGCTAGACGGCTAAATTTGTCTCTTTCACCTGATTGTCGTTGACAAATCTCAGATTTGATTGTAGTTTGTATAACTTCAACATGGGTTATAGGTCAAAAGTTGAATGAACGAGTACTTATGTCCTTTTGATTTCTTACAGGTTGGGTCGTTGTTGCCCATAACACACTAGCATTGTGCTAATGAATGACGTCATTGACACATTTGAAAGGCTTTTTAGAACAATTAAGTGACTTTAAAAAATATAATACTCCACCAAGTGTATTTTCTTTGCCTCCCCTTTCGAATACAATACTCAAATTACTTGAAAAAAAATGATATCCCCAGAAAAGTGGATTTTGAGGGGTACAGCTCCATAGACCTCCATGCATTCTGCACTCGTGGACGAGCGCCCTCATGTGGAACCACAGAAGGAACTGCAACCAGTTCAGAAACCGGAAGTTTTCCGAGAGTGGCAGTTCTCCCCTTATTAGACATTCTCTGCTATAAGGGTAAATCGCGCTGATTTGAAGTTACCTATAATAACTACCAGTGAGCCGCAGTCTCCTGCGCAGCATGGCACAGCGCTTCAGCATCACTTCACTACAAGGCATATGAAGTGCGTCCAAATTCACCCATTCTTCTCTGTTGAACTCCTGGAGAAGTAGGCTACTCATCACACATGTCACACGATAGAGCCTTTTCTCAGCTTTTAAACGGTGCTAGCTAGCCACTATTTTCTGTGATAAACAGTTCGCGAGAAACGTTCTCTGCGCCCATCTCCACATCCATTTGTCTCGGTGGAATATCGGAGGCCTACACACTCTTCACGCAACACATGACAAACCATATATCAGAATAAACAGCAGACCTTACCAAACACAAAGGTGTAGGGTGGTGGTAGTGTAGTGGTTAAGGAGCTGGGCTAGCGTGCAGTAGCCTGAAAGTTGCCGGTTCAATTCCCGGCTTCCACCGTTATGCCCTTGAGCAAGGCACTTAACCCCAAGTTGCTCCGGGGACAATGTGATCCCTTGTAATATAGCTGACATATATAAGTCACTTTGGTCAAGAAGTGTCTGCTAAATGTAATGTAATGTAATGTGTAATGCCTGTGTATTAGCTGTTCCAGAGTAATTCGGTTTTTAAATAAATTGTAGCAAAATTAAACATGGTCTTTCGGCTTTAAGCATTTCTTAAAACTGAGCTGTGCTTACATCGCCTAGATATCTGTAATTATTAGAATCAGAGAATATACAGGCAGCTCACGGTTAAGAGTTTGTGAATGTAGCCTTAATGATTTCTTTTCACAAAATGCTAAGCATGCATACACGTTTCTTAAAACTGAGCTGTGCTTAAATGGGTCAATGCATGATTTCATAACAGACCAAATAGAAAATAAATGTTAAATGTTAAATATACCCTACATATCTGTACATATAAAAATTATCATGGATAGTAGTTGGACAGTAGCCTACGTATCTGTACGTATAAAAATTATCATGGATAGTAGTTGGACAGTAGCCTACGTATCTGTACGTATAAAAATTATCATGGATAGTAGTTGGACAGTAGCCTACAGTACGTATCTGTACATATAAAAATTATCATGGATAGTAGTTGGACAGTACATTTTAATCATGGATAGTATTTGGACAGTAGCACATTTTAAGCATTTTATATATCTATAGTGGCTGGTGAACGAGTTGAGTGGCTTTTTTTCGGGGGGGGTAGTAGGTAGTGTCCCCACCAAAGCTCAGACCAAACCTACGCCCTTGACTATATATAATATACAAACCATTAACGCATAAGAAACCCTTAATAAACTAAGTGCATGTTGAACATATATGCCTCTAGACATAAATAATAATCTTTTTTTTTTCATCTTTTTAACATACTTATGAAAAATGGCATATCAAATTATTCATACCCTTTTTAAATAATCAATGGAAACATCTTTATTTGTTATCAAAGCTCTCAAAATGGTTCTTATAATATCTAACAAGCCTCTCCATGTCTCTACAATGACTGTAGACCGCACCTTTTTAGCAGCAATCTGGGTTTTGAGGCAGGAACGATTATTTGCCATCACTTTGGCCTTGTGCTCACTTTTTTGACGGATTGAGGTCTGGTCTGGCAGAAATGTCTATACATTTTTCTTAAGTCCTTTTTGGAGACTCCAAAAGGACACTTGGTTACCAAACTATATAACCAGAATCAAACATCTCTAACTTGAGAACCCCTTTGCCTACAAATGAAATATTGGCCTCTAATGAAAGCACATTGGGGGTTGCTAGTATTGGGACTTGGATGTCGGTGAATCAGGAATACAATAAAAGAAGCAGAATCACAATAATCATCATTTATTTTCGATTCCGCCTATAACATGTTGATAATAAAAGGCCCAAAAAAGTGTAAATGTGTAAAAAGGGGAGAGTGGAGCATGGAGACCGTCTGGAGTGTAGAGAGCAGAGAGGGGAGAGAGGAGGAGAGAGGGAGAGGGGAGGGGAGAGAGGAGAGGGGAGAGAGAGGAGAGGGGAGGGGAGAGAGGAGAGGAGAGGGGAGAGAGACGAGAGGAGAGGGGAGAGAGAAGAGAGGGGAGAGAGCAGAGAGGGGAGAGAGAGGAGAGGGGAGAGAGCAGAGAGGGGAGAGAGAGGAGAGGGGAGGGGAGAGCATGGAGACCGTCTGGAGTGTAGAGAGAGCAGAGAGGGGAGAGAGAGGAGAGGAGAGGGAGAGAGGAGAGAGAGGGGAGAGAGGAGAGAGAGGGAGGGGAGGAGGGAGAGAGAGGGGAGAGGGAGAGGCAGAGAGAGAGGAGAGGGGAGAGCAGGGAGACCGTCTGGAGTGTAGAGAGCAGAGAGGAGAGGAGAGGAGAGGGGAGAGAGAGGAGAGAGGGGAGCATGGAGACCGTCTGGAGTGTAGAGGGCAGAGAGGGGAGAGAGAGGAGAGGGGAGCATGGAGACCGTCTGGAGTGTAGAGAGAGCAGAGAGGAGAGAGAGAGGGGAGAGGGGAGAGAGCAGAGAGGGGAGAGAGAGGAGAGGGGAGGGGAGAGCAGGGAGACAGTCTGGAGTGTAGAGAGAGGAGAGGGGAGGGGTGAGAGAGGAGAGGGGAGAGAGAGGAGAGGGGAGGGGTGAGAGAGGAGAGGTGAGAGCTCAACTACAGTAAGCTCGACTACACTAAATGGGACAAGCACCCCATAGAATCCCTGCATGCAGAATTTATTAGGAATATTCTCAGGGTCCAAAGGAAAACACCCACAAATATATGCAGGGCAGAATTAGGCAGATTGCCATTAGCTTTAAATGTACAAAAAAGATCACTAAAATTCTGGATACATCTGAAATCTAGCCCAGAAAATTCCATAAGATTTCAAGCAATCAAAACCCAAGAGGTCAGCCCTGAAACCAGTCCCCTCTGTCAGTTGGTTCTGAAGTTAACTACATTACATTACATTACATTACATTACATTTGGCTGACGCTTTTTTAACCAAAGCGACTAACAACATGGTAAACAGTAAGTTTTAGAACAATTCTCACAATTTTAGGACAGTTTAAAAAACACATTAGAGTACAGTAAGAATAAGCAAGGCCGGTGAGTGCTGTATTTTAACAGTTACTTGTCAGTTTAACGGCTGGTGAGTGCTAGGATCAGTAAGACTTGTTGTAAGTGTTGCTATGAGAGTAGATGTTCTCAAAGAGCTGGGTCTTCAGGGAGTTTTTGAAAGTGGAAAAGGATGTCCCTGCCCTTGTAGGAATCCGGCAGTGTGTTCCACCAACGAGGAACAACAGATGAGAAAAGTTTGATTGGCTTGAGCGCATCGGGTGGTAGAGCCAGACGCCGCTCGGCCAGAGGAGCGCAGCGGTCTGGAGGTAGTGTAAGTCTGTATGAGGGCATTCAAGCAGGTGGAGCAGAACCGAGACTACTTTGTGGGCAAGCCGCTAGAGACTT
>NC_063207.1:388478-454903 GCF_017589495.1 Alosa alosa | reverse complement strand
ACATATGAGGGTAGTGCCAAATAGTGAAGTGATAGCAGGTAGATCGTAATAGGCCTACATGTCACATGAGCCGCATATGAGGGTAGTGCCAAATGGTGAAGTGATAGCAGGTAGATCATGTCGGCCTACAGTACATGCCACATGAGCCACACATATGAGGGTAGTGCCAAATAGTGAAGTGATAGCAGGTAGATCATGTCGGCCTACATGCCACATGAGCCACACATATGAGGGGCGCTGCTTCTTCTCTCCCTCCCAAACTGCATTAAAATGGTGTGTTTAGCGATCAGAATCTCAATTTTTCTTTTCAGGGGAGAAACTCCCGGACACCAATATAGTCCACACCCCTCTCAGAAAATACTTACAACGTCCCTGTAGGGAGTTATTTATAATTTGGCCAGATTGTTTCATTTTCCTATCCCACAACCCCCACACTTTTAAAAAGCTTGATACGCCTCTGAATCCTGGTTATCTAAGCTTTCCAGTGGTGTATGACATTCAAGGGTGTTGAAAACATTTAAAGAACTTGTCGCTAATCCAAAATAATTTATTGAAACATTGACTTATACAGTGGGCATCGCTTTCAAATGACCACTTCATTCACAAGATTACGCTGGGCGAAGCCGCGGTAGAAGCTTTAGTACCACTTTCAGCCACTGTGCGCCGCTCTGCCACTGTACATCGCTTCTGCCTGCCGTCCCTACATAATTGTTGCCGAGTAATCCCAGCCTATGAATTCATAACAAAATAAATCGCATAATTAAACATTACCTCGATTTAGGCTACTTGGGTATGGCTTATTTGACTACACAAAAATCGAAATCGAATTTGCTGTCTACATTATTGTCAGTGTTGGGGTTAACGCAACCACGCAAATCAAAACAGTGGTGTGATAATTGAGCCAGTAGAGAAATAACTGTTCAGAATTAATCTGTAGCCTTGGGAAGGCTTCTGCAGAAAACAATGTTGTTGCCGATTTAATACTATCTGGCGACGTTTTTAACAGGCTACGAATAGAGGCTTAGACAACTATGACCCACGCTTTGGTTTCAGTAAATTAATTTGCCCTACTTCTTGACTGCAATGTAGTCAATTGACTGCTTGACATGTCATTTTTATTTTTCTGTACGATAAACAATTACATCTTCTTTATGCCGCAGAATTACATTCATATTTGGCTGACTGCAGACGCCGCCACTTCCCTCCCCATATTCCAATATTAAGATAGTATAAAGTGCTTTTTTTATAGGCTACTATCATAAAAAAAATAGTTAAAACGAATAGCTATTTGCAATTTGACAAAACACTGGTCCTCATTTTAAGAATCACGAGGGACGATATGAGCCTGTTGCATTTAGTTAGATGTCCGAGTCACACATAATGTTTGAAAACCACTGGCTACGTAATCACAATAATTTAACACCGCGACAGTTGGATAACCTACTTCATCATGTCCCCATGCCTACATTTTTGTGAGTAGCATAGAGGTCGTGTTTAAAAACAATAAAAGTATGGCTCTCCGTTTGGGACATCGAAAACTTTTTTTAATTTTTAATAGACTACCGTCGAAGATGCTGACTTGCAAAAGCCTCGGGATAACACGTTATCTCCACTATCATCAGTCATGCCCCTTGATCAAAGTGGGGAATGAAATAAAAGTTTGATAACCACTGGCTTAACAAGTTACCTGCAGTCCAGAACACAGAATCTATTGCAATATTCTGATGATCGGCGATGATATCGGCAAATGTTTGTTTTCCAAAGGAAGAATTTCACTTCACCATGCACCTTCGACAATACCTGGCCTACCTGGTATCATTACAAACATTATTCTGTCCTAAAACTGGCATATTTTATGGCATTGTGTCATGTAAGTTCGTTGCAAAATCTAGAGAAATGTGTGAGGTGGTCAGCGGGGGACAATTGAGACACACATTGGATTGTGTTATTACTTGAACATTCCACACTATCCACAGCTGTGGTAGGCCTATCAGGGGCAGGAGGATTACTGTCAGCGCCAGGCTTTATATAAAATTCTTCAACAGAAGGCCTCGAATGTTGTCTTGTTTGTGGAGCGCTTTGCTTCCTTCTGTAATTTTAGGCTTCATTGAAAATGAGGGCTTCCTCAATGACCCTCGAGAATAAATAAAGGTTGAATGAATGAATGAATAAATGCAGTCTTGCCCAAAATAAAAGGCATGTGGTTTGCAGCCTACAGTAAATAACAGACCCGCCAGAATGTGCGTTATGATGCTTTTTACGAGCAAGATGTTTTTGGTACCCTCGCGACACTGCATGTTCTTAAATAACAATGATCATCAGTAATATTCGACCATTAATTTGGGTAAATGGGCAAGCGTGACCACCTTGATTGGCTGATGATTGTAACGCGGGCATGATTCCAAACACCTCCCTTACGATGATGAGTGACAGGTCTCAGAATGCGTCAAGCTACACACAAGGACGGAAGATGATGAATAACTGGGGCCGTAGGCTATTCACAAAGGCTTTTATCTTACTACTAGGAGTAGGCTACTCCTAAATCGCACTTAAAGATTTTTTAGATTGGAGTTTTCTCTTAAAGTTATTCACAAAGCCTTTCAGACAACTCCTAAACTAGGGTGAGTCTTACGTGGCTATGGATGACGCCATTACTCATGCACGAGCTTGACTGAAGTGACCACCTTGATTGGCTGACGATTGTAACGCGGGAATTCCAAACACCTCTCTTCCGATGATGACTGACAGGTGACAGGTCGGAGAATGCGTGCGCTACACAAGTAGTGTGAAGGACGGAAGATGATTAATAACTGAATAAAAAGGCCTAGCCTAAATGAATAAAGAGTAAGGCAAAACAAATAGCTTAGTAGCCTAATGAAACATAGGCCTATGGATTGATGCAGTAGTCTACCTTTGCAACATTATTAAATTAATCTGTCACCATATCCCTAGGCTACGTTTGCAAAGAGGAGAACATTTTAATTTGATTCACAATGAAACGTTACATTTCATTTCCATGTTAACAATGAGCAGTTTGTGTTGGTGGCGTTACTGCATCCCTTTTATGAATGCAAAATTGTTCCCTCGCAATTGGAAGCTCCTGTTGCGCATAGGCTATTTCAAAACATCGCAACGTAAAATGCCACAAAAAAGCTGTTTATGAATAGGTCTTAGTGAGTTAGGAGTCCTCTCGACTTAAGCTGTCCCAGACTTAGGTGCTACTTTTAGGTCTAAAATGCTTCGTGAATTACTTTTTGTGAAAAAATTAGGAGTCCTAAAGTTAGGAGTGACACGCCCATTATTTTTAGGAGTTGCTCCTAAATTCGCCAGTTAGGAGCTACTTTTAGCCTTAAAATTCTTTGTGAATATGGCCCCTGAATAAAAAGGCCTAGCCTAAATGAATCAAGGCAAAACAAATAGCCTAGTAGCCCAATGAAACATAATGGATTGATGTAGTATCTTGTAACATTATTAAATTATTCTGTTACTATGCCTACGTTTGCAAAAGAGAACATTTTAATTTGATTCACAATAATGTTACATTTAATTTACATGTTGACAATGATTAGCCTAGTTTTGGTTGTTGTTGGCGGCTATTATTGCATGTTAGTTATGCCTACAATGCAAAATTGCTTCCTCGCGATTGGAAGCTCCTGTAGCTGCATAGGATTTCAAAACCGCAGGTTTGTGAATAGGTCTGTGAGTAAGAGTCCTCTTGACTTCTTTTAAGCTGTCAGAGGTGGGAAGGTGTGATTTTTTGGGGGAAGGGCCGGATTAACTGGGCACAATTGTCTGATGGCCCCCCCTTCCCCCCAGCCAACGTGAATCGGGTGGTTAGTTAATAGGCCTATCGTGAAGATTTTTCCTGCCATCTAAGGCACGAAAGATCTGTGAGGCCAAACCTCACCAAGTAGCTCGTTTGTTTACAACTAACATTCCATTTAATTAAACTGCTTTATAGGCTATGCCGAAATAGTTTTCAACATTTTGAATATTAGTGTCGGGTGAATTGAAATGTTCTCAAAGGAGCCTTATGGCTGAAAGCTGCTTGGGACACCCCCCCCCCCCCTTCCTGCACTCATTGTTTCAAAAGGAGTAATTTTGGCTTTGTCAGAACTGAAGAGCTGTGGACGGCACGGCACGGTATGCCCAAATGAAAATAAATTAACGCAACACAACACAACACAACACCCCGCTTCTCTCGCGTCAGTCACGGACATGAACGAAACACAGAACCCGCTTCTCTCACGGCAGTCACTGACAGTAACCTAGAATAAATGCATGGGGAAAAACACTTCCCCATGACAAAGACATCGTAAAACACTGAAAGTTAATATTTTGTCACTAGCAACATTCATCTGTCCTTTGTCAAATGTATTATGTTCCAAGTACCCTATGCGTAATTCTGCTTCATAAAGTTGAACAAATACATTTGCTTATTTCACAGAAAAATATAAATAGCCAGTCTACAGTGCAGAGTTGGTAAGTTATGGTAGGCCAACTTGCAGTGAACATACAAAGAGGGGAAATTATTTCTCTTGCAGCTGAGTAGCCTCAGGTGCGCCGTGAATACATAAGGCCGAACATGCAAGCGCCAATGAATCGTGCTCTCACGGCAATCAGCAATAAGTTAAACTTAAATAGGTTAACATCACTCTAAGTTCGCCTTCAAGCAAAGGAAAACGATGATTTGAAGACATCTGTTTTAGTTGGAAGGGCAAGGGGTAGCAACAGGGCAACACAGAGACAGGCCATGGCAGGGCTGTTATGAGAGTATTAAAATATGGGATATTCTACGGAAAACATTAAAAACGGCAAGACAGCGGGAAAGTTAAAATAATGCGATAAACACGGAAAAAAGTTGGCATTCATTGTTTCGTCCCCGCACAGGGATTATTTGTCATACTATTAATCACATATGATTATTTGTGAAATTGTGCAAACAGGCGCAACACATTTGAAAAGGAAGGACTGGTAGCATGCAAGCTCACGGGAAAGATTGATTTAAGAATGTTATCACAAAGTGTGTGGTTGTGGCGCTGGGAAGACAATTGGCAGGGAGGGTCATGTCTTTTTAACAATTCTGTCGGAGGGTCATTGAACAATTTCTAGCAGGCAAGAGAGGGTCATGCAACTTCCAACTGAAGCACTCAAAATTCCTCCGGTGGCCCCTTCAATAAATAACGATCAGTCCCTAGATTGCTGCTGGGCTATATGTCTTGGTTCTGTTAACAACTTATTGTCAAACGATAGCCTATCTCATGGTTGCATCCATTACAAACAAACATGCAATGTGAACGTCTGGGATTGGGGAGAGCACTAAATGCTCTACTGAATAAGCACCTAAGTCAAACCTTTAAATGAAAAACACTCTTTAATAATCCAAAAAAAAATAAACCGCTAATGAAGTAAACTTGTGACCATCAAAAAATCGCTTATCGCCAGAATCTCCGTTGATACCAGGACGTAACAGGAAGGCATTTGGCTGAGCAACTGAGGTTAATATGCTCCATGTTTTGTCCAAATGATGACTGTCTATCATCGTTGCACTCGGAGAAAACCGAATGTTTCATTCGTCTCCGCTTTCAATCGTCCGGTTGTACCTACTCAAACGCAGATAGAACCTTATTATTCTAAGGTAGCGAAATAGCGCTCAGCATGATTCATGCCCAATTAATTCCCTGTTAAAGTGTTCGCCTTTGTAGTTTGGTTTCGTGATAGCCTATGATAAACGGCTTATGGCCAAATATGTGAAAAACGTTAAAATACAGTAGGCGATAAACCCAGAAAAGTTGACAGTGATTTTTTCATAATCACTTTGGAGGGTCATAGAAAAATGTATTGTTGGCGAGGAGGGTCACGCCTTTTTGGACTAATGCTCCCCAAACTCCTCCGGTAGCCCCTTTAAATAAATAAATTAACAGTCCCTAATGAAGTAAACTTGTGACCATCAAAAATCGTTTATCGCCTGTAGGCCTAACTCTGTGATAACAGGACGAACAGGAAGGCATTTGGCTGAGCAACGGAGGTTAATACTCTATATTTTGTCCAAATGATGTCTGTCTATCATCGTTACTTTTCGGAGAAAACCAGAATGTTTAATTTGTCCCATGCCTCTACGGCTGCAAACGGGATTCACTGCAGTTAACCAAATATTTCTTTATTAGGGCAGGCATATTTCTGGCTATTACATTATTTCTAAACCAGTCTGCTAAAGTCTGTAGTGAAGTCTGTGTAGGGTTTTCCAGGCTCCATTTCTTTTTTGAGAGACACCCTGCTCACTTGAGCCATCTACCGTTGTTTGGGTTGTTGCAGCGCCTCACTGGAAAAATACAAATTAAAGTCGCACAGATGGATACCGCTGTGATCCCATCGCCGACCATGAAAGTGAAGCTGGCCAATTCGAAGCACTGCCCACTGTACGATGAAAACATACTTTGATTAAATAAGTGTATCAAGTCAGTAAATGAGAAGCAAAAGAAAGCTAATCAAAAGTGTAGTGCAGATCAGTAAAGTGTAGACTATGTGTAATGCAAATAGGATGGTGCTGCCGCCATCATGGAGGCCAGAGCAAAGCCCAGTCAAGCAGAGCAGAGCCCAGCAGAGCAGAGCAGAGCCCAGCAGAGCAAAGCCCAGTCAAGCAGAGCAGACGCACTGCGCAGAGCAGAGCCAAGCAGAGCAGAGCAGAGCAGACGCACTGCGCAGAGCAGAGCCCAGCAGAGCTGTGCATGGCAGAGAGCGAACAACTGGCAGGAGATGTTTTTAAACAGTCCTGCCAATCAGCTGCTGTCTAGACTTGATGCAAAGCCGGGCCTGACGTGTGTGTGTGTGTGTCCGTCCCACAGGCCTGAAACAGCGCTGCCTGTCCCGGATGTGTGTGAAGAAACAGTGATCTTCTGAAGTCACCCCAGAACACTCAAGCATGCTTCATTGTGTGTGTGTGTGTGTGTGTGTGTGTGTGTGTGTGTGTGTGTGTGTGTGTGTGTGTGTGGGGTCATTTGTGCTCACTGTATCTGTGAATCTAAAAATGAAATAAAAAAGAAAATGTACTTTCTTCCACTGTGTGTTTGAGTATTTCACCACACACACACACCAGACAACACACACAAATGCACACACACACACACACATATACACATACACACACATACACCACACAATACACACACACACACAAATACACATACACCACACAATACACACAAATACACACACACAGGTTTGATTTTCTCAGGATAGAGAGAATAATGTTCACACACACACATTCACACACACACACATGCACTCACACATACACACATACATTCACACACACATACACTCACACACACACATACACACACACACATTGTTCTGTGTAATGTGGCCTCTGTGGTGCACCTGGGATGTGCTGACCCTGATGGAAGATTGACCCGACCTTTGACCCTGCCACAGAGGTCTTTTGTTGTGGTTGCTGGTGCGTATGGGAGAGTGTGTGTGTGTGTGTTGTTATTGCTAGTATGTATGGGAGAGTGTGTGTGTGTGTGTTGTTATTGCTGGTATGTATGGGAGTGTGTGTGTGTGTGTGGGGGGGGGGGGGGGGGAATAAAAGGCAGCTCGTCAGTTTGAAGGAGACTCAGTTTGCCAAGAACCAACAGGTAAGACCCAGCAGCAACTGAGCAGTTAAGTGTGTGTGTGTGTGTGTGAGAGAGAGAGTGTGTGAGTTACATAGAGTTAAGTGTGTGTGTGTGAGAGAGAGAGTGTGTGTGAGTTTGGTAGAGTTAAGTGTGTGTGAGAGAGAGAGAGTGTGTCTGAGTTACATAGAGTTAAGTGTGTGTGTGTGTGTGTGTGAGTTATGTAGTGTTAAGTGTGTGTGTGTGAGAGAGAGAGAGTGTGTGAGTTACATAGAGTTAAGTGTGTGTATGTGAGAGAGAGAGTGTGTGTGAGTTACATAGAGTTAAATGTGTGTGTGTGTGTGTTGGAGAGAGAGAATTGTGTGTGTTAGAGAATTCTGTGTGTGTGTATTAGAGAGAGGTTATTGTGTCTGTTAAGTATGTTTTCATGGGTAAAGTAAGATGGAATTATGGTGCTTTTCTCACGTGTGTGTGTATGTGTGTGTGTCTCAGATACCATGTTGCTTCTACTTATGAATCTGCTACTTGGTAAGTGTGTAAATGTGTAAGTGTGTGATATTATCTGAATCTGCTACTTGGTAAGTGTGTAAGTGTGTGCTATTATGTGTGAGGTGCACTTTTGTACGTTATGTGTGTGTGTGTGTGTGTGTGTGTGTGTGCAAGGAAAGATTACTTTATTCTCATAGCACACGCAGGTTAAACTGAAACATGAGAAACTTTTATAGAAATGATACCACGTGCCTGTGGGTGTGTGCATATGAGTGTCATCTATATTTGTGTGAGTGTGTGTTCTCTGTATTCATTGTTTGTGTGTGTGTGTGTGTGTGCGTGCGTGCATGTTTGTGTGCGTGTGTGTGTGCATGCGTGTGTGTGTGTGTGTGTGCATGCATGTGTGTGTTTGTTTGGGTGTGTGTGTGTGTAACTGTTTTTTGCAGTCTTCAGTGCTGGAGCAGAGTTGTGTCACACTGATGACATCACTACAGAACTGCTCATCAGTAAGGATCTTTGTACACACACACACACACGAGGGGCCTGACATTCCAAAAATAATTCCGTGGAAATGCATGGATTCCAGTTGCTGCTACTGGAAGAAACTGGAATCCATGCATTTCCACCGAATTATTTTTGGAATCTGATCCTTATCATACCTGTTCATTCTTACTTTCGCCGCCGACTTATCGTGACTAAATTCAAGATGGCGGTGAATCGGTAAACTTCCTGAAGGTACTGTCTGTATAAATCGTCTTGTAAATAAACTACCAGTGCTTTTTCAAAGTTCTCAATGTCTCGTTTTAAATGTCAGGGCCCTCGGAAGTCTACCAATGAAGTGTGGAGCTACTTTGAGCCTCGTAAATGGTGTAAAACAGTGATTTATTTGCATGGCTAGGCCAATGCCCGAGGCATTGAAAACCTGTTGGTAGCATCGGCTAACTAGCGCCAGATTTCGGAGTGCAGGGGACAAGCCGAGATGAGCTATTAGACAAAAGTTTACACTCTGTATCATGTTTCAACACACTTTAGGTCAATATCACACCAAACTTCTTCTTTAAGTGAAAGTATAGATGCACCATGTCAAATATGGAAAGTTGCTAAGTCCTATTTTTTACTTAAGTTGAAGTACAGAAGTACTTGCTTTTAAAAATACTTGTATTCAGATGTACAAGTATTTGTCCTTTTTAATGTATTGATATGTAATGTGCATTAGGTCATTAATAGGGTGTACGTCCTTTGGTCGCTCATAGGACCTTTAATTCCTTACATCCAACAAAACATTTGACCTATTTTTATAACTTTGCAATTGTTCAAATGGATGCAATAATATAATTTAAATAATTATTCATTCCCTCTTCATAAATCTAAAACATCGTATGTGTTTGTTTGTGTATGTACATGTACCTGCTGTGTGTGTGTGTGTGTGTGTGTTGTTTGCGTGTGTCATGCGTCGCATCGCGCATATGCTTGCGGCGTGCTTGCGTTTTCCCTGTGTGTTTGTGTGTGTGTGTGTGTGTGTGTGTGTGCGCGTCGTGTGCGGTAAAAGCGTCATGGCGTGTGCATCGCGTCGCGTGTGTGTGTGCATGCGTGCTTGCGTGCCTGTGTGTTTGTGTGTGTGTGCGTGCTTGCGTGAGTGTGTGTGTGTGTGTGTGTGTGTGTGTGTGTGTGTGCAGGCTGTGCTGGGTTGAGGTTCTCGTGGCTGAATGACGTGTTTGGGGATCTGGCCAATCTGCTTCTGTTCTCGGCGCAGCTACGCTGTAGCTCCGCCCCCTGCCCCGCCCACCTCAGTAACTATGGATGCCACTGCACCTATCACAACACACCTGGAGAGAGTACAGATCCCCTCGACAGGCACGCCCAAGATAATTATCATACGGATAACAATAATAGGTATGGTTGATATTGTTGATGCAAGAATTGTATTGATGATCGAGACGCGATTGACACACATTGACATATTACAATACCCACAGGTATCTCTCTCACTTACACACATGCACACTTCATTTTGGCCATGAGAGGTGCTTCAGGTAACGTTTCAAAAGCTGGTCAGATGGTGATGTGTGTGTGTGTGTGTGTGTGTGTGTGTGTGTGTGTGTGTGTGTGTGTGTTTGTATGTGTGTGCGCGCGTGCATGTGTGAGTGTGTGTTTGTGTGTGTGTGTGCAGGTGCTGTCTGCTACACAGAAGATGCCATGAGGAACTGAAGCTTCAGAACTGCAGCCGAAGATTTCCAACACACACCAACTTCACCTGCTCCTACATTCACACAACCAGCTGTGGTAACACACACACACCAACTTCACCTGCTCCTACATGATTGATGTGTAGTATGCATGTGGTGATTGTGTTGTAGTATGGATGTAGTGATTGAAGTGTAGTATGGATGTGGTGATTGTGTAGTAGTATGGATGTGGTGATTGATGCGCAGTACGGGATGGTGATCAGGTTGCAGTACGGATGTGGTGATTGATGTGTAGTAGTATGGATGTGGTGATTGTGTTGTAGTATGGATGTGGTGATTCTGGTAGTAGTATGGATGTGGTGATTGTGTTGTAGTATGGATGTGGTGATTGTGTTGTAGTATGGATGTGGTGATGGATGTGGTGATTGTGTTGTAGTATGGATGTGGTGTTGATGTGTAGTATGGATGTGGTGATTGATGTGTAGTATGGATGTGGTGATTGATTTGTAGTAGTATGGATGAGGTGGATTTTCGTGTTGCAGTACGGATGCGGTGATTACAGCATGGATGTGGTGATTGTGTATTAGTATGGATGTGGTGATTAATGTGTAGTATGGATGTGGTGATTGATGTGTAGTATGGATGTGGTGATTGATGTGTAGTAGTATGGATGTGGTGATTGTGTAGTAGTATGGATGTGGTGATTGTGTAGTAGTATGGATGTGGTGATTGTGTAGTAGTATGGATGTGGTGATTGTGTTGTAGTATGGATGTGGTGATTGATGTGTAGTATGGATGTGGTGATTGTGTTATGTGTAGTATGGATGTGGTGATTGATGTGTAGTAGTATGGATGTGGTGATTGTGTTGTAGTATGGATGTGGTGATTCTGTAGTATGGATGTGGTGATTGTGTTGTAGTATGGATGTGGTGATGGATGTGGTGATTGTGTTGTAGTATGGATGTGGTGTTGATGTGTAGTAGTATGGATGTGGTGATTGATGTGTAGTATGGATGTGGTGATTGATGTGTAGTAGTATGGATGTGGTGATTGTGTTGTACTATGGATGTGGTGATTATGTTGTAGTATGGATGTGGTGATTGATTGTAGTAGTATGGATGTGGTGATTGTAGTAGTATGGATGTGGTGATTGATGTGTAGTATGGATGTGGTGATTGTGTTGTAGTATGGATGTGGTGATTGTTGTAGTATGGATGTGGTGATTGTGTTGTAGTGCTATGGATGTGGTGATTGATGTGTAGTATGGATGTGGTGATTGATGTGTAGTATGGATGTGGTGATTGTGTAGTAGTATGGATGTGGTGATTGTTGTAGTATGGATGTGGTGATTGTGTAGTAGTATGGATGTGGTGATTGTTGTAGTATGGATGTGGTGATTGATGTGTAGTATGGATGTGGTGATTGATGTGTAGTAGTATGGATGTGGGGATTGTTGTAGTATGGATGTGGTGATTGTGTAGTAGTATGGATGAGGTGATTGTTATAGTATGGATGTGGTGATTGATGTGTAGTATGGATGTGGTGATTGTGTAGTAGTATGGATATGGTGATTGATGTGTAGTATGGATGTGGTGATTGATGTGTAGTAGTATGGATGTGGTGATTGATGTGTAGTATGGATGTGGTGATTGATGGTATGGATGTGGTGATTGATGTGTAGTATGGATGTGGTGATTGATGTGTGGTAGTATGTATGTGGTGATTGTGTTGTAGTATGGATGTGGTGATTGTGTAGTAGTATGGATGTGGTGATTGATGTGTAGTAGTATGGATGTGGTGATTGTGTATTAGTATGGATGTGGTGATTGATGTGTGGTATGGATGTGGTGATTGTGTAGTAGTATGGATGTGGTGATTGTGTTGTAGTATGGATGTGGTGATTGATGTGTAGTATGGATGTGGTGATTGATGTGTAGTATGGATGTGGTGATTGTGTAGTAGTATGGATGTGGTGATTGTTGTAGTATGGATGTGGTGATTGATGTGTAGTAGTATGGATGTGGGGATTGTTGTAGTATGGATGTGGTGATTGTGTAGTAGTATGGATGAGGTGATTGATAGTATGGATGTGGTGATTGATGTGTAGTAGTATGTATGTGGTGATTGTGTTGTAGTATTATGGATGTAATTGATTGTGTAGTAAAATATGGATGTGGTGATTGATGTGTAGTAGTATGGATGTGGTGATTGTGTATTAGTATGGATGTGGTGATTGATGTGTAGTATGGATGTGGTGATTGATGTGTAGTATGGATGTGGTGATTGTGTAGTAGTATGGATGTGGTGATTGTGTGTTGTAGTATGGATGTGGTGATTGATGTGTAGTATGGATGTGGTGATTGATGTAGTATGGATGTGGTGATTGATTAGTATGGATGTGGTGATTGTTGTAAATATGGATGTGGTGATTGTTATATTATGGATGTGGTGATTGATGTGTATTAAATATGGATGTAGGGGATTATTGTAAGTATGGATATGATGATTGTGTAGTAGTATGGATGAGGTGATTGTTATAGTATGGATGTGGTGATTGATGTGTAGTATGGATGTGGTGATTGTGTAGTAGTATGGATGTGGTGATTGATGTGTAGTATGGATGTGGTGATTGATGTGTAGTAGTATGGATGTGGTGATTGATGTGTAGTATGGATGTGGTGATTGATAGTATGGATGTGGTGATTGATGTGTATAAGATGTAATTGATTGATGTGTGGTAGTATGTATTAATTGATTGATGTGTAATATGGATGTAGATGATTGTGTAGTATGGATGTGGTGATTGTGTTGTAGTAAATATGGATATGGTGATGGATGTGTGGTATGGATATGGTGATTGATGTAAATATGGATGTGAGTGATTGTGTAGTAATATGGATGTGGTAATTGTGTTGTAAAATATAGATGTAGTGATTGATATTTATTAAAATATGGATATGGTGATTGTGTATTAATATGGATATGGTGATTGTGTATTAGTATGGATATTTATTAATATTGGTATGGATTGTGTGGTGATTGATGTGTAGTATGGATGTGGTGATTGATGTGTAGTATGGATGTGGTGATTGTGTGGTAGTATGGATGTGGTGATTGATTGGTAGTATGGATGTGGTGATTGATGTGTGGTATGGATGTGGTGATTGATGTGTAGTATGGATGTGAATGATTGATGTAAATGAGGATGTGGTGATTAAGTGTGGTATGGATGTGGTGATTGATGTGTAGTAGTATAGGATGTGTGGTGATGGATGTATGGTATGGATCATGGTAGATTGATGTGTAGTATGGATGTGGTGATTGTGTAGTAGTATGGATGTGGTGATTGATGTGTGGTATGGATGTGGTGATTGTGTAGTATGGATGTGGTGATTGATGTGTGGTATGGATGTGGTGATTGTGTAGTAGTATGGATGTGGTGATTGATGTGTAGTATGGATGTGGTGATTGATGTGTGGTATGGATGTGGTGATTGATGTGGTAGTATGGATGATGTTTGTAGTATAAGTTAATTTGATGTATGTATGGATGTAATTGATTGATGTGTGTAGTAGTATGGATGTGGTGATTGATGTGTGGTATGGATGTGGTGATTGTGTAGTAGTATGGATGTGGTGATGGATGTGTGGTATGGATGTGGTGATTGATGTGTGGTATGGATGTGGTGATTGATGTGTAGTATGGATGTGGTGATTGATGTAGTAGTATGGATGTGGTGATTGATGTGTAGTATGGATGTGGTGATTGTGTAGTAGTATGGATGTGGTGATGGATGTGTGGTATGGATGTGGTGATTGATGTGTAGTATGGATGTGGTGATTGATGTGTAGTAGTATGGATGTGGTGATTGATGTGTAGTATGGATGTGGTGATTGGATGTAGTATGGATGTGGTGATTGATGTGTAGTATGGATGTGGTGATTGATGTGTAGTAGTATGGGTGTGGTGATTGTGTAGTAGTATGGATGTGGTGATTGATGTGTAGTAGTATGGATGTGGTGATTGATGTGTAGTATGGATGTGGTGATTGATGTAGTATGGATGTGGTGATTGTTGTAGTATGGATGTGGTGATTGATGTAGTAGTATGGATGTGGTGATTGATGTGTAGTATGGATGTGGTGATTGTGTAGTAGTATGGATATGGTGATTGATGTGTAGTATGGATGTGGTGATTGATGTGTAGTATGGATGTGGTGATTGTGTAGTAGTATGGATGTGGTGATTGATGTGTAGTATGGATGTGGTGATTGATGTGTGGTATGCCTCACTAAGGGACCACAATAGAAGGTAACCTCAGGGCTTTATTGGGTTATCCTGTCTTTTTATGGTTCTAATGTGCAAAGCTGTAAAATCAATCAATCAATTTAACCACAACAGGAGTCATATTTATTTGGTGTGGCCCCCAAAAGACCCAGTGGGTTCCTATCTGGCCCGTTTGGGATGGAAGTTGATTAGCCCTGGATTGATTGATTAATCTGATTTCTGTTCTTATTGGCTCATGTGTCTGATTGATTGATTGGTTAATTAATTAATTGAACAATTAGTTGATTGATTTATTGATTGGTTAATTGATTGATTGATTGGTTAATTGATTGATTGGCTGATTGGTTGATTGATCTGATTTCTGCTCTAAGTCGCGGATGCATCTGACTGGTGTGAGGGAGCATTCTGTGATTGCGACCAATCTGCTATCAGCTGCTTCGCTAATACCTCCTTCCAGCCTGACCTGCACAACCACTGCCCAGGTACACACACACACACACACACATATACACATATCAGGGCTCCAGAGTGCGACCAATTTGGTCACATTCGCAATTTTTAAGGGTGCGACTAAAATTTTTCCTGGGTCGCACTGGTGCACCTAATGTCATAAGGTTGAGCGCCTAGACTTTATGGCGGCCTTACATTGTACGATTTTGGTCTGTTTTCACAGTCGGCAACTAAATTTCCAAAGTCGGACAGAAATCATGGGAGTTGTACTGGAATTGTGGCACTCTCCCGTCAACTAGATCGTTAAGCGTAAGGTGCCAATCTTAGCGGTTTTAAGTCAGTCGGAGTCAGTCCTTTTCTAGTTTTGTCGTTATGACAATATCAAACATGTTTGATATTATCGCAAGTCTTTCTAGTCGTGGCTCATGCAAATAGTGATGTGAACTATGAAAACCAATAGTGACCTCTCTCCAACACCAAACAGGAAGGGGCAAAGTAGGCGACAGCTGTAGCTTATATGATTATTTGTTATTCTTATAATATTGGTCATTTCTTATACATATTTAGTCGGCTCTTCCATTTGACAGAACAACTCTATATCGGTTAGGGATGTCACGCATTAAACAATGCTGCAGAAACACGAAAATACGACTTTGAGTTTAGTAGGCTATCATTTCAATTCCTGTTTATCAATTGCACGATGGGTAATAATTTAAAGTAATCTAGTTGCAGTCTTGTAAATAGTGACCCTGCAAGATCCCTAGTCATTGCAAAATCATAGTCTGTGACTTAAAACTAGAGATGCACCGATATGGAATTTTAGGGCCGATAACGATAACCGATATTTATTGGTTTGTTGTGGCCGATACGATCTGATAACCCGATAATATTACTCTTGAAAAAAAATTGTGAAAAGTGATTTGGGGAAAGCATTTAATGAGCATAATTTTATTGCAGTAATTTTACCTACCACCAAATGATGGACAGAACTCATAATAGTCCTCAATAGTACGGCAGTCAACATAACAGTAGCCTAGCCCTACAGTATGTGTGGCTCCTTTAAGTGAACCTGACGTCAGTGAATTGCGAAAGTGAGTGGCTAGAGAGTTTGAATGCGTTTTCATTTAGGACTAAACTCTCATAAACGGCTCAGCTTGGAATAAGCTACAGTATAAGTACCAAATCAGAGTTTGTGAGGGAAACTTAGGTTTAGTTTCAACTGGCGGGTAACTGAATAAAGCTGCAACTCCTCAGACTGTATCTTATGTCCGTCTACTCTGTTAGCTAACAACCTGCTACAGCAGAAATGAAAGGCGTTAGCCCGAAGGTTTAATAACTTATTATGATGACCTGTCTGGAACTGAAGCCACGAATGGTTAGCATATTTCTATGTAATAATACAAAACCCAAGCTAAAGTAATGCAAATATAATACTAAAACACAACTTAGAACTAGGCCTACTTATGTACTCGTCCCACTAACGAGTTTGTTTATTTGTTTCTCCAACCAGCGCACCCCCAGAATTGTCAGACCTAAATTTAAGACTTTTTAAGACCTTTTTAATACCACTTCAGATGAAATTTAATACCTACATCATGACCCATTCGGATAGAATAAATAATATTAAAGGTAAGATTAAACCTCAAATAATTACTATTTACAAGTGTTTGAACATGCCAACATGAACATGACAGCAGTGCAGTGGCAGCGCAAAGATTTGTCACCGCAGTAGTAACGTGAATGAGGGCTACGTTTATATCTGGTGACGATAAAAGAGAAGCGCCAGAAGTGGCGCTTCGCCTTTTTATTCACGCTTAGACGAAAGCATTCTGGGGAAATCTTTGTTTATATGAAGACGCAAGAGTATGTGATATTCGATTGGATATGCATTCCAGACCGCTGGGTGGTGGTGTGATAGAACCCCGCGTCACGCCACAGACATTCTAATTTGACAGTTTAGCCAGAGAGGTAATCATGATCTTTGGTTTAGCCGTTTAGGCGGAGACGCGACCCGGTCGCCTTCAAACTCTACACTCTGGAAGGAGTCTTCAGATTTTGCGTCTTCAAGCCCCGATGGCGGGTCGCCGTGTAAACGAAAGGCACTTATGATAAAATATTTTGTCGTCTTCCTTTCGCTAATCGTTCTGCGTTATAAACAGCCCCTGAATGTCCTGCTTCATGGACAAATTTACATGGAATAGAACCTAGTTGATTTCAGGGATTAAAGTGAAAAAAAAACTTTTCAGGCCATAAGTCATACATTGTTCATATCTACCTATAGAGAAAGACCCCTTTTGCGGGTCGCGACCTATTGGTTTTAATTAAAAGATGCAAACAGCAAAGTAAAGCACCAAATAAACACCAAAACGAGGCTTAAAGGGGTACTCTTAAGTTACTATATAATAAATGCCACCTACAGGTAAATGCATAGAACATAACAATCCTATGGTTTATGTACCCTGTAGCCTCGTTTTAGCCGCCAATGGCCCGCCATGTGAATAAAGGCTAATTGAGGAGTGTTCTTGATTGAGATTGAGTTTTCCTGATGAACAAAACAATATTTCAATACCATCCCCGACCATTGCTGATTGGCATTGCTGTTCTTTTCTACTGCAGCAATATTGTAGCAAGGCTTTAACTTACACTCTTATTTAATTACTTCAGGCCAAAAGTATTTAAAGGGGAGATTTTTTTTTCTTGTTAATATGGAAATTCAACACCAAGTAAAATCTATAAAATCAAAGTTTGCAAGACTTCACATTTCCTCATCAAAGTAACGAATCAGAACAGTCTAGATTTGTTCATATTTCCATTTGTTGCCTCATCCATTTAATGAAAACATGGTAATTTTGAGTTTTACAGACAACTCAGTTTTCCAATGAGCAGCAATACTGTGTGTGCTCATGCAACAGGTCTGGCGATCTGATAAATCGACAATCTGGAGAGGGCGCTTTTGTCTTCAGCAACAGATTGTATAAGGTTGACAAGAGATTGCGATATGGTGAGGGACAGGTGGTGTTTATGCCATGAAAGAGCATGCGTAGCCTACTTAGCGCCAAAAAGCGGTCAGCCATAGATAAACGTGCACACAAATCATGACGCTAATATGCGAGGTTCTGGTAGGCCTACTGGTTATGGTTTGTGCTATACATTAATAATAGCAAAGTTTTAAGTTGACTATTTTAATTGCATGGTTATTTTTGTCAACATACGCTCACAACCTACTGTCATAAGAGGCCTAAGCAAAATAGGCTACAAGGCTGTCTTAAGGCCATAAAAGACTGACCCCTTATCAACATAAAATAATAATGTCGCAAACTGTTCACGCCTCTGAAGTGAACATCGCTCAGTCAAAACCTTCCGTCGCCAAATTGTGAAAAAAACGTTGTACATGTCATAACAGACGGGAGGCATAGGCTACGGTTTATATTGCGTCATTTACACATAATGTTAGTTCCATTGATTAAAAACTGTAACAATAATATACATCGGGTGGCATAGCAGGCTATCTGTTCAAGTCATAGGTGACACCCAAAATGAATGACCTCCCTGACAAGAGTTCGCGATAGTAAGAAATTGTCTACATTGATGCATGGAAAAGAACACAGAGTTCGTACATAGAGCTCACAATAGCATATCCAAAAAGTTAAACGGATTGGGCAACCTCATCAGCTGTCTCGATTATTGTCACTATAATCCAACTTTTTAGCCGTCCCCCAGGCGGTGTTTTTTTTAAGCAACTGCCCCAGGCCAATGAGACAAGCGATGTAGCTACAACATAAACAAAGCGATTCTCATGGCTGACGTATCTTCTTGGCGATCTCTGATTGAGACACAGAAAGTTCTCAAGAACACTATTAGGTCTTTAAACATCTACCATCACACACATTCATTCATCGGACCTGATATTTGTAGTTGCCTTCAAAAAGGAAAAGAAAAGGTGATAGACCCCCTCCTATTTTTTTCTCACGGATCTGCATCGATCTCAAATATGACATTTCTAAAATCAAATTGATTTGAAATCCGCTGACGACGGAGAACTTTAATCCTTGTTTTATGCTACGTGAGGATATTAGACTAAATCTACTGATCATTTGAAAAATTAAGACCTCCGTGAAAAAATTCCAGACTTTGAGGTGAAATTCAATACTTTTTAAGGCCTTAATTTAGGAAAATGAAATGTAATACTTTTTAATACTTTTAAGACTCCGTGGGTACCCTGGGTAAAGTGCAAACACACCAGCACAAGACGGCTCTAGATAGGGCTGAGCTCCGCTCTGTTAAGGTTAAATGGCGGATCATTCACGAGAGGATTTTGAGATGCACAGATTCCCAAATGAACGCATATCCACAGATTTTGTTAGAGTGGTGAAATACATTCACACCGCTGACATTATATTGAGGAAAAAGTATAGCCAACCAAGCTCAAGTAGGCTAGCTCAGTGTAGCCAGAATTCTATTATCGGACCGATAATAATATTTTCATTTTTTCACTTATCGGCTAATAATATATCGGCAGCCGATATATCGTGCATCCCTACTTAAAACTCTACTACTTGTCTTTAGATGTGAGAGGGTCTGAGACTGTAGTCTTTCAAAAATCTTTTCCAAATCTTTGCTAATCTTTCCAAAGTCTGTCAGTGTAAGTAAGGAGGGCTTTACTCGCATTTGCTGTCTCTCCACGAACTAAGCGGTTGTTATAGTTTGACTAGTAAGTGCAAAAGTATCGCAATACCCTGAAATTAGTAACCTCACAATACATAATTGTATTAGTATCGATATAGCCTACGTTTAAGAATGACAGTCGTGCGCTTCCCGTAGCCTATGTGTCTTTTCTCCTCATACGCACACAGCTGTCGTGATCCAAGCGAGTAGCGATGTTGATTTTCACCTGCACCTCTCAAGTTTGTGTTGCCTAGGCTATGGAATTTAGTGAATTTAGGCCTACTGTTGAGTTTTCCGAAATAGGCTACACAACCTATAGGCAAACGTTTACATCTTGAGAGAGTTCCTTCTAGGTAACTGTTAGCTCAAGTCAGGGTTTCCGTTGTCCGGTAATTACCGGACATTGGCCGGAAAAACAAAATGAAATGTCCGACAAAATTAAATCTCTCCGGTCAAATTGTCCGATTGAAATTGGCTAATAATCCCGTCCCCTAACACAATCTGAATTTGACAATAAGCCTTAATATGTAAGCCTATATTATACGTCCTCTGGCTATGTTTTTAAATGAACAGGCTCTACCGTTTGAAAAGTAAGCTATTAAACAACACGCATAGCCTATGCTACATTTCAAATAGGAGGCGCACGCTTAAAACATCCATGTTAAACTACGAACAAATGAGTGAGGCGGTTCAAACATGGCCAGGCCCAGGCAGACTAGCCTTAAAAGTTTTTTCAGAGGCCAGACGCCATGGATGATGATAAATTGGTAAGGTCTGAAGCCTCAGATGTCCGGTCAACTCCACCACCACCAGATAAAAAGCAGAAGTGTCGGGCATATGCAAAGTGTTCTTTACCCAAAGCATACAGTAGGCCTATGCGTTCTCTGTCTATGATCTGCAGGGTTAGGGCCTCCTCAACGAGGCGATTACTGGTCCGCGGATAATTTCTGGAACAATTAAACTGTATCATTGAACCATGTCCGAAGAGAAAAGAAACTAAACATTTCCCAGAATAGGAAACATTTCCTAATTTATTGTTATCAAATATAGAGGCATAGCATTAGGGGGTAGTGGTGTGAGCGTTCATTCTTGTCTGTGTGCATCTGTTTAAGTTAAAACAGTCACCACTGGAAATAACGTGGGTAGCAGCAACAAACAACGTAGCCTTTTTAAAACAACGAACGAAGCGGACTCTTGCTGTCCAAGATACTGGCTAGGTCTTGTTAGGCATGTTTAAGTTAGGCTAATGAACATGTTGCATTCTATACAGCCTGATTATGTTATTCTTTAAGCTACATAGCTTGTCTCCAGTTTTCCTCAATTTGACTAATTAAGAAGGGATAATAGGATATTTGACCGGCATATCATCAAAATGTCCGGAAAACAAAACCTCTGCCGGTCACTTTGACCGGCACCATTTTTTTCTAGCGGAAACTCTGGCTCACGTGTCATGTCTATCCTTAATGTAGTGATGATTTTGACAAAATCATAGAAATTAACATTGCAAGACACTTATCTCTTCTATGATACCATACATATTTTCTTTGACTTGTTAGTTTTTTGAACATTTATTTTATCAAATGACATAGAAAACATAATGAATTGCATCCATATATCCTTGGATGATGCGACTATTTCCCTCTAGCCTAAAACCATGAGAATGAAAGACTTTGACGTTCTTCTTAAAGTGACAGGCACTCAATCTACACACCACCACTGTAATAACATTGACACTGATGTGAATGATCACAGTATTCAATATTACTGATGTCGTCAAGGTGGTGGAGGCCAATCAAATCAAGACTCATTCCTGGTCCATGCTCTGACAACAGCTCAGACACGGAATGTATATGGAGAGCAATAAAAAGGGGACCTTGTAATTGTGACGTTAAAGGTGCCGCGATGAAAAATTTGGGTGCACCTAAATTTTGTGCTGGTTCACCTAAATAAAAAAGTTAGGCGGACCAGTGCAACCAATGCAACAAGTTAGTCTGGAGCTCTGCATACACACACACACAAACATTTATCTAAGAAGTTCTTAAGTGGGAAAACAAACATAACTTTTTTCTTAGGAATATAAAGATTTATCTTAAGACAATAAGTATATATACTTTTTTGATCCCGTGAGGGAAATTTAGTGAATTAGTGAAACACACACAGCACACAGTGAACACACAGTGAGGTGGAGCACACAGTGAGCTGACTGCATCGCAGCGGCGCTCGGGGAGTAGTGAGGGGTTAGGTGCCTTGCTCAAGGGCACTTCAGCCGTGCCTACTGGTCGGAGTTCGAACCGGCAACCCTCCAGTTACAGGTCCGAAGTGCTAACCAGTAGGCCACGGCTGCCCACAAATACTTATACTTATACTTATTAACACTCTGAGTGGTTCAGTAATCAGTTAGGTGTGCTAGCAATAATTAACACTCTGAGTGGTTCAGTAAAGGAGTTAGTTAGGTATGTTAGCAACAGTGTTAGGAACGTTACTTTAAAAAAGTAATTAGTTATAGTTACTACTTGTTCCAAAAAGTAACTGAGTTAGTAACTGAATTACTCTATGAAAAGAGTAACTCATTACCAGGGAAAGTAACTATTTGTGTTACTATTACAAAAAAATGTTGCTATATGTCAAAGAATTTGGATATTTTGAGCAGTTTTGAGCAGCCAGTTGAAATGAGTAGAACAGACAAGTGTTTGTAGGCTACATAACTTTCAATATTTATTAGATAGATAGATAGATAGATACTTTATTGATCCCCAAGGGGAAATTCAAGATACTGCACATCGACAGACCTACGCAAGGTTGACTTCGTAGCCTGTGTCATAAGTTTTGTTGTGAGGCAGAAAGATCTAGCTTTTGCTGCTTGAGGACTTTGCTCCAGTCCTTCTTTTCTAGTGGATGGCTTTTAGCTGTCATCTGTGGTGAAGGTATCAGTGTTTTTGGCCACTAGCTTTTAGATCGTGTGTGAGATGCTTCATTAAATTAGAGTTGCTTACAAGTAATGTCGACAAAGTCTTAGCTCCTGGACATAATCTACACATTACATACTGCGTTCTTGCCCCCTGATAATTTGAAGTAGTGCTCTCCACCTTAGAAAAGCAACTTTCAGTTGCTCCTGACCTCTGCTGTTTCATTGAATCTCTATTTTTAGCTGTTTAGCATTATGTTATTGTGTACGTGTGTGCTGGCAAGTGTGTAAAACACTGGCTCTGATTGGCTATCATGAAACATGACTCTGCCTTAGCCAATCACTTATTAAACTACGTTGTTATTAACCCACCTCCTCACTAGCTGTGAGCCAGGGTGCGTTCGGATTACACAGTTTATTCAATCAATCCATAGTAATGCACCACATTTAACGTCCAGTAACGTTAACGGCGTTGTAACGATGGGAAAAGTAATTAGTTAGATTACCCTGTTAGTGAAAAAATAACGTCGTTATCTAACGCCATTCTTTTAAGCGGCGTTATTCCAAACAATGGATAGCAATAATTAACACTCTGAGTGGTTCAGTAAAGGAGTTAGTTAGGTGTGTTAGCAATAATTAACACTTTGAGTGGTTCAGTAATCAGTTAGGTATGTCACCAATAATCAACACTCTGAGTGGTTCAGTAAAGGAGTTAGTATGTTAGCAATAATTAACACTTTGAGTGGTTCAGTAATCAGTTAGGTGTGTTAGCAGTAATTAAAACTCTGATTAGTTCAGTAATGGGTTATTGTGTTAGGTCTGTTAACAGTTATTAACACAAAGTGGTTAAGTAATGGGTTAGTTAGGTGAGTTAGCAGTAATTAACACTGAGAGGTTCATTAATGAGTTAGTGTTAGTTAGGTGTGTTAGCAGTAATTAAGAAGCTAAGTGGTTAAGTAATGGGTAAGTTAGGTGAGTTAGCAATAATTAAGAAGCTAAGTAATGGGTAAGTTAGGTGTGTTAGCAATAATTAAGAAGCTAAATGGTTAAGTAAGTAGTTAAGTAATGGGTAAATTGGGTAAGTTAGCAATAATTAAGAAGCTAAGTGGTTAAGTAATGGGTAAGTTATGTGTGTTGGCAATAATTAAGAAGCTAAGTGGTTAAGTAATGGGTAAGTTAGGTGAGTTAGCAATAATTAAGAAGCTAAGTGGTTAAGTAATGGGTAAGTTAGTTGAGTTAGCATTAGCAATAATTCAGAAGCTAAGTGGTTAAGTAATGGGTAGGTTAGGTGAGTTAGCAGTAATTAAGAAGCTAAGTGGTTAAGTAATGGGTAAGTTAGGTGTGTTAGACATAATTAAGAAGCTAAGTGGTTAAGTAATGGGTAAGTTTGGTGAGTTAGCAATAATTAAGAAGCTAAGTGGTTAAGTAATGGGTAAGTTAGGTGAGTTAGCAATAATTAAGAAGCTAAGTGGTTAATCAAGTAATGGGTAAGTCAGGTTCAGTAGGAGTGGAGTTAAGATTGAAGAGTGGTGACATCATGAGCTAAAGAAAATATCCTCTCCTCTCTTTCTCACAGCTCATTTGGTGGATAGAGGGGCTTCAAACACAACAGGTAAAACACACAAACAAATAGAGACTTGGCACCTTGCCCTGTTAGCAAGATACAAGACAAACCAACACAAATATTTATTACTACACTTGTGTGTGTGTGTGTTAGGAGTGTGCAAATCACCCTGATGCACATCTAGATCCAGTGTTATAGGAATCCATCATCTTAGATTGCATGAGTTTGGCCTTGGGTGGCTTGTTTTTGGAGCTTGGGAAGCTTGTTTTGGAGAAGCCCCATTTTGTGCGGGACTGCTTTGGTTGCTTGTTTTGGGCTTGGGTCACTTATTTTAGGCTTGGATCGCTTGTTTTGGGCTTGTTTTCAGAAACATAGTTGTTTGTTTTTCTCCCGAGATCTGGTAACACTAATCTAGACGTATGAGCTGCGATGCGGTTCGGTGCGATGCAATTCAGGAACTACACATTTTAATACACAATGATTCAGTGGGATGTTATTCAACTCAATGTCATACAATGTAATAGGGCCTAAGACACAATACAGTTCTTAACGTTTGTTTAAAGTGGACATTTCTACATTTACTTGTATTCATTTGGCAGACGCTTTTAGCCATCTAACATGACTCTGTGACTATTTAATCGTAACCTGTGACTGTTTAGCCGTAACATGACTCTGTGTGACCGTTTAGCCGTAATATGACTCTGTAACTGTTTAACCGCCATGTAACATGACTCTGATGTGACTGTTTAGCTGCCATGTAACATGACTCTGTGACTGTTTAGCCGTAACATGACTCTGATGTGACTGTTTAGCCGTAACATGACTTTGTGTGACAGTTTAGCCACCATGTAACATGACTGACTATGTGACTGTTTAGTCGTAACATGACTCTGTGACTGTTTAGCCATAACATGACTCTGTGATTGTTTAACCGCCATGTAACATGACTCTGATGTCACTGTTTAGCCGTAACATGACTCTGATGTGACTGTTTAGCCATAACATGACTCTGTGTGACCGTTTAGCCGCCATGTAACATGACTATGTGACTTTTTCAGGTCAAGATAAAATCAAGAACCAACTCTTCACACACAAACCCCACACACTAATTCATCAATCAACAGACACAAACACAGCCCAAACACACACACCAATCACGCTACTTATAACAGACAACCCCCTCCCACACACACACACACCCATCACGCTACCTTCAACAGACACACACACACCCCACACACACACACATATCACGCTACCTTCAACAGTTACATACACCCCCCACACACACATTACGCTACCTTCAACAGACACACACACCCCCCACACACACACACATATCACGCTACCTTCAACAGATGCAGTTCCATTACACACACACACAGTGCGCACGCACATAACTATGCCTGTCACACACACATCACACACACAAACATCACACACACACAAAGCCCAGTTGACGGCACATGAGCAGTTTCATCACGTAACACACACACAACACACTCCACAAATAGCACACACAACACACACACAACACACTCCACAAACAGAAAACACAACACACACACAGCACACTCCACAAATAGCACACACAACACACACACAACACACTCCACAAATAGCACATACAACACACACACAGCCTGTCGACAGACTCACACACACATACGCCGTCACACAAACACGTCCTGTGCTGTCGGAAGATGTGAAGCCTGCCGATAGACTCACACACACACAAACTCTCACACACACACGTCCAGATACACTCACACACACACACACTCTCACACACACACCTGCTGTCTCATCTGAAGAAGATGTAAAGTCTACTGACACACTCACACACACACACCCCCTCATACACACACGTCCAGATACACTCACGCAAACACACACCATCTCACACACACACACTCTCACACACACACGTCCGATATCGTCTGAGGAAGAGGAAAAGCTTGTTGATTCACACACACAGACTCTTACACACACACGTCCGATATCGTCTGAGGAAAAGCCTGATGACTCACACACACACACTCTCACACACACACGTCCAAAATCGTCTGAGGAAGAGGAAACGCCTGATGACTCACACACACACACTCTTACACACACACGTCCGAAATCGTCTGAGGAAGATGAGAGTTCAGAAATACTTAGGCCACGCCCCTCTGACAGTTTTACCATGACAACCACACACACACCTTCACATGTGGTAACAGTCCACCACATACACACTGTTCAGACTTCCTCGTCACACACACACACTCCGCACAAACACACTGTTCAGACTTCCCTGAACACACACTCACACACTCCGCACAAACACACTGTTCAGACTTCCCTAAACACACACACACATACGCCGCACAAACACACTGTTCAGACTTCCCTAAACACACACACACATACGCCGCACAAACACACTGTTCAGACTTCCCTGAACACACACACACACACTCCGCACAAACACACTGTTCAGACTTCCCTGAACACACACACACATACGCCGCACAAACACACTGTTCAGACTTCCCCGTCACAAACATACACTCCGCACAAGCTCTCTCACACAACTATACTACACACCAGACCTACCCCCTTTACCCCCTCTCTCTCACACACACACACACACACCATTTCAACCACTTCACACACACACACTCACAGCACCACACATCCCTCACACACCTCTGCAGTGCTTAATCCTGCCCCTCACACCGGAAGAGCAATCACAGACTCCGCCCCTAAGATCACTCAGACAGGAAGAGCTATCACCGACTCCGCCCCTAAGATCACTCAGACAGGAAGAGCTATCACAAGCCACGCCCCTCAGCTGCTCCTGCCTGAAGATGAAGATGAGGAAGAGGAAGATGGATCTGAGGAGGCAGCAGTCCACCAGCCTGACAGCTCCGCAGAGAAGGACACGGATGGTAAGGAGTGTGTGTGTGTGTGTGATCATGAGGAATAAATGATGGAATCACAAACCTAACACATCATAATCAGGGTTCTAAATTAACACCCGCCAAATGCGGGTTAAAATTCATTTTGGCGGGTGTTAATAAAGACGTACTAGCCAGTTTGGCTGGTGATGCAGGCATTACGTGCTCTTGGTCATATATCCCATAGACATATCCCCCCTGGCAGTAGGCCTACTTCCAACATTTCCCATGACCACTGTGCCGTAATGCTACGTGATATGCCCATTGATTGCGCGCATATTGGAGTGAAACCAGTGCGAGAGACTGAAACGAACGAAGCGTCTACCAGAAAACTCAAGGAATTAGAAGAACGAACGGAGCCAGAGCAGGGAGCATAGCCTGAAAGAGGAGGGAGTTAGCCAGTAGAGTAAAGTAAAAAGTACATAACTTTTTCACGTCATCATCAACGACAGATGGTGTACTAATATCAAAATCCACCAAAGGATATGTACACCCAGTCTGGAGATGCTGACTGTGTCACTGCGCCCCCACTATCTCCCTCGTGAATTCCCCACTGTTGTGTCTTGCTGTGTTTACATCCCCCCAAACGCTAACACCAAGACAGCATCTGAGCTGGTAGCTCAGAGGCTAACTCGATGCTTGCTAAGTACCCGGGGGCTCCGGTGCTTATCCTGGGGGATTATAACAGCTGCAGACTGGACACTGTTTTGCCATCATTTCACCAGTATGTTGACACCCACACCAGAAGGGATAACATCTTGGACCTATGCTACGGCAACATCACCGGCAACATCACCCTCCACTCGACTTGCAGACCACAACATGATCTGCTTACTTCCGGTATACAAACAGGAACTCAAAAGACTCAAGCCAGAGACCTACAGCGCCCCTCAATGGACGGAGGACACCATCGCGCAACTCCAAGGCTCCCTGGCATGCACCGACTGGGACATTTTTGATGGGGAATTAGACGACATGGTCTCCATCATCTCAGACTACATAAACTTTTGCATTCAGACCACCATTCCAGTTAAGAAAATAAAAAAATATCCCAATTCTAAACCATGGATCACACCTCAGCTAAGAAAAAGCCTGAAGGAAAAACACAGAGCCTTCAAGCTCAAGGACTGGACAGCAATCAAAACAGCAAATAGGGCAGTAAAAAATTACCAAATTACAATACAAAAATAAACTGGAACAAAAATGAACACCAGACAAGCCTTTCAGATGGCCAAAATATTGACAGGAAATGAACCCAGACCCAGCACACCAATCTCATCAGAGCAAGGACATCAACTAAACATGTTTTTTAACCTGTTCCACTCAGTCGACTACTCAGAGGAGTGTTACAGTCAGCTGGATGCACTCCCTCTGCTGGACCCAAACGACCCAGCCCCCTTGTCAGAGGAGGATGTCAGGCGGCAACTGAGAAGATGCAAGCCAGGCAATGCCCCAGGGCCCGATGGGATCCCAGCAAGGGTGCTTAAGACCTGTGCCACTGAACTGTCTGCAATAATCCACCCACTCTTCTGTGAAGTCTACCATCAATGCAGAATCCCCACCCTCTGGAAAACCGCTACAATAATCCCAGTACCCAAACAACCACATCCCAAAGACCTCAATCTCTTCCGCCCCATCGCCCTCACACCCAACCTGATGAAGTGTCTGGAGTACCTGTTGCTACAAAACATCCTGCCACACGTCTGGCCACATCTGGATCCTTTCCAATTCGCCTACAGGACCAAGAGAGGCACTGATGATGCTGTGGTATGTCTGCTGCCCCTCCTTCTACAACACCTGGATTCCCTAGGCACAGCTGCCAGGATCCTGTTTGCAGATTTCAGCTCTGCATACCATTCAAAGACACCTACTGATCCAGAAACTGTGTCGCCTCAACGTCCCCTCCTGCCTGATCCATCTCCTCCACAACTTCCTCACCAACAGACAACAGTCCGTCCAGGTAAGCACAACAACCACACCTGCACTGATCTCCAACACAGGAGCCCCGCAGGGTTGTGTACTAAGCCCCTTCCTATACACCCTCTACACAAACGACTGTACCCAGCCCCTCATCCAACACCATATTCCCTCAAAATGCGCCCGATGACACCGCGATCCTTGGCCTCCTCACAGACACTCATTCAACCCAAGAATATCTTAACACAGTCTCTCATTTCACTCAGTGGTGTGGAAATAACTATCTCAAACTCAACATCAGCAAAACAAAAGAAATGGCTGTTGGATCCACACAATCCCACCACCCCATCATCATTTCCAACGAAACAGTGGAAACAGTAGACCATTTCAAATACCTTGGACTCACAATTGACAATAACCTCACCTTTGAACATCACACAACAGACATACAGAAAAAAGGAAACCAAAGACTGTCAGCAGTGCGTAAACTAAAAGGACTTCATGTTGCCCCCCCATCTACTCCTACTACTGTATACCAGCATTGTCCAACCCATCCTATTATACTGTATACCAGCATTGTCCAACCCATCCTATTATACTGTTCCACCTGCTTCTTCAACATGCTTACTGTAGAAAACCGTAACAAACTCACTCAACTAACCAATACTGCCACCAAAATAATAGGTCTGCATACCCCAAACTTAGAACTAAACACTAAGGCCATCCCACGTATTGCTCATTCAATATCCCTGGACATTACCCACCCACTCAACCGCTACTTCTCACCCCTATCCTCTGGCAAGAGGTTTAGAAGCATAAGGTGCAATAAAGCCCGCTTCAGCAGAAGCCTAATCCCCTTAGGAATCCAAACACTCAACAACACAAAGTCCTACAGATAAATATATGCAGTGCAAAAATGTATGTTTTTCCCATGAAAACCCCAATATTTTCTGTAAAGGTCTGTGTCAAATGCCTATGATGTATGTAAGGTGTATGTCTGTATGTCATTCCCATGTCTGTGTTCATGTATGTGCCATTCTGTGCCTGTGACCATGAAGGATGAAAAGCTGTATGTAAAATGTGAAAAAAAGAATTTCCCCAAGGGGACAACTAATAAACTAACTAACTAACTAACACATGTACATAACACAAATACATAACACGTTACGAAATATTAACGCAATTAACGCATTGTGTTTACCTAGCCTATTTCCTTTGTGGGAGGCTCATGTCATGTAGCGGAGGCCGCAAAACCTGAAGCAGCTAGATCGTTTATTTTATTGTCTATAGCTGAAGTCTATATATAGTCTATTTATTGTCTATAGCTGAAGATGGAGAGGAACGTGAGAAGCTTGTATAGGCGAAAATGATCAGTTTTAAAAAGTTGCTTGATCAGTGATCACCACCTCCACACGCATCACGCACTGTGCCTAGAGACAGAGGAGGGACCAATATTTAGCCAATAAATAGTAGGCCTAGTTGGACTGCAAACTGTTTTTTACTCTTGTTTGAGAAAGTATACAATGTAAACATGCACCAACAGCATGTTACATAAAGATGATACTTTTCGGGTCCTCTCTATAAAGATCCAACTTGAACGTATAGGCCCTATGCTACTGCATTTAATTGAGAGCGCGTCTGAGCGAGAGAAAATGAGTAGCAGCATCCAGCTGGCTTGTCATTGTTGATGTTGATAATTGATATTTCCTTTTTATTAAGTTAAGATTAAACTAAATGTGGTGGTGGTTGGGACAGACTTATGGGGGCGAGAAGAGGAATGAAGCAGGGGATGAGGATATCGACAGAGAAATAGATATAGATAGTGTGTCCATGCCAACAATGTTAATAAAGATCAAATGCATTCAGTGACACTCATCTCATAATTCTCTTATTTTCACCGGAAACAAATTGGCTAGTAGAAATTCTGATTGGCTAGTAACTTTAGAAAGTTACCATGCAGCCACATTGGCTGGTGATCAAAAAAGTTAATTTAGAACACTGATCATAATTAATAATGAATTCATAACTAGTACTTTTTGCACATTACCTGTCTTTTATTCATAGCTTGATTTCTCTGAGGCATAAACTTCACTAATGTAGATATTTTTGATCAATCAGATTCCAACTTTGTTGAATGGCAGTTAACAGATCAGCTTTGACATGAGTCTTGTCATGTCATTGACTTCCGTTTCCACCATCACTGCCATCCAGACTGTGTGCAGGCCAGACCAGTGACTTGGTTCTTCATCTTTGTATATGTCATTGGAACAGCACCACACACGTTCCAGTATCATGTCCATATCATTTGCTCTATGCAGATTTGAGATTCATCTCTAAATAGAACTCTCATCCACCATCCGTAAATGCTTCTCTTTAGTCCACTGTAACTGAATAGAACTCTCATCCAGTCTTCTTCAGGCAGTCATCTTTATACTTTCAATTTACGTTCAGTTACAGTGGACTAAAGAGAAGCATTTAGTGCTGTTCCTACATTCACTGAGGACATGGGGTTGCCATGGAGATGGCAAGTGAATAAGCTGAGGACATGGGGTTGCCATGGAGATGGCAAGTGAATAAGCTGAGGACATGGGGTTGCCAGGGAGATTCATGACAAGTTGACATTGTTTGGGTTGTCTTGATTATGACAACTTGACATTAATCAAAGTGACATTACCAGAAGTTGTCTTGGTCATGACAAGTTGACATTAAATATGTTTGGGATGTCTTTGTAATGACAACTTGACATTAACCAGGATGACATTACCAGAAGATGTATTAATTACCTATTAATTACAGAAGTTGTGCAACCCGCGAGCGCACTTCACTCAAAGCAAGTTGTGTCCGTGTCACCATCCAACGTTGTGAGGGAGAGTGCGCGATCACGCATGGCGGCAACGCTTCCATAAAGCAATTCGAATTTGCACAATTTTTAATATCAGCACTGTGGTGCTGTGTTTGTGAACTTGAAGGTTAGGGCCTGGGTTGGAGTAGTGTAAGAGACTAGATTATGCGACCTTATGTTTCATGCAACCTAATTAATTAAATAATAAATAAAAGGGGACAATATCAATGACAGCGTCCATAGAAACATTTCAACGCAGTAACGCAAAAGTAATGTAACGTGTTACTTTCCATAGAGAGTAAAGAAATATTGCAAGGGATTTTTTTTACAGTAGCGAGTATTGTGTAATACATTACCTTGTTTGAGTAACGACCCCAACACTCTATAAGTGTATTATAAAACATTTCTATAAGTGTGTTAAAAACATTTCTATAAGTGTGTTAAAAAATATTTCTATAAGTGTGTTATAAACATTTCTATAAGTGTATTACAAACCACTTCTATAAGTGTGTTAAAAAACATTTCTATAAGTGTGTTATAAAACATTTGTATATGTGTGTTAGAGCCGGAGCTAAAACAGAGGAAGTCGAGCCCTTTCTTCTCCTGGTCACTGCTGGGGTCAGCAGGATTCCCAGAGCTTCCACTGGCGCCCCCTCAGGATGGTAAGGGAACTGCAGCGGGAGTGTGTGTCTGTTAGAGTGTGCGTCTGTTAGAGTGTGTTGTTTCTCTAGCCTAGCTCAGTCACTGCTCTGACTAGCGTAGGGGGCAGCCGTGGTTAGGGGCAGCCATGGCCTACTGGTTAGGGCTTAGGGCTTGTAACCAAAGGGTTGCCGGTTTGATCCCCGACCAGTAGGAAAAATGTGGGTGGGGGAAGTGGTTGAGCGCTGCTCTCCCATGCCCACATCCACGGCTGAAGTGCCCTTGAGCAAGGCACCTAACCCCTCACTGCTCCCTGAGCGCCGCTGTTGTTGCAGGCAGCTCACTGCTCCGGGATTAGTGTGTGCTTCAGCTCACTGTGTGTTCACTGTGTGCTCTGTGTGTTCACTGATTCACGGATGGGATAAATGCAGAGACCAAATTCCTTGTATACGCAAGTAGACTTGGCGTATAAACCTGATTTACATTTACATTTAGATTAGAGATTTATGTATGTTTATATGTGTGTTTGTGTGTAGAGAGTGTGTGTGTGTGTGTTATCATGTGAGTCTGCTCTGACTGTGTGTGTGTGCCTGTATGCGTGTATGTGTGTGTGTGTGTTAGTGTGTATTATCATGTGAGTCTCATGCTCTAAGACAGATACTGCTCTGATTGTGTGTGCGTGCTTGCGTGTCTGTGTGTGTGTGTGTGCGTGCGTGCATGTGTGTGTGTGTGTGTGTACGTGCGTGCGTGCCTGTGAGTGTGTGTGCGTGCGTGTGTGTGTGTGTATGCGTGTGTGTGTGAGTGTGTGTGCGTACGTGCATGCCTGTGTGTGTGTGTGTACGTGCGCGCGTGCCTTTGTGTGTGTGTAGAGTGTGTGTTATCAGGTGGTGCTCTAGAGCAGATGCTACTCTGTCTGAAGTGTGTGTGTGTGTGTATGTATGTGTTGTTACGTGTTGACTTGTAATGAACTACCCAACAAGCAGTTATTGCAACTTAACCTTAATTATTAAATGAATATGACATACAAAAAGTAAACATCAACACATCACAAACTTCACCTAGGCACCAAACAAAAAGTTTTCCATAACAATCTCCCCAAATCAAAATTACAAATCAAAGTAGCATAGTAGGATATCAATATGGGTCAAGCATCTTACTGTCCTTTATGCTGACTTGCTCTTTTGGTGCACAGCAAAGTAGCATAGTAGGATATCAATATGGGTCAAGCATCTTACTGTCCTTTATGCTGACTTGCTCTTTGGTGCACAGCAAAGTAGCATAGTAGGATATCAATATGGGTCAAGCATCTTACTGTCCTTTATGCTGACTTGCTCTTTTGGTGCACAGCAAAGTAGCATAGTAGGATATCAATATGGGTCAAGCATCTTACTGTCCTTTATGCTGACTTGCTCTTTGGTGCACAGCGCGCATTGGTGCCTGTGGGAGTGTCCAAAACGGCTGACCACTTGTGTGGCAACCTCCATAATAGTCCTGGTGCGTGAGCAAGCACATCAGTGACAGTTTGTGATCATAGATCCAAGAATAGTCTGTGATGTATCTCTGAATCGCGCGTGCACAATGACTTCGATAACGTTGCATTTACGGAGAATCCAAGCTTGTTCTGTGTCACTGTCTTTTCAAAAAGTAACGTCTCCAAGATGCATCATGCATCTCATGACGCAATTTTTCAAGCAATCAACAATGAGCCAATCACTATGTTTGACCCGCATGTCAAGACAATTGACCTTGGTCTGAACTCTTGACCTGATGATTAAACCTTCTGCTGACTGATTAACTGCCCCGTTTAATAGTGTACATGCAGAGAACACGTGATGGGATGGTAATATTCCTCCTTTGTGCCAGTGCACGTAATTATACACAATCAAAGCAAAGTATATCAAAATAAAATACAAAATCATGTCAAAAAATAAAAAATATTAATGGCTTGTCCATCACAGAGTGTTTGTGTGTGTGTGTGTGTGTGTGTGTGTGTGTGTGTGTGTGTGTGTGTAGACTGTGTGTTATCAGGTTATCATGCTCTAGGGCAGATACTACTCTGTCTGACGTGTGTGTGTGTGTGTGCAGGCTCAGACTGGTAATTTGTACAACCGGGTGGGCCGGTGATTTTTTTAATTTTTTTAAAGTTATTTAGCCTATTTGCGGCCCGTCATGTAGGCCTAGGCCTAGCCTATAAATGCAGTTGCATCCATTTGGCTTCGGGGGTGACAGGTCAATCATTTTGGCCTCTTCATGACAGGTTCAGTGTGTCTTACGATCGCGCCCCCCTGCCCCACCCCTCAAGTGGATTTGTCCGCTAGTTCGAGTGCTTGGTAGCCTAGACTGTATAAGTGCCCTCCGCTGGCGGGTGTTCACATGGGGTTCACAGAGGTCTAGTTTTATTCCATAAATATATTGTTTTTTATAGACGTTAGTTGCACGCGCTACCAAGAGCTCATTTACTGCACCATGTAGGCTACTGTAGTGCGGTTGGTTCTGTCAACATAAAAAAAAAAACTACGGGTAGCCTACAATTTTCGCACAACTTGATGGAAAAGTGTAGCACAGGTTAAAGAAAACCCATTGGAGCTGATCCTACTCAAAAGGAACTTCAAAGTATTTGCCATATAGTAGGCCTATCCTTTTAGCTCACAACGACAGTGAAAGTGAAACTTGGAAAGTGGTCTCTCCACCGAGTGTTACATTAGATGCACAATCAATCGCGAGTCGAAGCAGGTAAAAAGTAGGCTGTCAACTGGTAGGTTAGTAACGAAGGTATTGCAAAATGTGACCCCCGTGTTATTGTGATTAGGCTATAGGTCCAAATCTAAATGTTTGGGTTCAGTTTATGAAGTGTTGCTACAGCATAATACTGTGTGTGTGTTATTTATGGGGGGTGGGCCGGTCCAGGAGAAATTGCCAGGGCCGAATTTTGCTCCCAGTCTGTGTGTGCGTGTAGAGTGTGTGTTATAAGGTTATCATGCTCTAGGGCAGATGATACTCTGTCTGACGTGTGTGTGTGTGTCAGGGTTTCCGTTGTCCGGTAATTACCGGACATTGGCCGAAAAAAAAATTAATTGTCCGACAAAATTCAATCTCTCCGGTCAAATTGTCCGATTGAAATTGGCTAATAATCCCGTCCCCTGACGCAATCTGAATTTGAAAATAAGCCTTAGCCTAATATGTAAGCCTATATTATACGTCCTCTGGCTATGTTTTTAAATGAACAGGCTCTACCGTTTGAAAAGTAAGCTATTAAACAACACGCATAGCCTATGCTGCATTTCAAATAGGAAGCGCACGCTTAAAACATCCATGTTAAACAACGAACAAATGAGTGAGGCGGTTCAAACATGGCCAGTCCCAGGCAGACTAGCCTTAAAAGTTTTTTCAGAGGCCAGACGCGATGGATGATGGTAAATTGGTAAGGTCTGAAGCCTCAGATGTCCGGTCAACTCCACCACCACCAGATAAAAAGCAGAAGTGTCGGGCGTATCTGTCGGAATCAGTGACATTGGAAGTGGAGTTGCGGAGGGTGCGGCCGCTCCAAGACACTGTCATTCTCTGTGTACACTGGACATGCAAAGTATTCTTTACCCAAAGCATACAGTAGGCCTATGCGTTCTCTGTCTATGATCTCCAGGGTTAGGGCCTCCTCGACGAGGAGATTGCTGGTCCGATAATTTCTGGCACAATTAAACGGTATCATTGAACCGCGGCCGAAAGAAAAATAAACTAAACATTTCCCAGAATAGGAAACATTTCTTAATTTATTGTTATCAAATAAAGAGACATAGCATTAGGGGGTAGTGGTGTGAGCGCTCATTCTTGTGTGTGCACATCTGTAGTCACCAATGGAGATAACGTGGGTAGCAGCAACAAACAACGTAGCCTTTTTAAAACAACGAATGAAGCGGACTCTTGCTGTCCATGAAAAAATACTGGCTAGATCTTGTTAGGCATGTTTAAGTTAATGAACATGTTGCATGTTAAGCTAATGAACATGTTGCATTCTATACAACCTGATTATGTCATTCTTTAAGCTACATAGCCTGTCTCCAGTTTTCCTCCATTTGACTAATTAAGAAGCGATAATAGGATATTTGACCGGCATATCATCAAAATGTCCAGAAAACGAAACATCACCATTTTTGTCTAGCGGAAACTCTGGTGTGTGTGTGTGTGTGTGTGTGTGTGTGTGTGTTATCAGGTTATCATGCTCTAGGGCAGATGCTACTCTGTCTGACGCGTGTGTGTGTAGAGTGTGTGTTATCAGGTTATCATGCTCTAGGGCAGATGCTACTCTGTCTGACGCGTGTGTGTGTGTGTGTGTGTGTAGAGTGTGTGTTATCAGGTTATCATGCTCTAGGGCAGATGCTACTCTGTCTGACGCTGTGTGTGTGTGTGTGTAGAGTGTGTGTTATCAGGTTATCATGCTCTAGGGCAGATGCTACTCTGTCTGACGCGTGTGTGTGTGTGTGTGTGTAGAGTGTGTGTTATCAGGTTATCATGCTCTAGGGCAGATGCTACTCTGTCTGTTGTGTGTGTGTGTAGAGTGTGTGTTATCAGGTTATCATGCTCTAGGGCAGATGCTACTCTGTCTGACAGGTTATCATGCTCTAGGGCAGATGCTACTCTGTCTGACGCGTGTGTGTGTGTGTGTGTGTAGAGTGTGTGTTATCAGGTTATCATGCTCTAGGGCAGATGCTACTCTGTCTGACGCGTGTGTGTGTGTGTGTGTGTGTAGAGTGTGTGTTATCAGGTTATCATGCTCTAGGGCAGATGCTACTCTGTCTGACGTCACGTTGTCCTGACGAGTTCCACACACACGGCTGCTACTGCTCACACCAGGACCGTGGAACACCTGTGGACGACTGGGACAGGTGAGACACACACACACCTATACACACACACACCTATACACACACACACCTATATACACACACACACACACACACATACATATATATGTATCAGTGGCGGCCGGTGGTTAAAAAAATAACGCCGGATTGTTGTTAGTGGCAAATGTGAACAATAGAGTATGTAGGCCGCCTAACAGACACATTTATAGCAGCAGTATGTACTATGTAGCATTTTAACTGGCAATGTTGTGCAATAAATGCTGTTCTGACATTCTCAGGGGAGGTCTGACCTAAGGAGCTAGGCTAGGCTAGCAAGCTCCTCCATACAGTAATTTTCAATTGCGATAGGGGGTGCTGTTTGCATTTTGACCTAGGGGAACGATTTTGTTCATTCAAAGTGTTAAAAAATAGTAATATTACAACACTGGCAATGCTAAATATAATATTAACAGTAATTTATCAGATTAGTAATTCACTATATATTTTTTTATTTTTCTCTGAAATTTTAGGGAGGGTGTTCCTCCCTTTCCTCAATGAAGGAGCCTCCTCTGATATATATATACATATATATATATATATATATATATGGGCATAAGTCACGACTTGTTGTAACAGAGGTACAGTAAATATCGTAGCAAATAGCCTGGTGATTACACAGCTTTTAAAACATTTATTTCACTCATGCTGGAGAACTGGCTGTTGTGCAAACAAATGAATTAGGGCGTATCTCCGTTCACCAAAAGCTATGGTTTTGCTAACCCATTCGTACAATAAATAATTTCTGAAAGGTTCTCTCCCCATTGTTAAAGGATAATTCCGGTGTGATTTTGACCTAAAGTGTGTTGAAACATGATACCGAGTGTGAACGTATGTCTCATAGCTAATCTCGGCTTGTCCTCTGCACTCAGAAATCTGGCGCTAGTTAGCCGATGCTACCAACAGTCTTTTCGATTGGGTTGCCTCGGGCATCGGCCTAGCCATGCAAATAAATCACTGTTTTACACCATTTACGAGGCTCAAAGTAGCTCCATACTTCATTGGTAGACTTCCGAGGGCCTTGACATTTAAAACGAGACATTGAGAACTTTGAAAAAGCACTGGAAGTTTATTTACAAGACGATTTATACAGACAGTACCTTGAGTAAGGTACCTTTACCGTTCGCTGAATTTAGTCACAATAAGTCGAGCGACGAGTATGAATGAACAGGTATGATATAGTCAGGGGGCCTATATGGTTTCTGTGGGTTTGAAATTGGGGGAGAAAAAATATGTCTCCATTTTTTTTTACCTGTTTCAACCCTATATTTTTGAAATTGTATTTCACTGTAATTAACACCATAAATTTCGCCTAAATCACTGGCTATGTTGAATAAAGTTCACAAAACAGTTATTTTCAACAGTATGATTGTATGTCAGTATTATGATTGTATGTCAAACAATTAGAGATAAGATCAATAACCAATCAGTTTCACCAAATACACATACTCCATTGCTGAAAGATAGCAAAAACATAACAGAATCACAGATGAGACCTCAAACAACATTTAATTCATTTACATATACACAACATATTAGATCTCACCTCCACAATTTCCTCATCAAAATCTACTAGTCTACTAGACCCTATTCCTACACACCTTCTTAAGACTGCTCTCCCCTTCCTGGATAATGTTTTGGTCTTTATTATAAATAATTCAATGCTATCAGGGCATGTACCGCAGTCGTTTAAGAAATCTGTTATTAAGCCCTCCCTCAAAAAACCTAGCCTTGTATCAATACTGGTCCTCCTGGACCTCAGCGCTGCCTTTGACACCATAGACCATGACATACTACTTAGGCTTGAAAATTTGATAGGCATCAGACTCAGCACTCGCTTGGTTTAGATCATACCTTCCTAACCGTCAACAATTTGTACAGGTCCATAATAAACCATCTACCCAGATTATGGTAAAATATGGAGTGCCTCAAGGCTCAGTACTGGGGCCCCTGTTGTTTAGCAGATGATACACAACTATACCTCTCCATAAACCTGATGAATTAACCCCATTAGCCAAACTTGACACATGTATAAGAGATATAAAGACATGGATGATGAATAATGTCCTGCTTTTGAACTCAGATAAAACAGAAGTCAAGGTTTTAGGTTCTAAAAATATAAGGGATATCCTATCCACATCACAGGCTACATATAGTGATCTTCCACTGACCTTATCCACAAGTGTTAAAAACCTAGGAGTTAAATTGACCAGGACCTAGCACTAAATAATCACATAAAACAGATAACCAGAACTTCATTTTACCATTTAAGGAACATTTCAAAGATAAGGAAGTCCTTATCTTTACCAGATGCCGAGAAAATAATCCATGCTTTTGTCACCTCAAGGATAGACTATTGCAATGCTGTTAAGCTGGCTGTAATAATACCTGTCTAAAGAGCTTACAGCTTATACAAAATGCAGCTGCTCACACACACAAAAAATATGAACATATATTTCCCCCATCCTAGCATCTCTACACTGGCTACCTGTTAAAAGTCATTGACTTCAAAATATTACTTATATCTCTTGGTTGGTTGCCTGCATTGAAAGAGGACACCTCATGAAGATCAATTGTGTCTTATCTATGCTGGCAGCAGCTGCTGTTGAACAAGTGTACAAAGTCCCTCTAGATGGACTTGATGCAGGTTCAGAAGATTATCCTTTTTTTTCTTTTCTTCACACTTACATATGCTACAGAAGGCCTTACAGACTTCAGCTGATACTAAAAAACTTGATTTAATAGAGATCTCTGCACTTTGTGCTCTGAATGGGTGTAGACAAGAACTGGCAGAGCAGGCAAGGCCTACACTCAAGCACACTAATAGGCATGAATTGATATTGAAGTATTATTTTTTTAAGCAGACAATTTTGAGAATTTTAGGCACAATTTAACTTGTTAAAGAGATCAATCATCAGCACAAAATGTTTTATAATGTTTAGGGCTGGGACAACAAAAAATACGATGACGCAAAATAAGCGATCGATTTGTCAAAACCCAAAACGCATGCTGCCAAATATTTTGAATTTTACACCTTCAGTGTTTCCCATACGCTGACTAATCTGTGGTGGGGCGCCACAAAACCGGCCGTCACACATTGATGTTCTATGTTGTACTGTTTAAATTAAAAATAAACATATATTGTAATGTTAAGGAATTCATGTTTTTGTTTCATTCAGATATATAAATCAACATGTATAAATTGCTATTAGTCAATTAATGGGGAGATAATCGATAATCGAATCGGACTGAAAAAATGAATCGTTAGATTAATCGATGCATCGAAAAAAATAATCGCTAGATTAATCGTTTAAAAAAATAATCGTTTATCCCAGCCCTAATAATGTTGTATTGTTTATGTGGTCCACTTTTGCACACTACCTTGTAGAATATCTTTGCTTTTTGGCACCAAACCCTATGTTATAATACCAGCAATGTGAGGTTTATGGACAAAACACCAAATTTGACCTTCACTGAATTTGACCTTTGATTTGGGTCCTTCAAAACCTTAAAAAAAATGGAGACATGTTTTTTTTTTACTCTTAAGAACCCCTAGAACAAAGATATAATACTCTCCAAAAATGAACATGCGAATCCCACAAGCCCCCAAATTAGACACACCTCCTACTAATAAGGGATCAGATCCCAAAAATAATTCTGTGGAAATGGATTGTGCACGCATGTGTGTGTGCGCATGCGTGTGTGTCTTGTAGTGTGTGTGTGTGTGTGTCAAGGCGCGTATGTGTGTCTTGGCGCATGCGCAGGTGTGCTTGGCGCATGCGTGTGTGTGTGTGTGTGCGTGTGTGTGTTTGTGTCTATTTTTGTTGCTGCTACTGGAAGAAATTGGAATCCATGCATTTCCACTTAATTTTTTGGGATCTGATCTGTGTTAAAATGGTGTTTTTAGCAGTCAAAATGTATTTTTTTTTTTCCTGGGCAGAAACCCCCGGACCCCCGCTCACATCATCCTCACCCCCTCTCAGAAAATACTTCCAACGTCCCTGTCTTGACCTCATGAGCTAAACCATTAATGAAAGCAAAACAATCATAAAACAACAAACACACCTTCATAAACAATAACAAGTTCTATCGTGAGAATGCGTGTCGTTTGCAGCAGCGTATCGGTAGGCTGTTGAAGATTTTCAATTTGCTTTGGGATTTAATTCACTTTTGTATTCTTTGATTAGCCTATATTGCTAAATATTGGGACTGTCGCAGGAGACATACAGTGGGTCCCAGTTAAGAATTGACACTTCATTCACCATCAAGGTAATTCACGCAGCTGGGTGAAATGTATCTGATTTGTTTTACTACACTAACGAGGTTAAATATAGCCTTTGCCTACAGCATCTCCTTAACAATAATGTTAACAAAATGACAGCATTCATATGACAAAGGAAAACGAATTTGGTCACTCAAGACTGTGCCACAGCAACCAGTGTAGGCTACAGTCCTACCCACAGGCTACCAAGCAGATAGCGTTGTCTGACGGTCGAAAGTGGGTTAATGCGCCAGATTTCCAGAACAGGTCTGCAACTTTCAGGCAGTTCTGAGTTCGAATCTAGGCAGGAGCAGAGCCATATAAAGGCCTAGGCCTATTGTTATCATTTTTGCAAGGTGTTGCTCCTGGCAATACTTGTTTATAAGACGCTTGGTGATTAGTTGATAGCTGTTTTGGGACACGTTAAACATTCTTTATAATGAGCGATCCGGGAGTAAAACGACTGTTACGCTGTTACAACTGTGGGCTACAATGATTGCAATACAAAAATATGCGTGTGTTAGTTTAGTTAGTTTTGTGATGTTTTGCACTTTTGCCTCATGTGTTTCCAGGGCTTTTTGGCAAGATTGACCTTGGTTAGACTCTGCATTTGTTATTTCTCCATGGAAAATAAAGTCAATTTTCGACACACTGTTATTAGTTCAATAACAAGTGTTCCTTGTTAAAACATGTGACTAATGAAACTCAAATGATTTTAGAAATATTTAGCCAAAGCCAAAGTGTTAGAGAGAGAGAGATGCAGGTCAGATGTCTTCTTAATTTTCTTTATTCTTTATTAGTAAAGGTGCAGAACATTATTAAACTTTGACTAACGCTTCGATGTTCGTTAGTCAAAAACATCGACACATCTAAACGCTAGTCAAAGTTTAATAATGTTCTGCACCTTTTTACTAAAGAGTAAAGAAAAATTAAGAAGACATCTCAGCTGCACCGGCGCCTCCTCTAAAATATCTGTCCTGGCCTGGTTGCACCGGATTGTCGCCAAAACGACAGAAGCCAAGAACCCTCCTTCGCCTACCAAAAGTGTTACTTTTAGGCCCAAGGCCCCCCACTGCTTGTGAAAGAAGGGGGTGGGGAGGGGGCTTAACGAAAAAGCTTAACGGCCCAAAACGGCAACAAGTCATAATGATAGGCTACAGGAAGTGGGGGGAGGGTATGGGATGACCAGAGCCATGCTATTCAGAAAGCATCTTCTATTGTCTTTCCAGGCGCACACAGCTCGTTACCACATAGCCTATCGAGTGCCTTGACAGATAGGCTCTGCTCTTCGCTTACAGCGAACTCAACCCCCTTGTTGCTTGCAGTTTGTTAAATAAAGCGATGCAGATTACATTATTTATTTCTGATTAATTGCGTCTTTTGATGTCTTTTGCAACATCTGCTTGTTAGGCTGGGCTACTGTCAATGTCCTGTACAGGTAAAAGTTCAACAATTGCTGGTGTAGGCCTACAGCTATAATCAATTAGGGACTGTTTGTTATTTATTTAAGGGGCTACCGGAGGAGTTTTGGGAGCGTTAGTCAAAAAAGACGTGACCCTCCCTCGCCAGCAAGAATTGTTTCTATGACCCTCCAAAGTGATTGAGAAAAAACGCACGACCCTCCCCAGTCCCAACAATTTATTGATGCCTTCTGTAGGCTACTGGGTCAATTTGGGAGCTTGCATGCTACGACACCTTCCTTGAAATGCCTTGAAAAGGCTGTCGTTTGCACAATTTCACAAATAATCACCGGGACCGAAACAAACCTGTCAACTTTTCCCGGGTTTATCGCGTATTTTAACTTTTTCCTCGCTGTCTTAGGAGGAGCTGCAGGGCCGTCGCAAGGGGGTGCGAGGCCCTGTGCGAACTTGACAGATGGTGCGAGGCCCTGTGCGAACTTGACAGATGCATGAACTTACGTGCATGAAATCATGCGATAGCTTACTTTACACATAGCCAAGGCTACCGTCGGTGCATTTTAGTAGCCTAGTCTAATAAGCTACACCAGCTTGTCTTTAAAAGGGGAAATTGTATAGCCTATAACATTAGCTGAGTCACATATTTGGCCATATGGTGTTTATCATAGGCTACATCACGAAACCAAATAGTGTAACAAAGGCGAACACTATTCCTCCTAACAGGGGAAATTAATTGGGCATGAAACGGTATTTGTCAATGAGCAGAAACACACACGACATTCAAACTGTTGATAAGATGTGCACTATGGAAATTGGTCTGTAGGCATTGGACAAATAAATGACGCTGACTCGCCATATCCCTCGACTCTGAAAAACATTGTCTTGCTTTGCCGCAAACTTAGCAATGAAAGTTTGCAGGTAGCATAACGCTCTTTTTCATTCATAGAAGGGAGAGCCCAGTCTCTCCTGTGACATTGAGGTGCGCAAATAGTTTTTTAATAGCCTGTTGAACTTTGAAAAGCTTCACCTGATGCCAGTCACTTATCGCAATTTCAAATTTCGTGAAGCTTCGTTCAATCTTTTTAAGTTTTAAGTGCAGTAGGCCCCTATATCTGCCCCCTTTGGAATTATATCTCGAGCCTATTATAAGGTCCAGTCGCTATGTCCTGGGATTCGGACGTGCTCAAAAAGAAAGAAAAAACACTTTTTTTATAGATGGTTATGAGGAGCAATATGAGTCTGAACTCCGTGTCATTCAGACTCAACCCTCTTGTTGCTTTGATATCTTTTTCGTAGTCGTTTGAACGTCGGCAAGCAGGCATGTTGCGGTTGCAATTTAAGTGAAATTTCTACAGTAGGCCTACAACATGCAACATGCTTGTTAGGCTGGGCTACTGTCTTGTACAGGTAAATGTTCAACAATTGCTGGTGTGCAGGCTATAATCAATTAGCTAAATCATTTGTCCAGCTGTTTAAAAAAAAATTCGTGCTACATTCAAATGCAAAAGGTGCTTTGATATATTTTTTGGGGCATTCTTAAAGGAGCTGCACTATTTTACAACAATTGCATCTACATTTTCATATTAGAATGTTTTGTCAAGTGTAAGCTTAAACTACCGTGATCAATTTAAGTTCCCGTGCCCCCGCTGAAAGTCTAATGCGCTTATCGTTACACTATCAAATCTATAAGTAACCGTGACAAATAGGGTATAATATATATAAACTCACGCTATTGTATTATCATATGTTTGGTAATGGCTCACTGTGTCATGGAAGCAGTTAAGTCAAGTCGCATCAAAAATAGTAGTGGCAGAACTCCCAAGTGACACCTTGTGGTTGTTTGTGTCAACTGCAGTTTGTGCCATTTCTGCTGAGAAAATGAGGTGCGTGATTCATGAAGGAACCCGTCCAAACTTAACTGGGACCCACTGTACTGTAGGCCTATCAGCCAAATGAAAGCTCATCAGGGGTTAATATTGTGGAAACAACTGAAAAAATGTTAAACATACACATAAATATATGGTCCATACTGTAGCATACTGGCGCGTATAGACTCAAAGCTGCAAAAGCCGACGTTCCTAACCCTGCTCACAAGTGCCACCTGGTGGTTGTTTGGGTCATTGCAGCTTCACTGGGGAAAATTAAATAAAAGATGCGTGATTCACGCGTGAGGTCAAGTGAGAAACAGGCGTGAAGCCGGACAATTGAAAGTAGAACACACTGTAGGTGTTGTTTTATGCGTCAATGCTGAGGTCTGTGTCTTTGTAGGTGTTGTTTTATTCATCGCTGAGGTCTGTGTGTCTCTGCTAGGTGCTGTTTTATTCATCGCTGAGGTCTGTGTGTCTGTAGGTGCTGTTTTATTCATCAATGCTGCCTGGACCAACTGGGGCGTTTGGGCTGCAAGAAGAACAGAAAACTCAACGCTCACATCAGCTGTGAAAATGGACAGGCCTACTGTAAGAATAAGCACACACAACACACCTACACACACACACACACAACCCTCAACACACCTACAGTGGGCATCGCTTTCAAATGACCACTTCAGTCGCGCATTACGAGGCGTGAAGCTGCGTGAAGCTTTAGTACCACTTTCAGCCACTGTACATCGCTCTGCCTGCCGCCCCTTCTGAAAAAGCAGGAGACTTGCCGAGAGTAATTCCAGCCTACGAATTCAATAACAAAATAAATCATGCATAATTAAACATTACCTCGATTTAGGCTACTTGGGTATGGCTTAAGGCTTGACTACACGGTGGTAACGAAAATCGAAATTTGCTGTCTACATTATTGTCAGTGTTGGGGGTAACGCAACTACGCAAATCAAAACAGTGGTGTGATAATTGAGCCAGTAGAGAAATAACTGTTCAGAATTAATCTGTAGCCTTGGGTAGGCTTCTGCAGAAAACAATGTTGGTGCCGATTTAATACTATCTGGCAACGTTTTTAACAGGCTACGCAATAGAGGCTTAGACAACTATGACCCACGTTTTGGTTTTGTAAATCAATTTGCCCTACTGTACAATACAATAACAATCTGTACAACAATCTGTACAATAAACAAATACATCTGCTTTATGCCGCAGAATTACATTCATATTTGGCTGACTTCTGCAGACGCGCAAAAAACACTGCCAGGCCATCCTTAAAAATATTTTCGTTTGCCGTAACCCGACCGACCCTGTCAATTTAGAACCGACCCAAATATTTTTTTTTTTCCCCCTTTTAGTCCGGACCGACTTGCCGGTTGTAAACTTTATGCTAAGACCGACCCATTTTTTTTTTTACTCTAAACAACCAATACAAATAAAATACTATTTATTTTAGTAGGCCTAAGTATTGTGAATATAAATTGCCTACATACAAACGTAGGCTCTCTTAAATAAAACCCTGTGGCATCATCTCTACACCATTGGTTTACGCATGTCACTCTATGGCCTATAGGCTTCGTTTCATTCACACAAACATCTCGACTCAACGCTTATTACTTGGCACGAAGCTCTGGAAGAACTGTGCCCAGATCTTTTCCCATTCTTTCTCCCCTCTAGTCTAACGGTGACCGTGTTGAAGAATTGATATTGGTTGTGGTCTATTCAGCATTTCTGAAAATATGGGCTTAACCCAGATTCAAACTCTTGGACAGGGGACTGATAACTACTGCGTAACCGCTGCTGTCATCAGCCAGCCTTAACGCACTGCGCCACAGAATTGACGGCGTGGGTGAATAGGGATAAATAACAATAGAGTACACAACTGTTTCACCAGCACATTTAAATTACTTGACTAAAACCGTGCATAACTGGAGGTACACCTGTTATCTGAGCAGTCTGTATGTCCTCATTTTGCGAATGCGAGGACAATATGAGTCTGTTGCATAGATAGTCCGAGTCACACATAAAGTTTGAAAACCACTGGCTCGTAATCACAATAATTTAACACACGACAGTTGGATACTTCATCATGTTCCCATGCCTACATTTTGGTGAGTAGCATAGAGATCGTTAAAACAATAAAGTATGGCTCTCCGCTTGGGACATCGAAAACATATATTTTAATAGGGTAGACTCACCGGGCCGGAGATGCTGACTTGCAAAGGCCTCAGGATAACACGTTATCTCCACTATCATCAGTCAATGCCTCCTTGATCAAAGTGGGGAATGAAAGAAAAAGTTTGAGAACCACTGGCAAGTTAGGCCTACCTGCAGTCCAGAACACACAGAATATTGCAACAGAAAGTTGCCTTTATAATCAACTACTATTTGTTCCAACAAAGCCTTTATAAAAGTGAAATATTCTTCTATTCTTCTATTCCATAATAAGTAAAATAAAATACTGTTACTGTAGTAACTGTATCCCAAGCTTCAGCTCCCCACGTCTGTGACAGGCAGACGTGACACCGCTAAATTCTCAGCTTGTTTATACCCCACACTGAATGCGTAAGACCGCTAGGCCCATCACTGTGGGGTGCGGTAGCCTAGCCTACTCTCTGGGATTTAAGTCAAGCAATATAACCATACAAATGTTTCAAAATGAGTAATTTCGGCTTTGTCTTAACTGGCCATTGTAGGCTACGTATAAAAATAAACAAGTAGGCCTATTCTCTATCCAATGATATCGGCAAATGTTTGTTTTCCAAAGTAAGAATTTCACTTCACCATGCACCTTCGACAATGAATAGCTCAGTACACTTATGTTACTGTTGAACGTAGGCCTAACTGGTATCATTACAAACATTATTCTGTGTCCTAAAAACTGGCATTTTATGGCATTGTGTCATGTAAGGTTGCAAAATCTAGAGAAATGTGTGAGGTGGTCAGCGGGGGACAATTGAGACACACATTGGATTGTATTATTACTTGAACATTCCACACTATCCACAGCTGTGGTATCGGGGGCAGGAGGATTACTGTTAGCGCAGGCTTTATATAAAATTCTTCAACAGAAGGCCTGCCTCGAATGCAGGCTTACCCAAAATAAAGGCCTGTGGTTTGCGCAGCCTACAGTAAGTAGGTTAAATAACAGACCCGCCACAATGTGCGGTATGATGATTTTTTACGAGCAAGATGTTTTTGGTGCCCTGCATGTTCTTAAATAACAGTGATCATCAGTAGCCTAATATTCAACCATTATTTTGTGTAAATGGGCTATGCATTGGGTTAGACACCAGGGGCCAAATTCACAAAGCCTTTTATCTTACCACTAGGAGTAGGCTACTCCTAAATAGCAATAAAAGATGTTAGCTATAGGAGTTTCTCTTATTAGTTATTCACAAAGCCTTTCAGACCTACTCTGAAACGCTGAGCGCTCTAGAATCTTTGACTAACAGTCTAAGAGTGAGTGAGTCTTCGTTGCTATGGATGACGTCATTACTCATGCACGAGCTTGACTGAAGTGACCACCTTGATTGGCTGATGATTGTAACGCGGGAATGATTCCAAACACCTCCCTTACGATGAATGGCAGGTGACAGGTCTGAGAATGCGTGCGCTACACAAGGACAGAAGAAGAAGTATAATGGCAGAACCGGCGAAGAAGCAGCGAAAACCCTTGACGGAAGACGCAAAGAAAAGGAAAAGAGCTTCAGACCGAGCGAGGGGGAGTTTCGTAGAGAAAAAGCATCAGGCTTGCCTGGTGTCCCTTTAAATTAATCTGTTACTATCCCTATGCCTACGTTTGCAAAAGAGAACATTTTAATTTGATTCACAATAATGTTACATTTAATTTACATGTTGACAATGAGTAGCCTAGTTTTGGTTGTTGTTGGCAGCGTTATTGCATGTTAGTTATGCCTACAATGCAAAATTGCTTCCTCGCGATTGGAAGCTCCTGTAGCCGCATAGGATTTCAAAACAGGCAAAATGCCACAAAACCGGTTTGTGAATAGGTCTGTGAGTCCTCGACTTCTTTTAAGCTGTCACAGCTGGTGGAAAGGTGTGATTTGTTGGAGGCAGGGCCGGATTAACTGGGCACAAATGTCTGATGGCCCCCCTGCCCCCCAGTCAACATGAATCGGTCAGTTAATAGGCCTATATCGTGAAGAGTTTTCTTGGCATCTAAGGCACGAGCACATCTGTGAGGCCAAGCCTCACCAAGTAGCCCGTTTGTTTACAACTAACATTACATTTAATTAAACTGCTTATAGGCTATGCCGAAATAGTTTTCAACATTTTGAATATTAGTGTCGGGTGAATTAGGAAATGTTCTCAAAGTAGCCTTATGGCTGAAAGCTGCTTGGGATCCCCTCTGTCAAGCAATATAACCATACAAACGCGCACACTCATTGTTTCAAAAGGAGTAGCCTAATTTCGGCTTTGTCAGAACTGAGCTGTGGACGACACGGCACGGCATGCCCAATTGAAAATAAATTAACGCAACACAACACAGACCCCGCTTCTCTCGCGTCAGTCACTGACATGAACGAAACACAGAACCCGCTTCTCTCACGGCAGTCACTGACAGTAGCCTAGAATAAATGCATGGGGAAAAACACTTCCTCTTTTCTCTAGTAGCTGAGTAGCCTCAGGTGCGCACGTAGACACAAGGCCGAACATGCAAGCGCCAATGAATCATGCTCTCACCACAATCACGCCGTTAAACTTAAATAGGTTAAAATCACTAAAATCACTAAAGTTCGCCTTCAAGCAAGGAAAACGATGATTTGAAGACATCTGTGTCGTTGGAAGGGCAATGGGTAGCAACAGGGCAACACAGAGACAGGCCCGATGGCAGGGCTGTTATGAGAGCATTAAAATATGGGATATTCTACGGGGAAACATTAAAACGGCAAGACAGAGGGGGAAGTTAAAATACGTGAGAAACACAGAATAAGTTGGCATGCATTGTTTCGGTCCCCGTGCACAGGGATTAGTTGTCATATTATTAATCACATATGATTATTTGTGAAATTGTGCAAACAGGCGCAACACATTTAAAAAAGGAAGGACTGGTAGCATGCAAGCTCACGGGAAAGATTGATTTAAGAACGTTATCACAGTGTGTGGCTGTGGCGCCGGCGGAAGACAGCGACAATTGGCAGGGTCTTTTTTAACAATTCTGTCGGAGGGTCATTGTTTCGGTCCCTGTGCACTATTATTGGCATTGTTTCAGGGATTATTTGTCATATTATTAATCACAAATGATTATTTGTGCTCACTGGAAAGATTGATTTAAGAACGTTATCACAGTGTGTGGAAAAAAGCAGCTGGTGGAAGACAGCGACAATTGGCAGGGGAGGGTCATGTCTTTTTTAACAATTCTGTCGGAGGGTCATTGAACAATTTCTAGCAGGCAAGGGAGGGTCATGCAACTTTTGACTGAAGCACTCAAAATTCCTCCGATTGCCCCTTCAATAAATAACTAACAGTCCCTAGATTGCTGCTGGGCTATAGGTCTTGGTTCATGTCTGTTAACAACTCATTGCCGTCAAATCGTAGCCTATCTTGCGGTTGCATCCATTACAAACAAACATGCAATGTGAACGCCTGGGATTGGGAAGAGCACTAAATGCGCTACTGAATAAGCACAAAGTCAAACCTTTAAATGAAAAAACACTCTTTAATAATAAAAAAAATAAACCGCTAATGAAGTAAACTTGTGACCATCAAAATCGTTTATAAGCCTGTAACTCCTTGATAACAGGACGTAACAGGAAGGCATTTGGCTGAACAACGGGGGTTAATATGCTCTATATTTTGTCCAAATGATGTCTGTCTATCATCGTTGCACTCAGAGAAAACCAGAATGTTTAATTTGTCCCATGTTTATTCTAACGGCTGCAAATGGGATTCACTTTCAGTTAACCAAATATTTCTTTACTAGGGCAGGGCAGGCATATTTCTGGCTATTAAATTATTTCTAAACCAGTCTGCTAAAGTCTGTAGTGAAGTCTGTGTAGGGTTTTCCTGGCTCCATTTCTTTTTACGAGACACCCTGCTCACTTGGCCATCTACCGGGTTGTTTGGGTTGTTGCAGCGATCTCACTGGAAAAATACAAATTAAAGTTTAATTGATACCTGCGGATCCCACACGCCGCACCCGGCGGTGAAGCTGGCCAAGTCGAAGCACTGCCCACTGTACACACACACACACACACACACACACCTACACACACACACACACAATACATCTACACACACACACACACACACAACACACCTACACACACACAATACATCTACACACACAACACACACGCCTACACACATAATCATCTACGTCTGCACAAACGCCTCTAACCTAAACACACAATTCCACATTACATCTACACACCTACACACACACACACACCTTACACGCACACACACACAGTACATCTACACACACGCACACACCTTTTTCCACACCTGATCACATTACGGGTTAAGGGTTGTAAATATTGATGATGTAATTGTCAATATATTGGGTGTGTGTGTGTAATTGTATATCATGCCTGTGTGTGCGTATTACAGGTATTGGCTATCTGTGTGTAATTGTGTGTGTGTGTGTATTACAGGTGTGTGTATCTGTGTGTAATTGTGTGTGTGTTTGTGTATATTACAGGTGTGTGTGTATCTGTGTGTAATTGTGTTGTGTGTGTTTTTGAGGCGTATTATTCCGGTGCGCGTGTGTGTATCTGTAAATACTAATTATGTTGTGTGTGTGTGTATATTACAGGTGTGTGTGTATCTGTGTGTAATTGTGTGTGTGTGTGTGTATATTACAGGTGTGTGTGTATCTGTGTGTAATTTTGTGTGGGTGTGTATATTACAGGTGTGGGTGTATCTGTGTGTAATTGTGTGTTTGTGTGTGTGTGTATATTACAGGTGTGGGTGTATCTGTGTGTCATTTTGTGTTTGTGTGTGTGTGTATATTACAGGTGTGTGTGTATCTGTGTGTAATTTTGTGTGTGTGTGTGTATATTACAGGTGTGGGTGTATCTGTGTGTAATTTTGTGTGTTTGTGTATATTACAGGTGTGTGTGTATCTGTGTGTAATTGTGTGTTTGTGTGTGTGTGTATATTACAGGTGTGGGTGTATCTGTGTGTAATTGTGTGTTTGTGTGTGTGTGTATATTACAGGTGTGTGTGTATCTGTGTGTAATTGTGTGTTTGTGTGTGTGTGTATATTACAGGTGTGGGTGTATCTGTGTGCGACCGCCTACAGTGTGTGTGTGAGCGCGTAACCGCAGAATGTATGGCCGCCACCCACTTCAGCAACATCAGCCAATCAGAGTGCAGCGGACCCCGTCCAGGCTGTATGCTGAAGCCACGGATGCCCTCTTCACACACACACACACACACACTCCAGTGAGGAGAGCAGAGAACACACACACACACACACACACACACACTCCAGTGAGGAGAGCAGATAACACACACACACACATACACACACTCCAGTGAGGAGAGCATATAACACACACACACACACACACACACACACACACACACACATTAATACACACACACACACACACACACACATTAATGCACAACACACACACACTTCAGCAGACCAGCAGAAAAGGAGTGTAAAAATGAGTAGCAGTCGTGAGAGGAGGATAGAGAGGAATCGTAAAGAAGAGGAGAGAGGAGGATAGAGAGGATTCATAAAGGTAAAGAATGTAGGCTCTAAAACAGCTGAAAATGGCATTTTAGTTTTTTAATCCCTACATGAACAAATTGCATAATAAAAGATAACCAAACAAGACTTGACTCGGCCGTATTTTATTTGCAGAATGAATAAGACAAAAGGAACAGATAGCTTATACATGACATTGGAGTTTTCCCTCCAGTAAATGCCACATGTGCTTAAGTCATCAGTTCAGACTTTCCTAACATACTCTGGTCTACAGTTACTTTACTTAAATTATTTTTACTTGAGAGAATATTATTTGTAAGACAGGCAGGGAAATGGCTAAATATGGTTTGCTTTAATTATTATAAGCTCACCTTGTCTCAAATCCAAAGAGGAGGATGAAGGGTCTGTTGCTACTCCACTTCCTGGTGTGAACGTTTCTGAAACTGAGGGCCACATGTTTCACAACGTTAAGATCTGCTTCTACTAAAGAATCTGACATAACTATGATGTTGACATGATATGTATCTACCGACGGGCTACCAAGTTTCCTGATTGATTGACACTGATTAGCCTATTATTGCTAATCATAGATCTTATAGCCTATTCATTTAAAATTAAACATGTGCCCTTGAGCAAGGCACCTAACCCCTCACTGCTCCTCGAGCGCCGCTGTAGTTGCAGGCAGCTCACTGCTCCGGGTTAGAGTGTGCTTCACCTCACTGTGTGTTCACTGTGTGCTGAGTGTGTTTCACTAATTCACGGATTGGGATAAATGCAAAGACCAAATTTCTCCTCACGGGATCAAAAGAGTATATATACTTACTTACTTATACTTATGTTGTGGCCAGATCTGCTATTGGCTTGCTGTCTGAATTGGGCATTTGTGGTCGAAGTCTAAGGCAGGTGGTTAGTAACATGTCCTTGGCAGCAGAACGGGCAAGCGAATGGTTGTGGGTAAGGAGAAGTTACCCTTCCTGGGGCACAAGCTAAGGTAAGCTAACTGGCTCATTTGTTTTGTGTTTGTGACGGACCGTGCTAAGGTTGATGGTGGTTGGTTAGGGTTTTTAGGGTTATGGTTTAGTCCACATCAACGGGACGGACCAACCTAGCCAACCAAGACCATGCCTAGGCTGGTTAAGAGTATTTTGGGTATTGGATATTTCAATGTGGTAATATGGTGGCAGCATGGAGGGGAATGTCTCCAGGACGCTGGTTTCACTGTTAAGCCTATAGTTAGTTTAATTTCGATAACCAGCCTAGAACAGCAAAAATATTTCAGAATCATCACATTGTAGCATCTTAATGTCTGCTGAAAAGTTTCAGTGAAAACATAGGAATTAATGTTTCTTGGGATTTTACTTGCAGTATTTGCATTATTATCATAAAATCAGGAATACATTTTGATGATGTGTGTAGGTCTTTTCAAAAATCATGATTAAATACTGTAGGCCTATACATTTTCCTGGACAGAATGAAAACTTAACCAAATGATGATAAAACAAAGTTCTCCCACACAAATTAGGTAGATTATGATGTGATTGGTTGCCTTTATTTGGTTATTTTATATTACTGCAATTTAAAGCTGCCTGCTTTGCGACTAGCTTTAATTTCCCCACTAACCCGCAGCTACACTAAACTTAAGGATTGCATTGATAGAATTGACAGCCTGTAACAACTTGGGAGTTTTGACTAGCCGGCAGCAAGTTTTAAAAACTCGTGGCAGATTTAATGGATTTGCTTTCTCGTCGGTTGTTTGGTATGGATTTTAATCAGGGTTCAACAAAAGGTAGGCTCTAAATTACTACTGTACATTCCTGCTGCTGGTGTGTGTGTGGAAGGTGTGTCATTGCGGCTCCAACAAACTGGCGTAGTTTTCAAATATCCTTTGCTATTTGATGGTGACTGCTGGTCGATTTTGTGAAAGAAATGGACAGATTGAGTTACAAATTATGACATAACCATCAACACAAGCATTTACAAAGCATGATTATTGCAGTACTTGAACAGGATTATTCATGTTTTTCTTTCACCTTATTACTATTTAGAATATACAGTGTTGTGCATAAGTTGACATTTATTTATATAATAACATTTATTTATTTACGATACATGATACATTAAAACATAATTGATTTTTTAATTAAGGCATTAAGACAAAAGGCAAAATATGTTTTTTATTCCTCCCTTTAGTCAATTTCAGCATGGGTGTCTTAACTTTTGCACAGCACTGTATAAACTATATAGACTTCTCTTTCATGTCATTAGACTGTATTGGTGCTGTGCATGTCGAATTGAGTGCCTGTCCCTTTAATGCCGTGACGCCCCGTGACGCTGACTTGATTCTCATGGTTTTAAGCTAACTTAGTAGTGTTGTTGTGCATGGTGCATAAGAATATGTGGATGAAATGAATTATGTTTCCCATGTCATTTGGTAAAATAAATGGTCAAAAACTCGAAGAAAATCTATCTTGGATTATAGCGGATAAGTGTCTTGTATCATTTCTATAATTTTGGTGAGCTCTACAGGAATTACAAACTATCTCAGATGTAAATGGTTGCGTATCCTATTACTCAAATTCAATTAAACCCAGCAATAGGCTAGCTAGCTAGACCTTAGTTTTTTCACAGCCTAGGTATGTTAGCAACACAGGGCTTGAAAGCATTGCCTGTATCACAAAAAAAAATGAAACAATGCGTGGAATTTATCTCAGAATAGGCTACTGAAGGTAGGGGCGAGCTATCTCGCTGGCGTGTTTAATTTGGTTCCTTGGTTAACATAATGTAGGCTATGTTTTTTTGCACAAAATTGCGTCTGTTAATAAACTTAAACATAAACACAAACAAGCGTGATCTCCTGTGGAATCCCTGACTGCGCCTTCAACGTTAGCCTACTATTATTTGTTGACATGAAACCTGAACGAACGGCAGCTGTTCCTGAAGTTTACTTGCTTTTTATTTTATTAGGCAACTTTTTTTGCAGTGGCGCTTGAATTCCAGGAGCGGCGCTGCGCCGCTGATGAATACAATGTAGGGGAAACACTGAGTTGACATGTAGCCTTGTCTTACGGGCTGTGATGTGAATTAAGATATCCTAGGCTACAAGCCATGCTCTAATGCACTGCTTGTTACTGAATATGTTGTTAACTTTAGGCTTTTAAGTTAGGCTAGATTAGCCTATCTTTAATGCACCAGCATATGTCATTCCTTGATCTTGGCATTTAGGCTAGGCTACGTTTCAAAGCCATCAAAACATGAAGGCTTCTATATCCACTTTATTGAAGTTAATTTGTGTCTGAGGTGATTTATTGAATAATGCATAGCCTAGACATAACTCCAGTTGGCAATACAACTTCGCACCGTAACTTCAATCGAGTGTTCAGTAGCAGCGTGAAAGGAAGGCATAAAGCCGTATCTGATGTTACGGGCTTCTGCCACAATTTCCCCTCGGCTTTTTGAAGTTACGGCAAAAACATAATCTTATTTCTCCCAAAAAACAACCGAATTGAAACTTGATGTTTGTCTACATGATAAAACGTATGTTTATTGTCCTAATAATGACAAAAACTCATTTTTGCCAAAATCGAAGTTACAACCTTTTGCCTTAGTGCGGCAGTACAGATTACAGAATACATGCCCAAAAATGTATTTTGTAACATATTCCGATAGACTACTCAAAGTGAGTAATAAGTAGTGAGTGAGTAATAATGAGTAATAAGTAGTGAGTGAGTAATGGGTAGTGAGTGAGTAATAAGTAGTGAGTGAGTGAGTAATAAGTAGTGACCCACATAGCAAAATTCAGTTGAATCAACGTTAAAATATGGTCTGGCAGAAATGTTGAAACTACGTTGAAGCCTAACAACGATCCGATGTTGAAAGTGTCCCCTCTACTTTCTGTTGAATCAACATTGGATCTTCAACCATATCGATACTGAATCAATGGTGATTCAACCATCATCTAAATGAGAATCTACATTTCAATTTCAGTTGATTTTATTTTGAAATAATGTTACTGAATCAATATTAGTTCAACCATTATCTAAAAGGTATAATATTCATTTATATGAATTAATGAGTATAATTAATATATATATATATATATATATATATATATATATATATATATATATATATATATAAGTATTAAAATGAGTGATGGCCATTGTAGCTTACAGAACAATCAACATCAACCTTCATTGAAATACACTCTATTTAGCAGTAGAACTATGCTGCCAACAATAGGACTAACCGTATAATAACAACAGACACATTTTGGATTCATTTAGTTTCTACGGATAAACCATTTTATATTTTTAAGATTGTTTTTTTCTTTTCTTTTTTTAATGCAACAAACAAAACATGAAGAACAAGGGGGTGATGCTATGTGTGTGTGTGTGGGCTTGTATGTGTGTGTGTGTGTGTGTGTGGGACTGCTACGTGTGTGTGTGTGTGTGTGTGTGTGTGACTGCTACGTGTGTGTGTTTGTGTGTGTGTGTGTGTGTGTGTGTGTGTGAGTGTTTATGACCCCAGGGCCATAGCCCATATGAAGAGGTGTGTGTGTGTGTGTGTGTGTGTGACTGCTACGTGTGTGTGTGTGTGTGTGTGTGTGTGTGTGACCCCAGGGCCATAGCCCACATGAAGAGGTGTGTGTGTGTGTGTGTGTGTGTGTGTGTGTGTGACTGCTACGTGTGTGTGTGTGTGTGTGTGACCCCAGGGCCATAGCCCACATGAAGAGGTCACTGGGAGAGAAGCAGAGACGACATGTCAGCACTCACGCCAGTTCTTCACAATGTCACTGAAGGCCGGCTTCACTCAAGCTTCACTCACGGTCCGCGCGTGGGATCACGCGGTATCACACGACTGTAATTTGTATTTTTCCAGTGCAACAACTCAACGCTGCAACAACTCAAACATCCGGTAGATAATAATAATAATAATAATAATAATAATAAGCTTTATTTGTATAGCACCTTTCATACACAGAATGCAGCTCAAAGTGCTTTACATTTCAAGCATGTAACACAATAATAGTCAGTCAGTCATTATCAATCACTTTTCTTCATTGCTAGGGGACGTTTATGATCCACTCAGCAACATATCAAAAATATAGAAAATGACATGTCATAAGACTGGCAGCCTTAACCCTTTACCCCCCACAAGCACGCCATATGGCAACTGTGGCAAGGAAAAACTCCCATATTCCAGGAAGAAACCTTGAGCAGAACCTGACTTAATAGGGGGAGCCCATCTGCTTCTGGCTGGCTGCACCCTCCAATAGCAGCAGATGTAGAATAATCTGAAAAAGTAGTCTACAGGATAAGATGAGTTAACTAAAAGCTTTCCTGTACAGGTATGTTTTCAGATCTTTTTTAAAAATATTTACTGAACCCGCCTGCTTGATGTACAGAGGCAGGGTGTTCCATAGTTTGGGGGCATAATGGATAAACGCAGCTTCTCCACTTTGTTTGTGGAGCACTTTGGGTACGATTAAAAGATTAGAATTGGATGATCTAAGTTTCCTTTGTGGTTGATAAGATATTAAAAGCTCAGAGATATATGAAGGTGCTATGCCATTCAGAGCTTTGTAAGTAATTAACATAACCTTAAAATCAATTCTATAGGAAATAGGGAGCCAGTGCAGTTCAGCCAACACAGGGGTGATGTGTTCTCTCTTAGTCTTAGTTAAAAGTCTAGCCGCAGAGTTCTGTATGAGTGCCAATTTCTTTAGATGTTTTTTGGGAAGACCAGTGAAAAGTGCATTGCAGTAGTCTAACCTGCTAGTGATAAAGGCGTGAATTAGCTTTTCTGCATCTTGTTGAGTTAAAAAGGGCCGCACTTTGGCAATGTTTCTCAAGTGGAAATAGGCTGTCTGAGTAACTTTACTGATATGGGGCTTAAAACTTAACTCTGCATCTAAGATGACACCGAGGCTTGTTACTTTTGGTTTGACCTGGTGCGCCAAGTTCCCCAGATTACTAAGAACAATATATCGCTTTAGTTTTGGTCCAACCAAAAGTACCTCTGTTTTGTCATCATTTAGTTTCAAAATTTTTTTGCTCATCCACTGATTAATGGAGGTTAGGCATGCAGTGAGGGAGCAAAGGCCATCTGGGTTAGTTGACTCCACAGAAATATACAATTGAGTATCACCTGCGTAGCTGTGGAATTTTACATTATGCTGACTTATGACGTTTCCTAATGGAAGCATATATAGGGAAAATAGCAGGGGACCAAGACAGCTCCCCTGGGGCACACCAAAAGTCAAGTCATGTTTTTCAGATACATGATCTCCTAGACTGATATAAAAATCTCTGCCAGTAATGTAGGTTTGAAACCAGTTTAGAGCATTATCAGAGAGACCCACCCACTTCGCAAGGCAGTGAATTAGGATGCTATGATCAATGGTGTCAAATGCCGCACTCAAATCCAGAAGAATAAGGATTGAGACTTTATTTGAGTCAGTAGCCAGTCTGAGATCATTGACTATTTTTACTAGAGCCGTTTCTGTGCTGTGATTTGATCTAAAACCTGATTGGAATTTTTCAAGGATACTGTTTTCGTTGAGGAAGGTATTTAACTGATTACAAACAACTTTTTCAAGTACTTTGCTCAGGAACAGTAGATTTGATATAGGCCTGTAGTTGCTCAGATTGGTATGGTCAAGATTTTACTTTTTAAGTAAAGGTTTCACAACAGCGGTTTTAAAAGCAGTTGGAAATATACCTGTTTCTAATGAGGTATTTATTACATTGAGAATAAAGGGAGCTAAGCTATCATATACTTTTTTGAGGAATCTAGTAGGGATTGGATCTAAAACACATGTTGAGGAGCCGGTTTGAGTTATACTTTTACCAAGCTCAGATTGAGTAATAGTGCTAAAGGACCTTAATTTTGGGGGGCTGTTTTTGGGTGTACTATCAAACATATTACTTGTGTTACCAATAGCCTCCCTTATAGAAATGACTTTGTTTTTGAAGAAGTCTGCAAATTCTTCGCATCTTAGAGAGGATGCCTGACTAAGTGTATCAAAAGGTGTTTGATGCAATAGCCTATCAATGGTAGAGAACAATACCCTAGAGTTTCCACTGTTTTCAGCAATTACCTTAGAAAAGTGGTTCCTTCTCTCATTCCGAATAGCTCTATTATAATTTGCTATTTCTTCTTTTAGAATGGCACGGTGAACCTGTAACTTAGTTTTTCTCCATGTTCTCTCAGCTTTCCTACATGATCTTTTTTAGATCATGGATATTTTCGTTCATCCAAGGTGTCAGTTTGCTACAGGGCCTTTTTTTTAGTCTTTAAGGGTGCCACTCTGTCAAGCAGAGCCCTAATTCACGATTGAGAGCCTCTACCATTTGATCAATGGGATGATGTAAAATATCTAAATTTATGGAGTCTATAAGAGCTATGAACTGCTGTTCTGCTCTAATGTCCAAGAGTCGCGATTTGATTGCAATTTCGGGATGAATTTTTGGAGTATGTAGTACTACATTAAAAGATACACAATAATGATCAGACATATTTATATCATTTACTGATAAGTCTGTGACTTCTATCCCTCTAGAAATAACTAGATCGAGGGTGTTGCCAAGGTTGTGGGTGGGTCCTGTAACATGCTGCTTTAGCTCTAAACTGTCCAACACATTAAGGAACTTACTGGCTTTAGCATCAGTTGTCTTATTGACATGAATATTAAAGTCGCCATTTACAATTATCCGATCATAGCTAGTGATGATGAGCGACATAAGTTCAGAAAACTGGTCAAGAAAGCCAGTCCATAGTTTAGGAGGGCGGTATAAGGTTAATAGAAGTACAGCTGGGTCAGCCTTCAGTGTGAGGGCAATATACTCAAAGGAAGCGAATTCGCCAAAGTTGACTCTAGTTAGTTAGTTTATTTGTCCTTACATAGGAAATTTGTTTTCACATACCATACAAAAAAAAACTCTAGTGCAACTATATTTGTTTGAGAGAATGGAGGCAATTCCACCACCTCGTTTGTCTTGTCTAATTGAGTGGAAGAAATTGGCTCAAGTGAGCAGGGTGTTTCATAAAAAGAAATGGAGCCTGGAAAACCCTACTTCACTACAGACTTTAGCAGACTGGTTTAGAAATAATTTAATAGCCAGAAATATGCCTGCCCTGCCAAATAAAGAAATATTTGGTTAACTGCGAGTGAATCCCGTTTGCAGCCGTAGAAGAAACGCAGGACAAATTAAACATTCTTGTTTTCTCCGAGTGCAACGATGATAGACAGACATCATTTGGACAAAATATAGAGCATATTAACCTCTGTTGCTCAGCCAAATGCCTTCCTGTTACGTCCTGTTATCACGGAGTTACAGGCCATAAACGATTTTTGATGGTCACAAGTTTACTTCATCGGTTTATTTTATTTTTTTTTATTATTAAAGAGTGTTTTTCATTTAAAGGTTTGACTTCGTGATTATTCAGTAGAGCATTTAGTGCTCTCCCCAATCCCAGACGTTCACATTGCATGTTTGTTTGTAATGGATGCAACCGCAAGATAGGCTATGCGTTTGACGGCAATGAGTTGTTGAACCAAGACATACCCGACAAACACAGGACGTCCCCCAGACCTCATGCCGACATTCACGACGTCCCCGATTGGTCCCGAACGTCATGTTCTCTAGCGGACCTTCCCGGTGACCTTATTGACGTCCGGAGCAAGTTATCGTTTGGTTATTGCGTGACGTCCGGTGCAGGACTTTCTGGGGACGTCACCGTCAGGTCCCTCGGATTACATTTGCATTTGGTCATTTCAAATACCTCCTAGGGACCCGACAATAACGTTATACCGGGGACATGGGGGGGACGTTTGTTTATTCACACATGGCAGCGGAGTTGAGAGCGCTCTGGCTACTGCCTGCAGGACGGAGACATCACATCCATGCACAACTTCACGTTATACGTCTGGGGATGACTAAAGTAGCCTATCTATCTATCTAGTCTAGCAGTAGCTGCATTAGCCTACCGTAGTCTAAGGCAACATATCATACAGTTTATGAAGTTGTGCGTCTATGAGCAAAGTAGAACCATATGTCTACTTTGCATAGGCGCTACAACTTCATAAACTGAGGAAAAAGTTAACGTTAAACTCAAAAGTATATGTGCTACATAATTCATGCAGACATGCCGAATTATGTAGCACATACATTTTGAGTTTAACGTTAATGTAACGTTACAAACTAGGGAAGGGATTTTATCAAAATGTTAGCTGATGTGATGCTTGGTGTAACGTTAGCAAAGTCGCTGTTCTTATCTTCTGGCTTAGCCTACAATGCGCTTTTCTTCAGATAACTGTCATTACGTGATGCATGTAACATGCTCTAAATAGGCAGTGGTTTATTTAACATAATCACGTACTTATTATCTGTTTTATTTTCAGAAACACACACACGGCCGAATTGGGACTGAGCCGGCTTTTTGGTGCTGAATACGATGCAATAAAACTAGAGAAATGTTAAAAACAGACCACGTAGCATTTGTTTAGGGTTGTCTAGCAACAGAAGTGACTACTTAATTTGTAAAGCAAAACGATCTAGCTCTACATTGCAGAAGAATTAAGGATACTGCTTCTTCATGACTTGTTTAAATGTCATTGTAATTTATTTGACGCATGCTCGCGTTTAAAAGTGTCACGCATAGGCCTAGCTGTCCCCAATGTTACAGCAGCTCCTTGTGGAAACAGCAAAGAGTGCACATATCCGATGAGAGCAGAAGCTCTCTGCCTCACCAGAGCCTTACTGTTTATTAATAAAACAATGATATAGAATAGAAACATCAGAATCTATTTATTTCATCTTAAAGTTGGCTATAAAGAGCATTCATAGCCTAGAGAAAACGATACATTTTTCTTTATCTGCAATGTTCCAGGAAGAAAGGCTTACATTTATAGGCTGTCCCTGTTTGATCACAGCAGGTCCAAGAAAACGAGTGGATATAACGTAATGCATTCTAGTTATGTTTCATGTACTTTATTTCATGTTGTAGGCATGGGGACATGATGAAGTAGGCTATCCAACTGTCGTGTGTTAAATTATTGTGATTACGAGCCAGTGGTTTTCAAACATGCGTGACTCGGACATCTAACTAAATGCAACAGGCATAGGCTATCGTCCTCGCATTCGCAAAATGAGGACCAGTGTTTTGTCAAATTGCAAATAGCTATTCGTTTTAACGATTTTTTATGATAGTATGAAGTGCTTTTTGTATAGGCTACTAGGCTATCTTAATCTTGGAATATAGGGAGGGAAGTGCGCGTGTTCTGCAGTCAGCCAAATATGAATGTAATTCTGTGGCATAAAGCAGATGTATTTGTTTATTGTACAGAAAAATAAAAATGACATGGCAAGCAGTCAATTGACTACATTGCAGTCAAGAAGTAGGACAAATTTAGACACTGTTTTGATTTGCGTAGTTGCGTTACCCCCAACACTGACAATAACAGACAGCAAATTAAGATATTTTTTCGTTTTGTGGAGTGGCACCGGTAGGCTATCAAAAGCAGATTTCGATTTTCGCTACCACCGTGTAGTCAAGCCTTAAGCCATACCCAAGTAGTCTTAATCGAGGTAATGTTTAATTACGATTTATTTTGTTATTGAATTCGTAGGCTGGGATTCCTCTCGGTAACAATTATGTTTAAAGGTAGCCTAGCCTCCTGCTTTTTCAGAAGGGGCGGCAGTCAGGCTACTGACAGCGATGTACAGTGGCAGAGCGACGCACAGTGGCTGAAAGTGGTACCTAAGCTTCACGCTGCTTCACGCCTCGTAATGCGCGACTGAAGTGGCAATTTGAAAGCGATGCCCACTGTAGACTTAAAACCAGCTATGGCTGTACTAAGCGATTGTATATGCTCATATAGAGGGCGAAAATTCAAGGGTCACCAACCTTGTTTTGAGAATGTCTTTTATTCGCGATGTCTTGGATAAGTACTTCATTACCCATAATCCTGAACAATCCCAGTGATGCCTCTGATTGGTTGAAAGTGCGTAAACTTTCTTAGCGAAAATCCCTGACCAAGATGGCGGAGTCTTTTACTGCTTATGGCGAAAATCTTATGTGAATAAAAACTTTCTAGACGGACATTGTACTTCTGTCAACAAGGATTGTGGTTTATATATCACACGAACTTAGTCAGGGCCAATACACCATCAAATAAAACACTGTAAATGCTAGTTTAAGCCCTTAACTTTTCAGGTAGCCGATAAACTAATCATTAGCTTTCAGACATTAGAATGTCATTATAATGCTGCTAACATTAGCCTACATGCTGCAGCACAGGTATGAAATATATTGTGTTTTAATGACCTTGTTGTTTCTATGAACATGAATTGTTGTTTATAGGCAACATCAACTTAGTCGAGCCATAAAGAGCCCTGTATATCCTCATTAAGTACTTTTGAACTAGCTAGCTGATAGCCCAAGCTGGAAGCTACCACCGGCTAGACCAGCGTTTCTCAAGCTGTGGGAGCTCCGAGTCGCCTGTTTGAATCTGCAAGCACGTTCACTAATGAACATTTCTTGACGAAGCTGGCCTATCTTAGCGATATATTTGATATATCTTAGCGATACATTTGAGTTAAATGTCCAGTAGGTGAGTTTGAGTGAGAGACATTGACCACACTGGCAAATTTATGTCTGATAAAAAAATCTTTATTAATATGGAATACATTTCTCTTAATGGTCACCATGGATACAAGTGCTTGCAGTGGTTTGAGCATCAAATAGCACGAGAGCCGTCACACTCACACACACTAAATTCTGTCTAAAACTAGACACATTATCATCAAATAGCATGAGAGCGGTCCCACAAACTGGATTCACAACTAGAGACGCACAATCAACTTCTCTCTCACACACACACACAGCACACATAATCAACTTCTCTCTCTCACACACTCACAGCACACATAATCAACTCCTCTCTCTCACACACACAGCACACATAATCAACTTCTCTCTCTCACACACACACACACACACACATGTTCCTTTACAATCAGTGGTCATGAGGAGAGCACACACACACACTCTCCCACTCTGCTTCTGCTGCAACTCACATGTTTGTATGTTTGAATTAATCAAGTCCAAACAGACACAACTTGGTGTATTTATTTACACACACACACACACACACAGCAAGTCCAAACACATTGGTATATTTATTTTGCTTTATGTTTGTTCAGATGTATGTGTTTTTGCAATGCAGGCTATTCATGTCAATATAAATCAATGTGCTATTCCTCATTTTGGTGGTAGATTTGGATTAACGTTTTTTCCTAAACAAATAAACATAAATTGATGTGATTTAATGTGTGAATGGTAGAGGATGAGACGTGTGTGATGAGCATTGTGGTGATGTGGTGTAGAATGGACGCATACACACACATCCCCTCCTTAGCTCTCAATTGGTCTCTCTATTGATCTAAAACACATCTCTATCCCTGTCCACGTTCCTTCTCGTCTTTTAATTCTACATCACCCTTTATTTTCCTCCTCTAGCACTCTCTCATTATCCTCTAGCACTCTCTCATTATCCTCTAGCACTCTCTCATTATACTCTGGCACTCTCATTATCCTCTAGCACTCTCTAATTATCCTCTAGCACTCTCTAGCACTCTCTCATTATCCTCTAGCACTCTCTCATTATACTCTAGCACTCTCTAGCACTCTCATTATACTGTAGCACTCTCTCATTATCCTCTAGCACTCTCTAGCACTCTCTCATTATCCTCTAGCACTCTCTCATTATCCTCTAGCACTCTCTAGCACTCTCTCATTATACTCTAGCACTCTCTCATTATCCTCTAGCACTCTCATTATACTCTAGCACTATCTAGCACTCTCATTATCCTCTAGCACTCTCTAGCACTCTCTCATTATCCTCTAGCACTCTCTAGCACTCTCTCATTATCCTCTAGCACTCTCTCATTATCCTCTAGCACTCTCTAGCACTCTCTCATTATCCTCTAGCACTCTCTCATTATCCTCTAGCACTCTCTCATTATACTCTAGCACTCTCTCATTATCCTCTAGCACTCTCATTATACTCTAGCACTATCTAGCACTCTCATTATCCTCTAGCACTCTCTAGCACTCTCTCATTATCCTCTAGCACTCTCTAGCACTCTCTCATTATCCTCTAGCACTCTCTCATTATCCTCTAGCACTCTCTAGCACTCTCTCATTATCCTCTAGCACTCTCTCATTATACTCTAGCACTCTCTAGCACTCTCTCATTATCCTCTAGCACTCTCATTATACTCTAGCACTATCTAGCACTCTCATTATCCTCTAGCACTCTCTCATTATCCTCTAGCACTCTCTAGCACTCTCTCATTATCCTCTAGCACTCTCTCATTATCCTCTAGCACTCTCTAGCACTCTCTCATTATCCTCTAGCACTCTCTCATTATACTCTAGCACTCTCTCATTATACTCTAGCACTCTCTAGCACTCTCTCATTATACTCTAGCACTCTCTCATTATCCTCTAGCACTCTCTAGCACTCTCTCATTATCCTCTAGCACTCTCTCATTATCCTCTAGCACTCTCTCATTATCCTCTAGCACTCTCTAGCACTCTCTCATTATCCTCTAGCACTCTAGCACTCTCTCATTATCCTCTAGCACTCTCTAGCACTCTCTCATTATCCTCTAGCACTCTCTCATTATCCTCTAGCACTCTCTCATTATCCTCTAGCACTCTCATTATACTCTAGCACTATCTAGCACTCTCATTATCCTCTAGCACTCTCTAGCACTCTCTCATT